>NC_139942.1:12704846-13024846 GCF_963454915.1 Gymnoscopelus microlampas | reverse complement strand
ACTCAAATCTTTGCTTCTGGGGCGTTCCCTGGAACAACATATTTTGAGATGGGGATCCGTGGCCAAATACATACCATACATTTTGGGGGTCCTTGACTTGAAAAAGTTTCAGAACCACTGATTTTAGCAACATAAGTTAAAAAAAAAAAAACTGTTAGGTTTTAGAAGACATTAGAATCCCCAGAAGCAAAGATTTGAGTTACAAATGTTCGCTTAAGAAAATATATATATTCAAAGATTTGCACAACAAATAGCAGATACAAGCTCATAGCTTGTATATCTGCTATTTTTGAACAGCCAAAGTATAAAATAATGGTTAAAGTGTGTAACATCTAAAATGACAGATGCTTTTCCCGGTCTTAATGGGTTAAGTAAAAGAAAAGAAAAATACTTGCCAGAAACACACCACGTTACATTCTTTAACTCGATGCCATTTTGCCTCTCATTTCAATGTCTTTTCATCTTTTCAAAAATGGAACTGATTGCAGTTCCATTTTTCTTGAAGCCATCATCTTGTTCACTCTCTCCCTTCCTCCTCCTCCTCCTCCTCCTCCTCCTCCTCTGTGCATTTTTTTCAGTTACATTTCATAGGAGCTTCATTGGCATAACAAGACATATATGTTTACATTGCCAAAGCAAATCGTCTTTGTCGGGTGGAAACCTCATACTATGTCCAAAACCTTTACTTTTCAGGATTCAATTACAAAAAATTGCGCTGCGTTTCAAGCTTGTAGATCTGCTACTTTTGATGCTTTTGTTTGACGTCGTAGTATGATAGAAGTTCATTAATTTACGAAAAAAACACACACAAGTTAGAAGATGGAGATAAGAGGTTTCTGCCCGACTGCAACGATATTTATGTTGTGGTATTGCTAGTTTTACTTAAGTAAAACATCTTGGCAGAAACATGACACGTTACTATAGCTTTGACTGCGATGCCATTTGACTGTCTTTTCAACATGGTGCCTGCATTGCTCTTCCATTTGTCTCCAAGCCATCATCTGCTTTGTTTTCTCCCTTCCTCCCTCCTCCTCCTCCTCCTCCTCCTCCTCCTCAGTGCATCCCTCGCTTTCTCTCCCTCCTTCCGTTGGATGTGTGATTGTGGGTGAAACCCCTTGAAGGAGGGATTATCCAGAGTGAATGGAAGAATGCAAATTCACCCGCTATTATGTCCCAATGAAGGCAGCCGTTAAGCCATTCAATCCGGGAACGCATCTTTTTTTTTTTTTTTTTTTTAAACAACATTTTTAACTAAAATCTTTGCTTCTGGTGGGTCCCTGGAAAAACATATTTTCAGATGGGGATTGGCGGCCAAATACATATCATTTTGGGTGGTCCTTGACATGAAAAAGAATTGAGTACCACATACGTACGTTTAAAAAAAAAAAAAAATGTTAGGATTTAGAAGACATGTAGAATCCCCAGAAGCAAAGATTTGAGTTACAAATGTTCGCTTTAAAAACCATATGTATATATATATATATATATATATATATATACATAGCACCTGATGAAGCCAACACGGCGAAACGCGTCGTGCTAAATAAAGCTGAAAATATGAAGCATTAACTGAGTCAGTCCATCGTCATTTGGAGTGTGCGGTTCCTTCCAAAGAGAAGCAGTGGGGAGGTTTATTTCTTTCTTATATATATATATATATACACATTCAAACAAAAATGTGCGCACATTTCTAAAATGACACAGATGCGTGGACTGAATGGGTTAAGCTGATTTGAAGCCCAGCCCTCGCCAAGGGATCTTTATCACCCTGAAGGGGTTTATTTCTCAATAATGACCGGCTCGCCGTTCATGATCACTTTGCATAATGACCGTCTCACCGTCCCACTGATTACACGGCTACGTAATAAAGAAATATTGTTGCAGTCGGGTGTTTTTTTTTTCTTAACTGATTGGCCTACTTGATCATACTACAGCGTCTTTCCATGACTACTTGATCATACTCATACTTTCTACGCCTGCACTTTTCTTTCGGAAGGGAGGTGATATAACAAATTGACATACTTCTGAACTTCTGCTGGGCGGTCTCAGAACTGTTTCTCAGAACTCGTACACCTCCAGATGTCCTGACTCTCCGAACTATAGTTCGGAGAGACTAAGCTTGTCCGAACCCTGGCATCAGAAGGAGCATGTGTTGGCATTTAGACCCTCTATACTTAGTAAAACAGACCTGCGATTGCACTGTACTTGGCGACCTCTTTTTCCGATATACACCAAATCTCTTATAGCCTCAAAAAGTGCCGATCTACAAGCTCACAGCACGTTGCGACACTACATGTTGTGAGCTTGTAGATTAACAATTTTTCGGCCAATTTTCCCCCAGAATATGGATACTGGGGTTTAAGTGGTCAACATAAACACTGACATGGCTCTTGTTCTTCTCCACATCGTAGTGTGCTAGAAGGATCGAGAATCACTTTATTTGTCACTTTCCCCATGTACTTACATTCACAGAACATGAAATACCATTACCCCTCAGTCTGCAGTGCAGCATAAAACATCAAGCCATCTAAGAAACATAAAAATATCAAAACTAAAAACAGCATAAACAAACATAAAAAACAAAAACAATATGTATGATGTGCAATTCATCAAAAAAGTTACCAACACAGCACATATAGGTAAACACAGGATGTTTACTTCTTGATCTTCCTGACATTCTTGGTGAACTTATTAGGTACGTGCAAACATGCGCGACAAGTTGAGCCCTGTTGGTCGCAAGCCCATGCAGAACTTCCGGCCATTTCCGACCGTTCCTTTGATATCTTCCGGGGCTTTGAGCAGCTGGTGCAGTTTCAACAAAGTGTTGTTTTTGTGCATATTATTGTCACGATATCGCCGCGGACAGCGAGGTGGATCCAAATGCAGGACGCGACACAGTATAACATTGAAATAATGGTACTTTACTTTAAGTTCAGGGAACAAAACAAGGTCACCTCTCACAGGAGGGAAACAGACAGGAACAGAACAACACCGTAACAATGATTATTCCACGGCTTGGTTGAATGCTCGATTCTGATTGGTCAGTCATCGGTCATTATTTCTGGATAATGACCGATGATAATGACCGGTGAGACCGACGAGGAAACTGTGTAATCAGAGACTCAGAACACCTGCTCATATCAACCTGCGCTGCTTGATTTTATGCTTTATCCAACATGACAGCCATGTAAACAAACACACAATGTAATTTACAACTAAACGTTGCTCTCAAGAATGTTTTTGAAAACATTTGAAGTGAGAAATAGACGATGCAATGACCGAAAAGTGATTCTATTTGATCCTCTGCACTTCCTTGTTTATCGTGGCACAACAACGGGGGAATACCAAAACGCTCGCCCCAAAACATAGTCGCCCCGGGGCAAATCCGGCTGTATTACAGGCAAATCGTCAGTAAATAGAATGGGGGGCGAGTGTGTTTTGGGGCGAGTTTTTTTCCATTTCGTCATTTGTTTTTGCGAGGCGAACTTGTCCGCCCAGCCCAATACTTATGGAATAATTTCATTGCCGTAAGCAAGGAAATACTTTGTTTTGTTGTTACTTTTGGGTAAATGTATTTATGTATTTATTAAGTAGCCGTGTAATAAGCCTTCAGGGCGATTAACCACCTCGGCTTCGCCTCGGTGGTTAATCGCCCTGTCGGGCTTTAAATTTCAATAATGACTACCTCCCCATGCATTATCCCTTGCTTATCAACCAGCAAAAGGCCACCGGCTGGAAAGTCTTAAGTAGCCAACATAAGTCATTAGCCCAAGGGCTTGCAGCCGGGCGTGCTGCGGGTCCAAGCTCAAACATACAGGCCAAAATCAGAGTCAGAGAGGAGGAGGGGGGCGGGGCCGAAACCCCGCACCGTGACAGTACCTCCCCTCCACGGGACGACTTCCAGGCGTCCCAGGGGAGGGGGGGGGGGCGGGGGGGCAGAGACGGGACCGGGGGGGAACAGGAACAGGACGGCGAGAGAGAAGAGGATCGGAGGACACCGCCCGGCGGGGACAGTGACTCTCCCTCTCGCGGGAGTGACCAGGACGACTCCCCGATGACGACCTCCATCGCCGGGCTCGCGCTTCCTCGGGGGAGGGAGAGTGATGACGAACCCGAGGCAACCCCCGACGGCGGGTTCTCCCGCGGGTCGGAGGCCGGGTACGGACCTCACCCGCAGGTCCGAAGATGAGGAGGACGATGCCGCGGGTTGCGGGGTGGAACTGGAGTCTGAAGCTCCAGAGGAGCCGCTCCTCGCTTCGGGAGCAACCACCTCCAGAACGTGGGAGCGGACCGTCGCCGCTTCCGCGCGCGCACTGACGGGCGCCTCCCCCGCCTGGAGCATTCGCTCCCACATGTTAGAGACACGGAACAGGATCGCGGACTGGCCGCCCGACAGATTGGTCTCGAGACGCAGCAGGCGATCATCCATGTGGCGCAGAGTGTCGAATATGGCGTTTAAACAACCCATGATGGTCACGCCATCTACCTTGCCTCCAGCCGCTGGATCCATGGTTGGCTGGTTGATACTGTCACGATATCGCCGCGGACAGCGAGGTGGATCCAAATGCAGGACGCGACACAGTATAACGTTGAAATAATGGTACTTTACTTTAAGTTCAGGGAACAAAACAAGGTCACCTCTCACAGGAGGGAAACAGACAGGAACAGAACAACACCGTAACAATGATTATCAACCAGCAAAAGGCCACCGGCTGGAAAGTCTTAAGTAGCCAACATAAGTCATTAGCCCAAGGGCTTGCAGCCGGGCGTGCTGCGGGTCCAAGCTCAAACATACAGGCCAAAATCAGAGTCAGAGAGGAGGAGGGGGGCGGGGCCGAAACCCCGCACCGTGACAATTATCCAGCAATATGAAAACATTAGTGCACCTTGACAAAATGAAAACACCATTACATCATTATGAATAGCATTAACCACATGAACCCCAGCATGGGGGTAACATAAGCCAAAAATAGCTGATCTACAAGCTTACAACCCGCCACAGCGTGCTTGTAGATTTGGTGTTGACAGAAAAAAGCATCCAAGAAATGTACGTAGGTCAGTTTACTGAGAATAGAGGCTACATTACCTACATGTGAATTACATCAATAATTATGAATGACATGGTAGAAGAGTGAATTTATGACAATAAAGCACAGAGATGTTTAGTTTTTTGTAGCCCAAGTTTGTATGTGAAACTGTAGAACTAATTAAAAAAAAACTTCTAATTTATTTTGGATAGTAATTTAATTTAATATTTTGCTATTATTTATTATGCTCACATAAGCTGTTCAGATGGGGTAAACTAAACAGTGCCAAGTATTCAGGCCATTCACCACAAATACATAGTGGTTTACATTTATTGAAATACGAGTGCATGTGTTATGTGTTTGTTCTGGATCGTCTGCTTTGCATTCCCCCTGCAAGAAAACTACAAGTGACAAACCCGCCCAGTGGAGTGAACACAGTTCTGTCCTATTGGTTGGTGCCTATCACTGCCGGGTGATAGTTCACCAGTGCTGAACCCGATGTGTCGGACTTCACACTAGTGCACGTGCATCAGCTCCGTCAACTTGTCGCATCGGACGGTCTTTCCAGTTTTTCCCCATATCATAAGAGTGGATGGACCTTCCGGCCACTTGTCGCGTATGTGTGGATGTACCTATTGCGTCTCTTGGCTGGCTCGCTTCATGTGTTTGATTGCTTTCATGGGGCATTTCTTGGCAATTCTTTTCTTGCGCTGGACCGGTAACTTTGTTCTGGAGCAAGTTAAGCTAAATAAACTAAAAAAGGAAAACGTGAATTGCAAAAATAAAAATAGCTAACTAAAACAAAACAGGATTTACAAACAAAGACAAATAGCTGTGGCAGTTTTAAGACTTATTGTAAAAAAAAAAAGAGAAGGAAATAGCTGAAAATAAAATATTAACCGTGGTCTGAAGAAAGACCCTTGCTACCGTTATTTTTTCACATCCTACTGTATGGATATAAGCTCTCTTCTTGGGTCTCCTTCCTAGCTTCCTTTGTCTAGCTTCCTTGGCTACTTCACCTTCTTGCAACTCTCAGCTGCAAAGTTTCTTGGCCAGAGAGCACCCTAGAGCTCCCTAAAGCACCTAGACCACCCTAGACCAAAAAAATTACCAACGTTTTGACCCATATAAAAGGTAATAATCAATTTGAGAAAAGTCATGAATGGGTGGAATAATCGCTAAGAAAATTATTCTAATAGACTTACTGGTCTACGTGTCTTGACAGGCGGTTTCTTCACCGCTGAGCGTTTTTTCCTGGTTCTCCTGCATGGGCCTCTTAGACATGGCGGCTGGCTTCTTGCGTTTGACAGTGAATAGTTTCCCCAAAAGAAAATCTGTAAAAAAAAAAGTAACAATATACTATTTTCACTATTACCACACCGTTGTTTACCACAACACCACATCAAAGTATAAAATAGCACTTAAATTGTTAAGTGTTAATTAAAATAAAATAAAACATAAAGTGGATATATGTTCCTGGTCCACCTTCTTTTTCATTCTTCTTGCTTTTTTGGCGGTGTGTAAGAAAAAAAGGAATTTGATCTGCTATTTTAACATTTCTTGCATGCCACCGTTGTGCGACAAAGTATTAAATAACGCTTAGATCCTTACTTGACTCGTTAATAAATAAAAAAAGATCATTTCAAAACATGCTTCTCCATAATTCAATTAATACAAATAAAAGTAAAAATCATCGATAGAGTAACAGTTTACAAAATGATCTATAGTTGCAGCCATAGTGTGGAAGTTTATTTCTCAGCCGATATCTTGCTTGGCGTTTTTGCCGTTGTCCTGGTCAACTACCTGCATCTCCTGACGGTCGGTTTCGTTGCCACCGAGCGATTCCTGACTCTACCCGGGCCTCTTAGACGCAGTGCAATTCTTGACGGCTGACCCCCTGCGTTTGACTGCTTTCTTAGCGCGTTTCTTGAATTCAAGAAAACTATCGATTAATAATCCGTCCTCATTTTGGGCATGTCATTATTGGCGACAAGTTCAAAACAAAAAACAAAAAACAAACCAAAAAAAGTGCCTCTCAGTTACCGCTAAGTATCCATAGTTGCAACACGAGTGTGAACATGAATCTCAGCCGATGTCTTTCTTTTTTGGGGCTGTCCTTCTTGTGGCCTTCCTGGTCAACGTCCTGTCTCTTTTGGCGGTCAGTTACAGTACATGCACTGAGAGTCTCTGCTGGGCCTCTTTCTTGGCCTCTGGTCCCCCTTGCATTTGACCACTTTCTTAGCTTATGCCTGAAACCCACTAGGCGCGTAAGCATAAGCGCACAGAGGCCGATTTCCTGTTAATGAATGCAGCCGATCTCCCTGGCTTTTCTCCACACGCATTCGCAATGAAACGCATTGACCAGACGTCCCGCTGTGGCCAGGTTTGGCGAGAACAGTCGCGCAACAAACCACCACTCGCAATAAAGCGCGCAGGCGTTTATTTCTTTTGGTGGGCTCCCAGCATCAGATTTCCGATCGGCCATTTTCGCTATGCCTGCGTGCGGCAGTTGTGGGACAAAGTCTAAAACTACGCTTAAATTGGTTAACCAATTTGCTCGTCTTACTTACGGACTTACGGTCTCCTCCTGGACCACCTTCGCCCTTCTCCTTCTCCTTACCTGCCTTTTCGGCGCCGCCTTTCTCGCGGGCTTCCTGGCGGCCTTCCTGCGACGCGTGGTGGACCTTCTGCGTCTCCTGGTGGCGGGCTTCTTGGCCGCGGAGCGTCTTCTCCTCCTCCTGGGCCTCGCGGACGCAGCGCGTCTCTTGCCGGTGGTCCTCCTCCTCCTGCGTCTGACGGTTCTTTTGGGACCCGCAGACTTTGTGCTTCTCCTCCTCCTCCTCTTTGCTGTTGCTTTGGTCGGGGTAGCAGTCCCTGAAACTGGGGCCACGTCTGCCATTATTCTCAAACGCTAAAAAGTTATTGAAATTGAAATATTAATCTCTTTGTTAACAAATCAAGCAACTAATTACTTCTGACGCAGAGACTCAGTGCATTACCCATTATCTTCGTATTTGGAAGCCCGTCTCTGATGTCATATGGATGACATCATGGGGATCCGTCCATACATGGGCGTGAACGGGACAGACAGACACATAGATTTGTGGATTTGTAGGTATTTTGGGGGGAGAATCGCTGATCGGACCAACCTCACGGCGGATCCTCAGCCATACACACGCCAAGTTTGAAGTATTTTGGTTCAATAGTTCTCAAGATACGCGGAGGATACACACACACACACACACACACACACACACACACACACACACACACACATCGCGCCTGAGGGGTCATCAGATGTTCTTGCAGTGGCAACTGTGTCTGTATTGTACAGACTTTCTCCATCAATAGTTGTTCAGATTATTGATGCTGCAATGAGTAATAAAACCTTGTGTGACCCACAATCGGTGATGGACAAAGTATTCAACCCAAGTACTTGAGTCAAAGTATAGATACTGTTATTGCTCAACAAGTGAAAACCACTCAACAAGTGAGTCCTCCTTGCTTTATAAAAATAAAGTAAAGTTAAAATGACAAAGTACACTTAAAAAAATGAATACTAATGTGTTGCTTTATTGAAATATAGACATTTTCCTCAAACATGCAAAAACAAAGTAATAGACAATCTACAAGCTCACAACGCATCACATTGTGACACATTGTGAGCTATTTTCACTATTGTATATAGGGCTTGAGTATTTAATTAATTTGTGTAAGTTTAGGTCCCAGGGGTCCCTTCCTAGAAATGTAGTAGCCTACAGTCAAAAGTCTTTACAGACCAAATACACACAACATGTACTTAAAAGTATATTTCACTTTCAAACATGTTTGGGGTTGTTTTAGTCTGAGTCTACTCAGACCTTTTTGAGCACCCCAGACAGTTTTTAAGTTGCTTGGTTCAGTATTTGGATATTTGATATTCATTTTATCAGACACATCCCCTTCCTATAATACAGACCCATTGCAACTTTAAACTCCATTTTAACCATGGTCTATTCATCGAAAACACCCGTCCTTGGTTCTGGTGACTGATATTGTCCTTAATGCGTGAGGGGGACGCATTACTTTTTTATTCTTATAATTCTTTTTGAAAACAAAAGATGCCAGTCACCAGAACAAGGCAGATAATGCCAGGGCAGAGAATGCCACCCACAAGGGGCACCATCCATGGAACTTTCTGAGGGAGTGCGTTGTTTGAATCTCGGGCAAGTTATTATAGGGGATCAATTTATCAAAATCCAATTTTATTGTGAGGACAGCCATGTTTTAGGTCAGATTTAAATTTGGTTGGGGAACCTTGAGGTTTTGTGTATGTTGGTAGATCATTACACATTTTGGTGGCAGTATTTCGTAGAATGCAAACACTGAATGAGGGCTCCAGCTAGAGTCCTAAATGCAAAATATTGTTCCTTGGTTGACTTTTGTGATCACTTTTTAAACAATTCTTTCATCGGAAAGTTGAATTTGTTATACAAATTACAATCCAAATAGATAACCTCATTTTGCTTGTGATAGGCCCGGGGGACCTACCGAGGTTGGTACTGAACCCAAAAAGAATGGATTCTGTTTTTCCCAGGTGTCATGACAGTTTTCCTATCAGAATGCCAAGTGCAGATACTACTGAGCTCATTGCTGAGGGCTTTTTCTTCCTGCAATTTGTCCTTGACCAAAACCAGGAGTGGCGAGTCATCTGTGAACTGGTCAGAAATGGCTTCTGATCAGACATGGTGGGGCTTGCCTCCACGTACAGCAGGGGTTCTGAAACCAAACTCTTGGACAGGGTTGGAGGGGAATATCTCTGTTGTTTGTGCTTATGCACCTAGCAACAGTTTGAGGGAGTTCCAGGTGGTCCCCATGGGTAAATGATGGAGAGTTGGTAACCACACGGACCCTTATAGATTTTTTAACTCTTGAGGGCGTAAAATGAAACTGTGGGTCCATTTAGTTTCATTTACACTCTCAAGAGTTTACTTAATTATTAAATAATTGATATTTTGATCAACGCTTGCCTGTTATCTCTCCTATTGGTACCAACATCGATACAGCATGGAATTGTGGACAATATCGTATCCAACGATGAACAAATAGTTTTGGTTTTGGGTCTGAGAGTCTATCTCATCAAACGGTGGCTCAAATGCCGAATGAATAATGGACCTTGATATGAAAAGGGTTGCAAACAACTGGTTTAGAGTATTCAGCCTTCTTGGATACCCTACATAGAGTCCTGCATGGGGCATCGGTGGGGGACTCCGTTGTCCTTCTGAGAGACTTGAACACACGTGGGCAATGACAGAGACACTTGGAGTGGCGTGATTGGGAGGAACGCGGTCTCTCTGATCTGAACCTTAGCAGTGTGTTGTCAATGGACTTCTGTGCTAGTCATGAACTGACCATAACAAACACCATGTTCAAACATAAGTCGTTCATAAGTGTACATGTTACCAAAGCTGCCCCATAGATCAATGATAGTTTTTTGTATCATCTGATTTGGACACTCAGGTGAAGAGAGGGGCTGAACTGTCAACTCTCTGATCACCATCTGGTGGTAAGCTGGGTTGGATGGTGAATCTGTACATTGAAACTAAGTTGGATACCATGAATGAACCTAGGGTTAGGGTTATTATAGGTAACACAACATGAGAACGAATGACCAAGGTAGGTCTGCATAGTAGCCGGGTCAATCACTAGCATCGTGTGTGTGGGTGATTATGAGAAGAAACATAAATGTTCTCGTGTCGATGCATTAAAAACTAAATGAAATATTTAAAATAGTGCGTTTTCGGTTATTTGGTTAAGCGAAAAAGTAATCGATAGAATAATCACTAGGAAAATAATAGTTGCAGCCATACAAAAAAAGAATGAAAAAAAACAAAAACAATTATACAATTTCAATCAATCAATAACATTTTCGATCACATATTTTGGTTTGCAGGGGCGGCAGTGGCTCAGGAGATAGACTTCTGGTAGAGTTCTGGGAAAGTTCCCAGTTCGATCCCGGACTCCCCCAGAGTTAGTGCCGAAGTGTCTTTGAGCAAGACACTGAACCCCCTATTGCTCTCGATGAGCAGACTGGTGCCTTGTGTGGTGTCCTCCGCCATCAGTGTATGAATGTGTGTGTGAATGGGTGAATGTAATGCACAATCATTCCAAAGCACTTTTGATAAAGGCGCTATATGCATCATTTTACCATTTACAACACCAGGTGAAGGGAGAAGTTTCTTAAATATAATAAAATAATCGATTACTGATCTATCCCTAGATGAAAAGTAAATAAATACAAATATTCCAAAATGAGTGAAAATAGCATATCTACAAGCTTGTAGCTCAGCTATTTTGCCACAACACTGTTGTGCAACACTGTTGCGCAATGAAGTATAAAGCTTAAATGGTTAATCGATTCATTGATATATAAAATAAAAGTTACAATGGATATTAAAGGGATAGTTCACCCCAAAAAATACTTATTTTCTATCGATTAGTCATCCCACGGAGACTTGAATTCATCGATATTCTTTAGTTTTTGTCGCATTTAGGTCAATAAGTTGATGACCAGCGGGACTGGTAGGCAGCGGTTCCGGTAGGAGACACAAGGAGACTCCTACCGGAACCGCTGCCGGTCATCAAATTATTGGCTTAGGAATGAGACAAAAACTAAAATATATCCATGAATTCAAGTCTCCATGGGGTGACTAATCTAAATGTTATTTTGGGGGTGAACTATCCCTTTAACTTCTTAGACGATCTCTTCCTGGTCCACCTCAAGGTATTTTGTAGAAGGTGTGGTCATCTACGTCATTTTTTTGTCCAGCAATTCCAGCTGGCAGATTTGTTGCACAGGGAGGCAGACTGCAGCCGGAAGTGTGATGGAATGCACTGCAGTCAATGAGAGCCAGGTGGACCAGCCTATGAACAAACACTATGTTTGAACGACTGCGACCTCTGTAAAATATTCAGTCCAGGAAAATAAGACATAATCACATATTGTTTTCTGCTGTGTCGCTTTTCAATGTATAAGTTCATTAAGGTATCTAAAGAGCACAGAGTACGTTTCAGACTGTGCCAAAAAGTATGTGCTGTTATTGCGGGAAATAATGCCTGGCACTGTTTAGATGTCTTAATAAAATTACGAAGCGTGCACATCCAAAAAAACAGTGATCATAAAACACATGTGATATTTTTTGATATTCCTGAACCGATTATATGACAATGGTCGCAATTGTTGATAAATAGCGTTGCCACCCATGTGCGTCGTTGGCGCAATGCACGGCATCAAGCGCTTCTCTTCCGTCTTATTTAAGTTCCTAGGTCCACAGCTTTTTCATCCCTCTGGCTTCCTGGTCGATTTCTGCGTGTCTTGGCGTTCGTTTTTTTCACCACTGAGCGTTTCCTGTCTCTCCTGGGCCTATTAGAGGCAGTGCGTTCCTTGACGGCTGGCTTCCTGCGTTTGACTGTTTTCTTAGTGCGTTTCTTTAATTGAATAAGAAATAATCGATTAATAATCGGTCACCATTTTGGGTCATTATAAGCACAACAGAAAAAAAAAGGTAATTGTAAAAAAAAATCTAAAATAGTGAAAACAGCAGACGACGCCTAAGAAAATAATTCACTGTTGCTGCCATAGTGTGGTAGTTTATTTCTTAGATGATGTCTTCCTGGTCCATCTTTTTCATCCTTATTGCTTGCTTTTTGCTAGTCTTTCTTTAATTTCGTGAAGTAATGGATTAATAATCGATACATATTCAGGGCACGTCATTATAGGTGAAAAGTTGGGAAAAAAAGTCGACCTGCTATTTTCACTATTTTTGCATGCCACCGTTGTGCAACAAAATATAAATTAACACTTATATCGTGACTTGATTCGTTGCTAAGATAAAATAAAAATACGAAACGCGAATATTCGATCAATAAAACAAAATCAATTCACATCTTAGCCAATATCTTCCTGGTCCGCCTTCTTCCGGTCCTTCTCCTTCTCACTTTCTTAGCGTGTTTCTTTAATTTCATGAAATATTCGATTAATAATCAATGCCCATTCTGGGCATGCCATTACAGATAAAAAGTAAAACAAACAAAAACGTTGTGAGCTTGTCGATCGGTTATTTAAAAAAAACAACGCTTCTTCCCGTCCTTCTCCTTCTCACTTTCGACGCTTCTTGGCAGCCAGCTTCTTCGCCGCTATGCGTTTCCTGTCTCTTCTAGGCCTTTCAGACGCAATGCGTTTCTTGGCGGCTGTTGGCGCTTTTCTTTAATTTCATGAAATAATTAATTAATAATCAATGCCTATTTTGGGCATGGCATTACAGATGAAAAGTAAAACAAAAAATAAAAACGTTGTGAGGTTGCCGATCAGTTATTTTCACTATTTTACATAGTATAAAAGTATAAAAAGTAAGTAGATGGTTTGTCGACTTCTTCGTGCTCCTCCTTCTCACTTGCTTTTTTGTCTTTCTTGCGCGCTTCCTGGTCTACCTGCTGGCAGTCGTTTTTTCTTGCCGGCTGGCTTCGTTGGTTTGACTGCTTTCTTAGTGCCGGTTCTTTAATGTCATGAAATCAATTCAAAAGTTGCGAAAGTAGCCGATTGGTGAGTGTCGATCGGCTATTTTCACAATTTTTGCACGCCACCGTTTTGCGACGGAGTATAAGATGGTGCTTGAATGGTTAATCGATTCGTTTAGGCAGCCTCTTCCTGAGCCACCTTCTTCGCCCTTCTCCTTCTCATTTACCTTTTTGGCACTGTCCGTCTTGCGGGCTTCCTGGCGGCCTTCCTGCGACGCATGGCAGACTTTCTGCGTCTCCTGGCGGACGACTTCTCCCGGGCCTCTTGGGCGCAGTGCGTTTCTTGGCAGCTGGCCTCCTGTGTGTTTGACTGCTTTCTTAGCTTAGAAGGTCCATCGACCGCTTTCGCTATGTTTGCACGACACCGTTGTGCGACAAAGTATAAAATAAGGCTAAAATGGTTTATCGACTCGCTTACGGAGTCTCTTCCTGGACCACCTTTGCCCTTCTCCTTCTCCTCACCTGCCTTTTCGGCGCCGCCTTTCTCGCGGGCTTCCTGGCGGCCTTCCTGCGACGTGTGGTCGACTTTCTGCGTCGCCTGGTGGCCGGCTTCTTAGCCGCGGAGCGTCTCCTCCTCCTCCTGGGCCTCGCGGACGCAGCGCGTCTCTTGGCGGTGGTCCTCCTCCTCCTGCGTCTGACGGTTCTCTTGGGACCTGCGGACTTCGCCGAGCTTCTCCTCCTCCTCCTTGCTGTAGCCTTGGTTGGGGTAGCAGTGCCTGAAACGCTGGGTGAAACGTCCGCCATGTTTACGCTTAAGGAATTAACTGGAATTGAATTAATTGCTTAACTGTTAACAAATGAAACGACTACTTAATCCTGATGCACTGCACTGTCTGAGTGCAGTGCTCTTTATTATAGTACTCTGGCGGCCGGTCTATGACGTCACATTGATGACATCAGGGCTGTGGCGGAGGAAGGACTCAGATTTTGGCCTGGCATTAAGGATGTTTTCACATACTGTATGTCTCATTTGAGACGTCGAAACAAACTCAAAAAACGTTAAGGGAGAATGTTTTTCTCCCTTGGAGTGAACACTCCAAAAGACCCCTTTGAAGCGAACCGCACTCAGACAACCTCGGGAGGTGGTCGGAGTTCAGAGTTCGGTTTGCTTCAGGAACAGTAGACATGGGGAGAGAGATGGGGGGTGACACAGAAGAAAGGTCGAACCCGCGGATTACCAGCCTATGTGGCCAGGCGGTTACGCCAACCGTCTGGGCCAGGCTTTTGTCATTGTTAGCCCTTTAGGCTTGTGGATTATTCTCCATCAGCTATTATTGATAGCCACTCTTACAGTGCAATGTACCAATAACGTATGTATGTAACAATAAGGTTACAGCAGGCTACATAAATTCATACAGACCTACAGCACATAGAGTATACAAAAAGAAAAATAAGTAAAAGTTCATCTAAGTCAACCTTCTCCTCCGATCCCACACTTTATAACGATATTCTGAAAATGCAAAAATATGATCAAAAAGAAATTCCATCAAAGCACCATTCTTACAATCTATAAAATTTAAATCAGGGGTATGGTATCTCTCAGATCATGATACAAAGGACAACATAAAATAAAATCAATGTCATTCTCCAGCTCATTCAAATCGCAATATTCTATCCTCCTCAGCTCTTACGTTCTTCATTCATCAGGTGGTGAGATGGAGACTCCCAGATTCACTCAGTATTTCAGGGGCAGCTTGTCGGGCCTGACGATGGGGCCGGGTGGCATGGACAGCCAGAAGGTCATCTCCTGTCTGCAGGCCTGCAAGGAAGCTCTGGACATCAACTCCCTGGAGAGCTTGACCAAGGACGTCAAGGTGAGAAGAAGACAACGCACGCCATACTTGTGTTAATATTTGTCCCTCAAAGAATAGATTAATGATCTAAAAGTGCACGCACACGCACGCAGGGTGCTCGTAGTGCGCTCCAAATTCTTGCCTTTTCCTAGATATGTCGTGTGCATGCGTGTCTGACTTTAAAATTCTAAAAGGTTTTCTCTTTTAAATGAAATATGGCCATTTTATACCAAGTTTGCTGGCTTTTTTTGGGATCAAATGTTGTTTTTTGAACCAAGTTGTAGGGACATGTCGGTAATCCCTGTCGATACGCTGGCTCAGTGCTATGTAATCCTAATCACGTCCATTTGCATTGCATTCCAGGGCATCTGTGTCATTTTAAGATTTATTTGGCAATTTTAGAAAAATCTTGAACAATTATGCAAATCTATGAATATGTTTTTAAAGCGGACATTTTTTTACTCAAATCTTTGCTTCTGGGGGGGTCTCCTGGAATAAAACATTTTCAGATGGTGGTCCGCGGCCAAATACGTATCATTTTGCGGGTCCTTGTCGGGAACCCCTGGGGAGTTGCTGGCTCAGTGCTTTGTAATCCTAATCACCGCCATTTGCATTGCATTCCAGGGCGTCATTGGAGCCTCAGCTTCCACAAGCAACAACATAAACACACAAGCAAATCGTTGCTGTCGGACAGAAACCCCTTATCTCCATATTTAAACTTTTTGTGTTTCCTCGTAAATGAATGCCCTACTTCTATCACACTACAGCGTCACACGGAAGCATCAGAAGCAGCAGATCCACCAGCGACGCGTTTCGAGCTTGTCGATCTCCTACTTTCGCTATTTTTGCATTTTGAATCCTGAAAAGTAAGAGTTTTGGACATTATGAGGTTTCTACCCGACGGAGACATTTGCATTGCATTGTATCCCAGGGCGTTGCATTCATTGGAGCCTCAGCTTCCACAAGCAACGACACACAATCAAATGTAAACAAGATACAGCTATCAGAATTATTCATAAAGAACTCTCTGTCTCTCTCTCTCTCTCTCTCTCTCTCTCTCTCTCTCTCTCTCTCTCTCTCTCTCTCTCTCTCTCTCTCTCTCGCACGCTCTTTCATGTCTGCTGCTGTAGCTATACAGTATTTGTTTATCCAGTGTGTACACAAATAAATACATCACTAAAGGGAGCATTTTGTCCTGATGTTCCTGGGGGGGGGAACATAGAGATAGGATGACTCCATGCGCTTGTATTGAATGTTACTTTTTTAAATATATATATATATATATATATATATATATATATATATATATAACAAATAGAACAAAAAGGGGACTCCTGCACATCCAAAAAACCCCGTTGGAGGTGCAAGTCTAGTCAGCAGGTATATAACATATAAAAAGGGATGAACCTTCAAAGAAGGGACTGCACACTCCAGGGAACAGAGATGGACAACTTACTATTGCATGAGTATTTTATTAGCACGACGCGTTTCGCCGTGAGCTTCGTCAGGTGCTATACGATATGCTATACGGTATAGCACCTGACGAAGCTCACGGCGAAACGCGTCGTGCTAATAAAATACTCATGCAATAGTAAGTTGTCCATCTCTGTTCCCTGGAGTGTGCAGTCCCTTCTTTGAAGGTTCATCCCTTTTTATATGATATATATATATATATATATATATATATATATATATATATATATATATATATATATATATATATATATATATATATATATATATATATATATATATATATATATATATATTAAGTAAACTGAATGGTAATGCTTTACACTTTACAAAATTGCGAAGAAAGAGGATACCCCACCATCTGACGAGCTTGTATGTCTAATATAATCATAGGAAAGTTATTAGGTTATTCCAATTAAATGAGCAGCATTTGAAGCAGTTTGTATTAGTAGTAGCCTAATACATAGCCTAGTAGTTAAAGGAGTAGTTCAGCCAAAAAAGTACTCATTTCCTATCAATTACACACCCCATGAAGTCTGGAATTCATAGAGATTTTTTTGTCGAATTCCTGAGCCAATCATTTTATGACGGGTCGCTTTTTTTGCATTGGATTGATCCCTTTACGATAATTTTGTTGTACACGTGTGTTCAATGACAAAATAAAACCATGCATCCATCCTATGTAAACACTAATGGATATGTATTATACAATGTGATGTCGCATTGCGTGGGTGAGACATGTTGGAGCCCTAAAGGCAGTGCTTCTCAAAGGTTTTCATGTCAAGGACCCCCATCTGAAAAGATGTTTGCGCCAGGGACAAGATGTGTTGTTAAAATGTTTCAAAGATATTCCACATTTTTCAAATGCTTTCGTCGTCTGTTCAGAGGTAGTCCAACATTTCAAACATGTCGCACAAAATCATAACTTGCTTATGAACCTGGCATTGAACCTGGCATCCCTATTTAAGTCATTAAATTGTCAGTAATTGTCAAAAATATGTTTTTTTCAAAAAGTATAAACAAATGAAAAATTGTGAAAATAGCTAAATACTTTTACACCACCATTCAATGACTTTCACGTGCAATGTATTCTGGTACAGTTTTATAGACTCAACAGTCTGAATAGCGAGTGTGAATCACTGTATTTCACCATTCTTCTTCTCTTGTAGCAGTGTTTTAAAGCTCATAATTATTCTATAAGGTTACATTCCAAAACACTATTGAGTCAATCTAAATACCTTGTTTTATAGCTTAGATGTTTTACTTTCATGTAAAATGGAAAAAAACGCACAACATGTTTTGAATAATAATTAGTGGCGTATAATTGTCACAAATGTAAAATCCAGATTTGATTGGCCGTGTGATGTAAGATTCCGATCAACGCTACTAGTGTTATACAAGGTGTCTGATTTGTGCCTGTGTGAACTTTTACCACTTAAGTTATCACTTATATTAACCCATGAAGACCTGGAACGCATCTGTGTCACTTTAGATTTCTTTGGCTATTCAAAAATAGCAGATATACAAGCTCATAGCGCGGCACCGAGTGCCGCGCTATGAACTTTCTTTTGTTTGTTTTTTCAAAAAACTGTTAGGATTTAGAAAACATTTTTAAGAATCGCCTCAGGTCTTAATGGGTTAAAATGACCTAATTAGTCCATGGGCCAGACGAGATGTCGGTACACCGAAAGGTGGCAAAGGTTACTTATCATTTTTGAGAAGCTCTATGTCTGTAGATAACATTTTGGTATGATAACCCTTCCTGGGTCACAGCTAAATTGGTGTTATCAGGTGCTGAAGTTACCCTCCCCCATTGAAAAAAGCCATTTTAGATGCAGGTGCATATCTTGGTATTGGCACCTGTTGAGTACATATTTCAATATCTTTCACTATAGTGTTTGGTATCATTTTTAAGGGGACACTTTAAGCTTTCATTCAAGCCCTTTTTTGTATATGTGGGACAAGTACAGTGGATACTGGAGCTCTTCAAACTTCGAATAAAACATTTTTAACACAATATTTGCCGAAATCATATTTTTTCTTTTAGTCCTGTGCCATTGAGAAACATCAGTGGCACAAAACACAAAATCTGGAATGCTGACATGACCCTAAGGATTCAGGAAATGTATAATTTACCCATATTATTTCATTTTGAGGGACAGATTTTCAGCCTTATATTAAACAAGCAGTTTTAACGCGAAACTAATCAGACCATAGTCAGTTACAACACAGACTCGTTTTAAGTATTTGTTCAATAGTAGCATTTTATAATAAAGCCGTTCATGAGTCACAGTAGTAGTCAAATCAACATGAAAGTATATGCATGAAATGATGTGTCCTTTTATCTACATAATGCTGTATATACAGCAGTAACAACAGTGTAGTAACATCAATATAGATATACATTGTGCAACATTGGGTTGATCGCACTATATAAGAGACTTCAGTCCTTTGTGCCGACCCACTTTATTTTTTGTTCAGTTTTCTCCTTGTATGGCTTATTCTTTATTTCCTTTTTTCTCTTTTTGTCTCTTTTTTCCCAATGTCCTTGTTCATGGTCTAGCTGCCGGGTAGAAGTTTTTTTTCCAAACCTAGGGCCATGTTACACATTAAAACTGGTCATCATTTCTCCATCTGACTCCCCAAGTTCAAATTCTGTTCCAGTGAACAGAATCCAGTGAATGGCCAGCTTGCCATCGTTGTCGGTCCATCCATGGAGAATAGGGCTTGGCACAACAGGAGATGCCTGTTGATGGTCCATTGTGGAACCTTGGGCCGTCAACCTTTACTTTATAGAGTGTGGAGCACAGTAGCTGTGCTCTAGTAAGAAGGAAGGCCTTGACAGCCACAGCGTTGATATACTGAATGTTATAGATAAGAACTTCAGAATTCTCCAGGCGCTCAACCGAACGCTTGTTTGCATGCAGACCTAGATGTGGAGCGAATTGCCTTCGTGATATATCAGGTCGTATTGTTTTAATATCATTAATTTGCTGTTCTTTTATCCACATAGTATAAAGGGAGTCTCCCTTGTTTGTCAATAAAGATGCCTTGCGCATGTGAACGGTAATTTCTGTGTATGTCGTCTATAAACTGGACTTTAGGGTTCATTGAACCAAGAGTGACAGGTCTGCCACGGCACATCACTGTAGACAGCAGTTCCAGATTGCTGCCTGGTAGTGGTTGAGTTGGAAAGAATGGAAATGGCAGTCTCTCTGCCTTCTGGATGTCTTATTTGGACATGGTTTAAATCATGTTGGGCCTCATTCGAGCATCTAGAGAGGGAGAGTGGATGCTTCACCTGGCAAGCATTCGAGCAATGATTCCTTGGTGCTTTGCATATGACCAAATTAATTATGCACGGTACCTTCCCTACTATTACGCCCAAATGTCTCAACTGCCCATCACACACCCAGATGTGTATACAGAATTCATGGAAGGGGGTTTCTCAGTTCAAATGGGCTCCACCAATCCCTTTCCCCGAATCCCTGTTGACCAAGCCATAGAAGAAACGGTGAACAAAGACACCCAGACAGCTGGAGGGACAAAGGGATTCAGCTTGAAGCCAGGAGCTGTGATAACCTTACAGCCGAGTACAGAACCTTGTTCCTCAGACATCTGAGAGACTTGATAGGTCAAGGCAGTTACAAGCTGTCCCATCCAGATCTACAGGGTCCAAGGATCAAAAGAAATTATGAGGATGTCAAGGCTTTCATTGACCATATGGAGAATAACTGGTTCAATCCTGTGGCTCCAAATGGCATTGATCTGGTTGGCCTCTCCACTGGCTCCATTGCACCACCTGATGTGACCAGGGATCTCTTGAGAGTTCCTGAGATAGGCGAAGAGGCCAAGGACAAGTGTGAGGAAATAGCAGAGTTGCACTCCACGCATGAGGAAGCTGATACTCATTTGCTTCGCCATGCCTTGCATGCATCTAATGCAGGCTCACAGGCAGTAGTAATTACAGCTGAAGATACTGATGTCATGGTGCTCTGTCTTGGCTTCCAGAAAGATATTGCCTGTCCCATCTATCAAAAATGTGGGACACAGAACCGCACACGTTTTCTGGACATCACAAAACTGGTAGGCTCAATCGGACGTAGTGTATGTGACGGCCTAATTGGCTTACCCACCTTCACAGGATGTGACACAGTGAGTGCATTCGCCGGTCGAGGGAAGCTGAATGCTCTGAAGATGAGGACCCTTTCTGGCAAGATACTTTCAGTCAACTGGGGAAGTCATGGAATGTATCTGATGATCTCTTCCATAAAATTGAGAAGTTTACCTGTTGCATGTACATCGCCAATAGCAGCACAGGTGATGTAAATAAGATGTAAGTAAGCTGCGCCACAAACTGTTCTGCACCAAAAGGGGGGAAATCGAATCCAGCCAGCTGCCACCATGTAGAGATTGTCTCTATATGCATTATTGAACGGGCAAACTACCAGGCAGCAATCAGGAACTGCTGTCTACAGGCATCTCCTGTTGTGCCAAGCCCTATTCTTCATGGATGTACGTACCGACAGCGATGGCAAGCTGGCCATTCACTGGATGCGTTCCCCACCTAAACCAGATGTGGTCTTGGAGCTGTTGTCCTGCAAGTGTGTGCAAACTGCCAGATTGCACGTGCCTGTAATGGACTGACCTGCACCGACATGTGCAGGTTGCAGACCTGCAGCAACCAATACAGGCAGATGATCCACAACCAGAATTTGAACTTGGGGAGTCAGATGGAGAAATTGATGACCAGTTTTAATGTGTAACATGGCCCTAGGCTTGGAAAAAAACTTCTACCCGGCAGATAGACCATGAACAAGGACATTGGGAAAAAAGAGACAAAAAGAGAAAAAAGGAAATAAAGAATACGCCATACAAGGAAAAAACTGAGCAAAAATAAAGTGGGTCGGCACAAAGGACTGAAGTCTCTTGTATAGTGTGATCAACCCAATGTTGCACAATGTATATCTATATACTGTTGATGTTACTACACTGTTACTGCTGATATACAGTATATGTAGATAAAAGGAAACATAATTTCATGCACATACTTTCATGTTGATTTGACTACTACTGTGACTCATGAACTGCTTTATTATAAAATGCTACTATTGAACAAATGCTTAAAACAAGTCTGTGTTGTAACTGACTATGGTCTGATTAGTTTCGCGTTAAAACTGCTTGTTTAATATAAGGCTGAAAATCTGTCCCTCAGAATTAAATAATATGGGTAAATTATACATTTCCCGAATCCTTAGGGTCATGTCAGCATTCCAGATTTTGTGTTTTGTGCCACTGATGTTTTTTGATGGCACAGGACTAAAAGAAAAAATATGATTTCGGCAAATATTGTGTTAAAAATGTTTTATTCGAAGTTTGAAGAGCTCCAGTATCCACTGTACTTGGCCCACATATACACAAAAGGGCTTGAATGAAAGCCTAAAGTGTCCCCTTAAAAATGATACCAAACACTATAGTGAAAGATATTGAGATATATACTCAACAGGTGCCAATACCAAGATATGCACCTGCATCTAAAATGGCTTTTTTCAATGGGGGAGGGTAACTTCAGCACCTGATAACACCAATTTAGCTGTGACTCAGGAAGGGTTATCATACCAAAATGTTATCTACAGACATAGAGCTTCTCAAAAATGATAAGTAACCTTTGCCACCTTTCGGTGTACCGACATCTCGTCTGGCCCATGGACTAAATGGGTGAGTGGTGGACGTCACCGACGTAACATGCAGACCTGCGAGACGCACCCAGGGACCACGGGACCACCCGTCGAGGACCACAGACACACTGTTACTCCCATCTGCACCAGATTTTGGCACAAACACTGTTCAAGGGGTCTGCCATGACAATACTCACACCAGGGGCCACATTATGGCCCCCCCCAGGGACCCTGTCATTGGCCCCCGCGGGGCCACAGGCACACAGTTGCTCCAATCTGCACCAAACTTGGCACAAACACTGTTCAGGGGTCGAACATGAGAATTGTCACATGCACCAGGGGCCGTGTCAGGGACCTATAAAACCTAGATTGCACACATATGGGCCATTACAGCAGTGTTGCAGCATTGTCTAACGTGTGTGTGTGTGTGTGTGTGTGTGTGTGTGTGTGTGTGTGTGTGTGTGTGTGTGTGTGTGTGTGTGTGTGTGTGTGTGTGTGTGTGTGTGTGTGTGTGTGTGTGTGTGTGTGTGTGTGTGTGTGCACGTGCGTGCTTGCGTGCGTGCATGCATGCATGCATGCGTGTGTGTGTGCGTGTACGTGAGTGCAGTTCCATTTGAACCCAGCTCAGTCAGTGTTGGTGTTGGACAGTGCAGATGTGAGCAGCATCAGTGCCGTCATGAGCAGAGTGTCTTACATCAACCCCCTGCAGTTCCCCTCGCCTGGCCCCCGCACGCTGCACATCACCACCACCCTGCAGTGAGTACGCACACACACACACACACACGCACAACACGCTCGCGTGCGCACACGCACACGCACACAAAGTGGTGGAAGAAGCACGTCCTTTTTTGTACTAAACCCATTTAGACCTGGAACATCTATACGTTGTTAAACCTTTCAAGCCATTAACACCTCTGTGTGTAGTTGTAGCAATACCACAATGTAGACAAATGCTCTGATACAAGTAAAAGTCCTGTATTCACCTGTATACTGTACTGTACATCTGCGGTTGGTTAATTCAACTTAGTTACTAAAGTTGTCAAATTATTGTTGTGGAATAAAAAGTACAATATTAGCCTGAGATTTATTGGAGTAGTACTATGAAGTATTGAAACATGGAAAAGTAAAGTAAAAGAACCTCATTTTTTTCTTAAGTACAGTACTTGAGTGAACGTCCTTTACACCACTGCACACACGCTCAGTTTCATGTTCTTCACCAGGTGTTCTGTTTCTGTTAACCTTTTTCTCCAAATGACAAGATGAAGCTGTCCGTGCAGCAAGGGAAACACTTTTCTGCGATAAGGCTGTTAGGAGTAATGGTGTGTGAGAACAGCATGTGTTTACTTTGTCACAGCTTGACTCCTAGAAATGGGAGACCAGGCGAGGTTACTGGTGTGAAATAAGATTTGTATTGACAAAACAACAACAGGGAACGGAAATAATGTGGGAGGCATTAATCAGTCATGTGTGCATAGATTGATGTGTCAACTGTCTGCCGCAAACAACACAACACGACAAAACAACACAACACAGCCACCACAGGGCAAACAGCCGCACCCTGACAGAGGGGGGGGGGGGGGACCTGCTCGGTTAACCTTGAAAGCACAACAGCGCTGGGTTTAAACATTGGAGAGAAACCAGTGATTCTCAAACATTTTCATGTCATGTCATTTCTGTTTTTCTTTTTTCCTTTTTCTTTATTTCTTTTATGATTCCAAATGTCTCTTAGATTTTTCAAGACAATATTGAAAAAAAGCAGATCTACAAGCTCACAACACGTCAAAGTAGCCATTTCCTCGTTAATCAGATGGGGAAATTGTCTGTCTGTCTGTCTGCCTGTCTGTCTGTCTGTCTGTCTGTCTGTCTGTTTCTGAAGTAATGCAAGTGAGTGGAGTGTAGTATAACATTTGGTAACACTTTACTTAAAGGTCGGGTCTTTAATGCTTTATAATCACAATAGTAATACTTTATAATGCACTTCGGTAACACTCATTATAAATGTTTATCATTATGTGTAACAACTTAACAATGTTAACAATGTTTATGAACTATTATAAGTGCTGGTCATAATGCATAAGCTCAGTGGAACTGGAACAACATGTTATAACCAGACCCACACGATTTGATCTCGCCGCAAAGCGGGCCGCTACGGGCTGTAGTTCCAAACATTGGAACTTCCTTGTTGAGATAGACAGAGCGTTTCCGCATTCCATTCCTACAATGGGAGTCAACGCTAGTGTCGTCACTCTCATATTAAATCACGCTGGTTTTAACGGTAATACTTAGTCACTTACAAAGTGCCTTTCTGTATAATAACCAAATCATTTCACTGCAGTTGGGAAAGAAGGGAGCTATACGGTGTGCGAAATCCTCTTTTGCCTTTTACTGCAGTCGGGAAAACCAGAAACAACGACTTATTGCTTCATTACCATACAGTGACTGTTTGTAGGATGATGATCGACATTTCTTATACTATGCAAAGGCCAGTCACACATCTATAGTTAGATGTCTAACCACTGGGAGGATCTCTGGTATGATACCAGATAATTTGTGGCTCTGCCGACACAGCCCAAGCAGCCGGAGACAATTTCAAACAGTTTCACTAACGCCTCGTTACCTCATTAAAAAAAGTGTCACTGAGCAGTATCCTTGTTCTAAGGAAGATCCTTGTTTTTAGGAGCGCTGGTTTCGGTTCATTCGACGTCCTGTGTGAAGGCTGCTGAGGCAGTCCCTAGCGAGACGCTGGGAGACTTTGCTATGTCACAGTGTTGAGCTATACTATATAAAATAGCAGCGGTTCTCAACCTGTGGGTCGGGACCCCCAGGGGAGTGCCCACATGATGTTTGGGTGGTCACCAATGCCAGTGAAGTGACAATTTAAGGACTTTTTAAGACCTTTGCAATACCTAAAAAAAGACAGAAAAGGAAAAGACCATTACTGCATCAAAGTAATCAACAAACTATACATTAAAAACGGGTGAAACATTAGCTAAATTGTCAAATAATCAAATAAAGATCAGCTATTTTCACAATAATTATCTGTGGAACCGAGTCAAACAAAATGTAATGCCTCAACTCAATTGCAAGTGCTTGTCAGGGTGGGGGTCCCCAGTTTAAATATGATGGGAAAAAAATGGGTGGGGGGGTCACTGTGCTAACAGGTTTGCTATTTTTGGCCGTTCGCGGCTCATGACACCATCGCGCTTCACCGTAGCCTAGCATTGTGTGGACAGAAGCACTATAAATGACTGGAACCATTCCATTTCTGGAACAGTTTTTCTCAGCTAATTAAAAGCAGTTCAGGGCTTTCTGCATGTGTGAGTTTCTTCTATTCTTTTTTCAAACAGCCATCTGCCAAAATATCAAATCTGTAGCATCCAAAGTATGGCAAACTGCTACTGAACACTCTTCTCTTACATGACGGAACAAAAGAAAAAAGACTTGGAGGGGCATAAAGTGGACTTAAAAGCAATATGCACATTAGAACACTAACTTTATTTCATGTCTTACTTTCTGTCGCTTCCTCATCTCCCTGGCTAATAAGGCAAATGTGCCTTAATGCATTATAATTGCCCTCTATAACTAAAATATAAAATTAAAAACTATTGTTTTTAATTATACGATATTGTATTTATTTTAGAAATAGTTCATCTTTCACTGAATAGGGACAACACCCGTCACACGTTGATGATGTCATTTGTCCATGTGTTGTCCAGCCATGTGGAATGTTATTAGCATGTCCTTATAAAAAAAACAACTTCACACTTCCTATACTGTTAATATGAACATCAAAGCAATATTTTAAATATGTTTTCTTAGCAAATGCATTCCATAGGGCTGGACCACACATGGACAAATGACATCAACCTGCGGCGGTTCATCTTTAGTAAAAAATAAATATTAGTGAAAGAATATATAAAGTGTTTTAAATGTGTTATTTTAGTTATAGAAGGGAATTATAATGTGATAATTTAAGGCACATTTGGGTTATTAGCCATGGATCCTTTTAAGTTCCAATTCTCAGTGTGTGTGTGTGTGTGTGTGTGTGTGTGTGTGTGTGTGTGTGTGTGTGTGTGTGTGTGTGTGTGTGTGTGTGTGTGTGTGTGTGTGTGTGTGTGTGTGTGCGTGCGTGCGTGCGTGCGTGCGTTCGTTTACTTTTGCTATGCATCTTTTCATGCATGCTGAGCAGTCTCCTTTTATGTCTCTCTCCATGGTGCTCAGAAACGTTTCAACTCAGTCCCGCTGCGTTCCCAACCAGCTCCTTCCGTATAGTACTGAAATGTTTTGTTTGTAATTGCATTTCGGGAGCGGGCAGTTTAGCCACTTAAACCTTCAATCTAGCACAAAGTGCAGTCCGTTTTCCGTAAGACCGCACTTTGCGACTGCACCTTTTTTCTCCCCGTCTACACCAAATATCTGGCTAATGTTCCCCCCAGAATATGGATGCTGGGGTTCAAGTGATTAAACGTGGCTGTGGACAGAAGCGGGTTAGGAACACACATCGGGCGGTGATAGTCAGACATCCGGGGGCCGTGCAGGAGTGGAATTAACCCGTTAAGAGCGGGAACGCATCTGTGTGTCATTTTAAGATTTCTTCGGCTATTCAAAAATAGCAGATATACAAGCTTGTACATCTGCTATTTTTGGAAAAAAACGTGAAAATCTGTGTCCCCTAGGGTAGGTACCCTCACAAAAAAACATGCAGTAATCCTGGTCTCTATACTGCCTCCACCTGGTCAACCGGGGCGCCTGATGGAGGGGAAAGGAACTGGCTGGAATAACGTCTTCCTTCCACTCGCTACGTCTAACCAGGGAACCTCCCCTCTGTCAGGTGATAAAAAGCGGCTTGCTAGCTCCTCATGCATTGAAGGAGGCATGAGCTCAGTTCTGGGCTTTCCCCAGGCTGGCAGAGGGAGAGTAGCGCTCAGGATTACATAGGAAATTCGCACTGGGTGAAAACATTGGTTACAAAATAGTGGGATAAAAAAAAATAGTAGTGGTAGGCGGGTTTCTGAACTGTCCATAGCCCTGGACATAGCCTGTGCATGAAATTAATTAATAATTAATTGAAAACACACATTCCTGGTTCTGGTGACTGAGGGGTTTTCCTTTCTTTTTTTAATTACTTTTTCCCCCATTTATTTTCTCAAGTAAATTAAAATACAAACTAAATGAAAAAAGTAATTGGAAAAAACACGGCCCGCTCATACAGGACACTTATATCAGTCACCAGAACCAAGGATTTGTTTTCAATTAATCTAACATGGTTAAAATGTAATTTGAAGTTACAATGTGTTTATATGGTCTGATAAAAATTTAAGTCAAATATCTACATTTTCAATCAAACAATTAAAAAACTGCCTGGGGTGCACACAGAACCCAGGATGTAAAAAATATCCCAGAAGTGTTTTAAAGTGAAATATCCCTTTAACCACTTGAACCCCATGCATCCGTCTTGCAGGGAAAGCTTTCGCAACGCGACGCGTTGTAAGCTTGTGAATCTGCTATATTCTGCGAAAGCTTTCCCCACAATAACAAAAAAACAGAAAATACACAAAGATCCCTGAGGGACTTGGCTCAACCAAATAGGGTTTAAGTGGTGAAGTAAAATATCCACCACTGTTTGTGTGTCAGGTGTTTCGGGGAGGACCCCTGTATCTCCATACCAGACATCAGCGTAGTAGTGAGGGTGCTGCCACCCAGCGGAGCACCCAGGAGCACCCTCTCCAGGTCCCATCGACTCGCCAGGCCTGCCCTAGCACCCGGCGAGCCCAGGATCAGCATCACGGGATCCCATCGACTCGTCAGGCCTGCCGCGGACCTGCGCAGGCCGGCGGGTGTCGCTCCCTTCAAAGAAGTGCACATCACCAGCACAATGGTCAAGGGAGACAGCTCACCATTCAGCGCAGGTGTGTGGAGGTCATTGTAGATGTCAATACAGTCCAATGCCATGTTGGAGAGTGCAATGTTGAGTCTGGAGACCACCGGGGGGTTCAAATGGACCCTTACGGGTTCACTATGTTCCATTGATACACTCTCAGAGTTACAATAACACTGGGGATTTTACATTAACACTGGGGATTGTACAGTGTAGATAGGTGTCCCAGATATTAGGTGTCCTGTACCGGCACCCGAGCGCCTTGAAGTTTAGAGGCCTTGAAGTTTAGAGGCTACAATTACTTACAGAGTTCAATCATTTTCAATTGGACATAGCTGGCATCATAGATATATATAAAGGCTAGATGGCTCAAGGGGGCATCGCAAGCACAGCTCAACCGCGGCCATCTTGCAACAGTCATTGATAACATTATGTCTATGGCCATATATGATTGAAATAACCATAGCGTGCTCAATTTTCATCCGATTTTCAAACGGTTTGGTGTTTTGTAAACACCAAAGATGTAGTTATGATACTGCATACTTATAATTATAATCATGTTTTTTGTTTTTAAATAAAATTAAGTATCAATTAAAATAGTATCAAAGTAAAATTAAGTTATCATAACTACATCTTTGGTGTTTACAAAACACCAAACCGTTTGAAAATCGGATGAAAATTGAGCACGCTATGGTTATTTCAAAGTACATGCACCATAGACATAATGTTATGAATGACCGTCCCAAGATGGCCACCATGTGGCAACGTCGTACTCCATTGGCCAGCAGCGCGGGTGAGTCATCTAGCCTTTATATATATCTATGGCTGGCATGATTCCTACACACAAGAGCTGCATTTTCAGGCCCTCTAGTTTTACAAAGTTGAGGACAGGGTGACATGTATACAGACTGACAGACAGACAGACAGACAGACAGACAGACAGACAGACAGACAGACAGACAGACAGACTCATGACAAAACACTCTCACACACACACACACACACACACACACACACACACACACACACACACACACACACACACACACACACACACACACACACACACACACACACACACACACACACACACACACACACACACACACGTTTCGTCCGGAACCTTCCTCAGTGTGATAATTGTTACTCAATCATTATCTAGTTAGTAACAACATCATGAGGATAATGGTAATCAAAGTGGGTCCTTGAGGGAGTTCCAGGGGGTCCCCAGCTAAATGATACATAGTTAGGAACCAAATGGACCCTTATGGGTCTGTAACTCTGAGAGTGTACAAATGGAACCTTTGTAAACTCTCAGAGTTAAAATAACTTTGATTTTACAATATACATTGGGGTCCCAGAGATAGAAATGCCATTAAATGGGGGTCTGTATAGCTTAATGCATGTCAAACTTGAAATTAAAATGTTTGAAAATCACTGCTAGCGCCGTAAAAATCTTCTCTTATGGGGGGGGGCCTTGGCATATCTTTTCAAATGGGGGGGTCCGCGGGCTAATTTGGGGGTCCTTGACGTGATTTTTTTTGAGAACCACTGCTGCATACTGTGTGTTAGCGCCCAGGTCCGGTGTCCTGGAGGTCATGCTTAACCTGGACTACTGTGACGTCGTGGTGATGGGAGACGAGCTGGACCCTGACAGAGAGAGTCTGGAGATTCTACACAACGCTCTGCTGGGGAAGCACCTGGACGCCACCAACTCCACCTCAGGAATCTCCATATATGGTAGGATGGTATACCTCCATATTTCAACATTTATAAAAAACAGCCAACTGCATCATAGAAGAGTGCCACGCTAAAGAAGTGTGGTAGCAGATCTATACGCACAATTTGTCACGTCACGATGCGTTGTGAGCTTGTAGATTGCCTATTTGATTGCCTAGGAATTTCACACCATTCACGCACAGTACCTTGGGATAGCATTATCGTCTCTGAATAGCAGGTGTGAGTCATGTATCTCACAATTCAAATGCATTTATCTGTACACACACACACACACACACACACACACACACACACACACACACACACACACACACACACACACACACACACACACACAGAAATGGTAGAGTAGGCCTAAGTGAACACGTTGTTTTTGTTAAAAGGTGAAAGCACTATATTCTGATAATCATTGCTATAGAGTGTTTGTTCAGTATTCAGAAGAGAGTACGCATTTATCAGCTTTATTTTTTACAGTGTTCCAGTTCCAATTGTGTCTGCTCATTTCGTTCCATCATCATTTCCAATTTCACCTGTTTAATCTGTATCCTGTCTGAGTTCTCTATCCGGATTGGATACAATTGGTATCCCGACCTGAAAATGTAGTTTCTGTTTAATAAAGAGCTGGAGAGACATGGACACTCCTGTTACTGAACAAACACTTTGAGAGAATATAGAGCTATTTAACACTTATTTTAACCAAAGAAAATCACGTACCCTACCATTCATTCATTGTATTTATAAGGGTTAGTTTCTAAACTATTGAGTCAATTGAAATAAACATCTTATGTTGAAGCTATGATGCTCTACTTTCCTATGAAACGCAAAAAAAAGACCAGTGTGTGCAAAAAAATGGCCACATATGTCTCCATGCTACACGTTATAGTTATAGACCTGCTGGGACATTTGAGGAACACAATGTCCTAGAATCTAAACCCAGCAGTACCAGGAGTTCCTTGGGATCCACTGAACTAAAAGCATGAAGAGTATGAATGCTCTCTTGCAGTGGAGGAAGAAGTACTGACATGTTTTACCCCATTTAGACCGGGAACACCTATATGTAACTACTACTGTAGACCTTTCAATCCGGGATTCCATTTTGGGGGAGTTGTTGCTTAGTTGCTATGTACTGTACAGCAGTCTCAAAACTCTTTCAGCAGTCTCAAACTTTTTCATGTCAAGGACCCCCAAATTGACACTTATTAGCCCGCGGACCCCCATTTGAAAATATATGCCAGATATGACCCATAAGAGAAGATTTATACGGCTATAGCAGTGATTCTCAATCATTTTAATTTCAAGGACCCCCAGTTTTGACATGCATTAGGTTACGGACCCCCATTTAATGGCATTTCTATCTCTGGGACCCAAATTTATATTGTAAAATCAATCAATGTTAATTTAACTCTGAGAGTGTACAAATGGTCCATTTGGTTCCATTTGTACACTCTCAGAGTTACAGACCCATAAGGGTCCATTTGGTTAACTATCCATCATTTAGCTGGGGACCCCTTGGAACCCCCTCAAGTACCCCTGGGGGTCCCCGGACCCCACTTTGAGAACCAATGCTGTACAGCATAGCAACATATATATATTTTTTTGAATAAATATTCGTTTTTCAGAAAGCCTGACGGCGCTTTTAGAATCGGCTTCAGTTCTAAATGGGAAAAGTAAAAGTATCAATACCACATTGTAGAAATAAATACTCTGTTACAAGTAAACGTCCAAAATGTTCAAAATGTACTTGATTAAGAGTACAAAAGTATTGGCATCAACATATACTTAAAATACAAAAAGTAATCATGCAGTATGTCCCATTTCACAAGTTCAAAATGTATGAAACATCTTTTGAAAATAGCAGATCTACTCTGCTATTTTCTCAGAACGCGCCGCAAAGCGACACGCTGTGCAATCTGGGAACCCATCGCCAAATAAAAAGGAAAAACAGCGCCCTCTGCTGTTTTTTACTTATTCATTAGAATCTGTTCTTGAGAGATTACACGCTGTGAGCTTGAAAATAGCAGGGGGGGGTCCTTAGAACAAAATATTTTGAGATGGGGGTCCGCGGCCAAATACTTATCATTTTGGCGGTCCTTGACATGAAAAAGTTTGAGATGCACTGCTTTACACCACCGATCTCTCTTGTGTATTGTTACCGTATAGGTGTGGACTCCATGCTCCACTATGAGCAGGCTGTGAGGCAGGTGCGGTACAGGAACTGGCGCCCGGCCGCGCTGAGCGACAGGAAGTTCAGGCTCACGTGTTCTGAACTCAACGGACGCTACACCAGCAACGAGTTCAACATGGAGGTATTAGGGCTGTCACCATTACAATGTTTAAATGACCTGGAACTCATCTGTGTCACTTTAGATTTCTTTGGCTATTCAAAAAATAGTATATCTGCTATTTTTGAAAAATCTTGAAAAAAAAATGTTTTCGATTTTTTTCAAAAAACTGTTAGGATTTAGAAAACATTTTTAAGAATCGCCTCAGGTCTGAATGGGTTAAGTTGATGATTCATTGTCACGCAAGTACTAGTTCTTTTTTTTTTTTGTTAATTGAACACTGGAACGTATGAATACACATTTAGTTTATGTTTACCTTTTAGGCTTCGTAATCAAATTTGCACAGGGCAGATCACATTTCTGACATAATAATTCGTAACGTTATACTCTCCAAAAATAATGGAATGAAATAAAATAGCTGATCTACAAGCTTACAACGCGCATTGTAAAGCTTGTAGATCAGCTATTTCTGCTTTTTTCTTGAATGAACATTTTTCAACATGGAAACAATTATGACGATAATTCAAAATAATTGTCATTATCTCAAATAATTGTCATTATCTCAAATAATTGCGATTAGGCGATTATGTAATAATCACCTGCCCGGTTCCTATTAGCTCGTCCAGTCTCTCAAATGATAACTCGGTCTTCCATTTTTGTTTAATTTTATATATTCTTTTTTATATTTCTTTTTTTACATACTATAGGCTACTGTAAGTCACCTTTTCTCACTGCCAGGCCTGGGGACCACCTGGGGTCCAAATGGACCCCAGGTGGTCCACAACAGTGGTTCTCAATCTGTAGGTCGGGATTTTGGAGGGGCCCCCAATATGACAGTGAAGTGGCAATTTAAGGACTTTTAAGACCTTTTCAATACCTAAAAAAAAAAGAGAGAAGAGAAAAAGACCGTCAATGCATCAAAAGTAATCAACAAACTATACTATAAAAACTGGTCAAACATCGGCCAAATTGTCAAATAATATGAGAAAGAGGCAACAATTGAGAATTGAGCTATTTTTTACAATATGTATTTCTGTGGAACCGAAATAATGTAATGCCTCAACCCCTACATTCCAAGTGCTTATCAGGATGGGGGTCCCCAGTTCAAATGTGATTATTTTGGGGGGTCCCCAGTTGAAATGTGATTATTTTGGGGGGTCACGGGCACGGCCTGAAAAGGTTGAGAACCACTGACTTACAGGTCTGTAATTCTGAGACTCTGAGAACCAACTGGACCCCCACCGGTACAAATGGAACCAAAAATGGACCCCTACGAGCCCACTTGGCTCCATTTCAGATTTAAATTAACACTGAGGATTTGACAGTGTCGATCAGGGTTCCGGTATAGTTAAGTTCAATGATTCTTTAGTTTTTAATTTCAAGGACCCCCAGGTTTAAGGGTCCAATTTGTGCCATCTGTTCACTCTCAGAGAGTACAGACCTGTTTGGGCCTCTGGTGGTCCCCGGACCCTGCGTTGAGAAACAATGGTGGAGCAAGTAAAGGAATGGTTGAAGTTAATTCAAAGCATTTTATCAAAACCAATTCAGTATTGTGTGGTGGATGATTATTCTTGTCTTTTCTATTATGTAGTTCGCTTTGTATGATAATAGCTACAGTAGGGTTGCCATTTTTGCATTAGAAGATATTATATCTGGTATGGGAATGCTGTTATTGACAAAGCCTGTACCTCAAGATAAAGCATATTGTTTGTATTTTTAGTTCTTCAGTTTTAAGTTTGTCTCTTCTCAATGCCCTCGTTCCATCATCTTCTTTCTGCACAATACATTCTAAAGCAGTGGTTCTCAAACTGGGGGTCGGGACCCCCAGGGGGTGCCCAAATTATTAGCGTAATGTGTAACATTGTTTTCTCACTCAACAGTAAACGAACAAACATACGGTATAAGTGTGGTATCTGCACATTTCTTAAGTGACAATTTAAAGACTTTTAAAACCATTTTAATATCAAATTGGCCAAATTGTGAAATATTACGTAAGAAAGAGGCAAACATTGTGAAAATAGTTGATCTACAAGCTCACAACACCTCTTGTAGTTCGGCCATTTATCTGTGGAACCGAGTCAAACTAAATGTAATGCCTACAATTCCAAGTGCTTGTCAGGGTGGCGGGTCCCCAGTTCAAATATGATTCTTTTTTGACGGGGTCCCCAGTTCAAATATGATTATTTTTTGACGGGGTCCCCAGTTAAAATATGATAATTTTGGGGGGCCATGGCCTGAAAAGTTTGGGAAGCCTTGTTCTATAGTTAATTTAATGCTGAACTGTAGCAATTAACTAATTTAATCATTGTCCCGCCCCCCTCAGGTCAGCGTTCTTCATCACACGGCGCCAGTGGAGCATGTCAATCACATGGCTGCCCAAGCACAGTACCTGAGACCTGTGCATCATCCGGTCGTGATTCACACCCTCAACTCACACATGTCAGGTATAAAGCTAGACAACACGATGGTGTCGAAACAGGCTTTTAACACGGACTCCGGGACAAACCAGTGAATTCATAAAATTCGGAGTGGAAAACAGGGAACACTTTACAAATAAGTGTGAATATTTTTGAAATTTTAAAAGTGCAGCTATGGGATTTTCTTTTTTAATGAATGGCGGATAGTTACAGTATTTTGTCATCTGCCAAACAGCCACTAGGGGGAGAGCAGAGTGGTGAAGTTGAGAAGTGTTGTTATATTTTACTCTATTTTACTCTTACATTTTAAACTAACCACCATATATTGGCAATATGCCCTATACACAGCAGCCATATTGTAAGACATTCACAGGTGTTATCAATGATACTAATGAAGGCTCTGTTCCATTCTGGTCAGACGGAGTCAGGGTGCTGATATTGTGCATGTTGGCTCACTGGAAACACTCCCAAATGGCCCTTTACGGGTGTGTAACTCTGAGTTATGGGGGTCGTGGAAATCTGAAATTAAAAAATCTGAGAACTACTGTGCTAGACTAAATGGAACAGAGCCTTCATTAGTATCACTGGTAACACCTGTGAAGGAAGCGATAATATGGCTGCTGTGCATAGAGCCTATAGACGGATTTCCGCGCGACGTCATCACAGAGCAGAATGCGCAATCTGCGCATGCTCGGGGGGAACGAATTGTTGCGCCGTTCACTCTGTTGTTATGTTCGGGAGTTAGATAGCCATAATTCTGCTATTATAGGCATAATAGGCATAATGCTGCTATTATATACAAACAGATCCAACTTCCGACAAATCATTTTTATTGAGTAAACAAGGTATTACAAACTGCATAATTTAATCTACTTTCATTAAACCCGGTGAAGATCATTTATTTTATCAATGGACATTTGACCAGAGCTGCTGCGGGTAATGGCGCCCTCTATAGGCTACCCCCGGCTCTGCGCGGTCATATCCTCTCATGTTTACTAACAGGAAACCTGTCTATACGACTTTCAAATACGGTGTCGCTCATCAGGTGGTGATGTCTCTCTCTGTCCTCTAGGCGGTGGTGTTTCTCCATCAGTGGCAGTGGCGATAGTAGTGTGTGTAAGTGGTCTGGTGCTCATGGCGGTGATGGGCGTCTACAGGATCCACACTACACAGCATCAGGATGCGTCCACACAAGACAAGGACACATCTGCACTCACCATCACTGTTAACCCTATGGAGGTGAGGCCGCACGTGTGTGTGTGTGTGTGTGTGTGTGTGTGTGTGTGTGTGTGTGTGTGTGTGTGTGTGCGCGTGTGCGTGTGCGTGTGCGTGTGCGTGTTGTGATGCCCCACTCCCTTATATGGTGTTATGGGAGTGTTTTCTGCTAATGCTGTTCCTTTTAGGTGAACAGGGTGGGGCAGTTGTCTACTAATGGCTCATTGGAGAGCACCTGGGCCCGGTGCCTCCAGGAGTCTATAAAAAACAGCCCATGACTCAGTCTGAGTTGAGATCCAGAGGAGAGAGGACTGCCGTCCTCTTCAGCTGCTCCCCATGCTTTTGTTCTGTTCTATTTGATTATTCTTTTCATCCACACACCCTGCACTACACCATGTTCCACGCATCCACACTTACACCACTGATTTACTGACTCCACACCTCATTGGATCCTTTACTGTTATGATGTCTCTTTATGTTCAGTTATCTATAAATTGCTTATGTTAGTTTAGTAGTCAATAAATATCTTTGTTACACTTTCCGTTGGTCTCCCTCCCCATTATTTGTCGTAGCAAGAGCTGCGCGCGCGCGTGTGTGTGTGTGGTTTTCCGTTTGTTTATTGCAAACAGTTGACAGTTTTTGTTGTTGCCAAATCTAATTTGTAATTTGGGGTTGAATAGCATTGAATAGCAACAGCAAAAATAGCCGATCTAAAAGCTTGTCACATAAAGTTCTCTACTTTTGCGTGACATTATTGTAGAGCATTGAATACAATAAAATAAAAAGTTTAAATGTGGAGATTACAAGGCTTCTGCCCAACAGTGACGATTATGTTGGGTGTTTTGGTTCTCTGTAGTACACGGGAGGGCCCCAGGCACTAGGGGGCGCTGTAAGAGAGCAGACACGCACGGAGGAAGAGGAGGAGCCAACGGGAAATGTCTGGAGCGGCGAATCATCTGACAGCGAGGATGAGGAGGAGGAGGAGGAAGAACAGCAGGCAAGAGAAGGACACATGGACAGGAAGAGGAAGGACAAAGTGGAATGGGACTGATCCTCCTTTATAAATTGATGCAATGGCTCGCACGTGCACACACACACACACACACACACACACACACACACACACACACACACACACGTTTGTATTACTATACTTTTGATGACATGAGCACATTTTTAACTCTTTTTTTTCATTTTGAACCTGAACACTGAGATAAATAGCAGATCTACAAGCTCACAACTTGTTGCGCTGCAACGCGTTGTGAGCTTGTCGATCTGCTATTTTCAGTGCATGACACCAGCTCGCAACTAGGCAACTCCTAACCGCTACACTTACCCTCTAAATAACTCATCCTAACCCTAGCTTTTTCCAAAAGTCTTCCTCCAAAAATCTTTTATTTTTATTTTCTCTGTGGGGACCGGGAAAATGGTCATCCCAATGTGTATTTCTTAAGTTTTACTATACTTGATGTTGATATTTGGCCCTCATGAGGATAGTAACAAGCGGGCACACACGCACGCACGCACGCACGCACGCACGCACGCACGCACGCACGCACGCACGCACGCACACACACACACACACACACACACACACACACACACACACACACACACACACACACACACACACACACACACACAGATAAAAAATGTAATTCCATTTTCAGGACAACACTGCTCTCTGCTGGTCAAAATCTACTACTACTCCAAACTACAGTCTATGATAAATCAGGGTCCATAATCACAATCACTGTTATGAAAAGAGGTGATATATATATATATACTGTATATACACACACACACACACACACACACACACACACACACACACATACACTTTTTTTTATGAAAGCACAACAAGTCGTCCATCGTATAGTATGTGACAACTATCTGAACATGTCTGATTACAAGTAACAAAAAAATTGACTTCAATAAATGTATGATGATAAAAAGAAATGTACAATATGCCTAGTCCATACCATGGCGTTTGGGTAATATGCACAATGTATTGTAGATATTCATTTCTTGCATAAAGCATGTTTTGTTACTTGTATGCAATGTTTAAAGGTAGTGTCAGTTGTGGGTTTTTTAATTAATTTAATTAATTAATGTAATTTTTTTGTCTGTTTTTTTTTTTTTCATTTTTGTTCTGTTTATTCTTTTCTTTTTTCTCCCTTTTTTTGGGTAAAAAGCAAAAATGCGATATTCTGATAGTAATCATTGCTAATTGTTTGTTCAGTAACAGGGGTCTCCATGTCTCCTGAATTCCCCACTGAGCCATAGTCGTCTATTAGACCGCCGTCTAAAACGGGGTTATAATTGGTCTACTGGTGAAAGTTTTTTAGCGATCTAGGCTTAGCCTAGACGTTGATTAGCTGTTTTTTAAGCGTCTATATTATAGACGTCTATATTATAGACGTCATTTCAACCCCTTAGACGTATTTTAGACGTCTAATAGCCCGAAAAATGCTCAGTGGGTCATTTTCAGGTGGGTTTCCAATTTCATCCAATCAGGCGAAAGAACCATACAGATCAGCTTTAATAGTGTTCCCACTGAGCAGTGTCTGCTATTTTTGTAGCTTGGTAATATGCCTTGGTAATATGCCATGTCATTTTACATTTATTTGTAGCCTATCAAGAAAACAAAAGTGTGTGATGTCATCTCAGGAGGTTATGGCAATGATTAAGTGAAGTGAAGATTGAATTCAGAGTTCTGAAGGGATATAAAATGTATAGTTCTGAAGGGATACAAATGTAATCGCAAAGGATACAAGAAAACATAGCATTATCTCGAGCATTGTCATGCGATAGCATTACCTGGAGGTTACGGGAGTGTGACCACAATGTGAAAGTAGCCTAAGTCAAGATTGAATGCAGAGTTCTGAGAGGATACAAATGTAATGAAAAGGACCTGATACAGTATTTTGGCTAAGCATTTGTCATTCCCTCGGGTCGCATGTTGCCCATGTGTGTTCTAGGGCAGTGGTTCTCAACCTGTGGGTCCCCAGGGGATTTTTGGGGGGCTCCCCAGATGACAGTGAAGTGACAATTTAAGGACTTTTAAGACATTTTTAATAAAAACTGGTCAACATTGGACAAATTGTCAAATAATATAAGAAAGAAGCAAAACAAATTGAAAATAGTCGATCTACAAGTGTTGCGAGGCGTTGTGAGCTTGTGGATTGGCTATTTTCACAATATTTATCTGTGGAACCGAGTCAAAGTAAATGTAATGCCTACAATTACAATTGCTTCTGAGGGTGGGGGGTCCCCAGTTCAAATATGATTATTGTAGTTCAAATATGATTATTGTGGGGGTCACGGCATGAAGTTGAGAACCACTGTTCTAAGGGGTCCCCACAAAATGTGTTGATATGGCATCAAAATCAGTTTAACCTTTAACCCTATGTTTATACTGTAGCTATTCCAAAAAATAGCAAAATTGGCTTTTTTTGTTAATGTAGAAAAACCTAGAAACTTTTTTAATACAAATGAATAAACATTTTGTGTCACCTGTTTGCATCACCTCTTCTCAAAACTAACGCATGGAATCCTGCATTGTTTAAAATGTGCACAATTAGAGGCAGGTTTCACACATACTTTATACTTCATTGCACTCTGAAATTAGCCAAGCTAGAAGCTCACAATGTACAACGTGTTGTGAGCTTCTAGGTCGCCTATGTTGTGCCATTTCTGACAAACGTTTAATGACAACGGAGCTACCAGAGCCGAGGTTTCAAAAAAAGACTACTAAAATGAATGTTACATACTAGTATGGCTGTGATGTCATCATTGTGAGACCATTACCTTGTTTCTACATGTTCCTATTCTTTTATTATTTTTGTAAGCAAAATGTTTGAGATTTCTCTCTCTATAATGGTGCGTTCACACTGGCAGCTACAAATGATGCAAACATACAAAGCGATGCATTGCATCTGTCGCTGAATTGCTGTTGGAATGTTCCCTGGGTAAATAAAGGACAAAGAAATTGATCTGGCGGATGGAAATAATACAATTCCCCCCATTATTAGCAGGAATTGTGTAAAGAGAGAAGGTGGAAATGGTTCAGCTAGGGACGAGGGGTAAGCACGCACATCCTCAAACAATTAATCCGGTGCTGGACAACAATACGTACAGGAAAGGAGGGGAAGTCCGCACACCATTTTAAGCTCCCAGTAGAAACGTTTTTATTTAGTTAGGCAACGTTTCGACCACAAGTGGTCTTCATCAGGAAATGGTTCAACAACTCTTAGTCTTTTTGTAGCTTTGTAGCTGCAGTTGAAGCCAGCTAAACTTACTGTATTGTAGCTTTGGAGATTTTGTAGCAGCTACAAACATCAAGCGTCACGTTGTATCTTCATGTCACTGGCTTCCATTGCAATGAATGGTAGCCTGTAGCTTTGTATCGATCTTCATGTCGCTGGCTTCCATTAAAAATGAACAATGGTCAGTCCAGCACCTTCTATGTTTGATCAATAAAAGTCTGTTTTAGAATCACTATGTTTTTCCCTGTTGCATCTTTTATCGATGCAAGGCCGCTTTGTGGTCTGAAAATCCAGTTTCAAGTGGTCTCCACAATAGGCACTTTACGTTTGTTACGTAAGCACTGCGTCACAGACGTAACTGCTGCATACCCACACGTAACTTTCAATAAGATGAATGAACGATTCTCACAATATCTTTGGCTTTGTGGCTCTGCAAGAGACTAGCCGTCTAAGCGGGTCTGTGAGCGTGTTTGTGTGTATGTGTGCGTGCGTGCGTGTGTGTGTGTAGCCTACGTGCATCTGTGTGCGTGCTTGCACGTGTGTGTGTGTCCTTGCCAGACAGACAGACAGACAGACAGACAGACAGACAGACAGACCCATACAGAGACCCCCATATATGGGCACAAAAGGGACATAGACAATCATAGGGTACAACGGGTAATGAATAACCAGGTGGGGTATGCATTCTCGACTCGCATCGTTCCAGACTTGCATCGCCCCCAGTAGAATTAGAATAAGCTTGATTGTCACGTCACAGGTTTACAGAAGTTAAAAAAGTGGGTAAAATTTGTGCAAGTTCTATAGTTTATATAGTTATATCCATAAACAAAGAAATGGAAGAAGAAGGGGGGGGGCAAGGGGAAAGGGAGGTCAATCAAAAGAGATACATTATTTACATATTTACACATAGTACCTGAGGTAAGACATAAAGGTGCGTGAGCATAGTAGCAGATGTATACTGTAAGTGATATGCTATGCACCTTAGTTAAGGTGCGAGAAAACACAAAAAACTAAAGTCAGCACATTGAACATGGGATTAAGGTGCAAAGTGTCTGCGCGTGTCGACCGCATAATCTACATGAGGTAAACTGACACTAGTATAATCCACAGGTCCAAGTCACTTGTCCCTGGTTTAATCCACCAAAGAAGAGCAAAAGTCTAAGACCAGTAAAGTTGGCCTAATGAGTGCAATTTCAATTCAGTGTATTCAGATATTTTGTGGTCAGGCAGGGGTTCATAATCATTTGAAAAATAAAAAGTAATTAGATTTTATTTGGATTTTATTACAGATATCTAATCTTCAATGCACAATATAGACTTCCCCATCAATTCATATATTATTATATAATTAATATTCACATTTAGAAATTATTTTCAATTGATTGATTCAGTTTTTCTTTTTTTTGCCAGACCCAGGGGGTCTGGCTTACATGAGGCTTTGTACCTGTTTTCTCCATACATGGGCATGCCCCCTTTGTCTTTGGGCCCCAGCCATAAAATGCTGTCCCCCTTTCGTCCATACATGGGCATGTTTTGTACCTGTTTTCTCCATACATGGGCATGCCCCCTTTGCCCTTAGGCCCCAGCCATAAAAGTCTGTCCCCCTTTCGTCCATACATGGGCATATAGACACAGGCTGACACGTCATGTGAAGTCTGGGTCTCTGGCAGAACCAGGTCTCCTGGTCTTGTTTACATAAACTTGACAAAAAAAGCATATACACATGACCATATATCTGTACATATGTACATATTTGTACATATGCACATATGTGATGACAGATTATCCACTTTCAATAATTTGAGGGGGTATATCCTTAGTGCACGAGGGGCCCCTGCATCTTTGGACTAACCCACATTTTTACTGAGATCTGATTGGCTCACAGTTTCATGACGGCTGCCAGCCAGCAACTTTCATTGAAATAAACAGGTGGAAGTCAAGTTCAGCCCCCAAAACTGGGGCCAGTGACCACTGCTGTAGAGGGATAGATAGCGGCTGAACAAGCTGGTGAAGAAGGCTGGCTCAGTATGGGTGAGAGGCCGGACTCACTGGAGTCTGTTGTGGAGAAATGCACACACGATACGAGGCGGGCCATAATGGACGGTATGAGTCATCCTCTCCATTCTGGCAGGACGGAAAAGCAGTCACAGGGATCTGTTCTGTTCAATGCCCTTGGGCTTTTTAACTCCATGACCAGCTGCTATGAACTGGACTAATAGCATTAGTTTGAGTTTATCTATCTATCTAGATAGATAAAAAAAAAAATAGAAAGCTCCTCAAATGCAGCCACATGACACTTTGAGTCGTGCATTATGACCACATTGACTCCCATCCAGACACCACACCCACTTTACAGAAGTATTGAAAACAGTCACTCTGCTACCCAGTCCTTCATTTGATCCTCTGTGTCCAGCACCATGCTTCTGATCATACTGACCCTGGGCTTTATGCTTCTATCTGAAGGTAAGTCCTTTATTTTATGCTATTTTCTTTCTTTCTTTCTTTCTTTCTTTCTTTCTTTCTTTCTTTCTTTCTTTCTTTCTTTCTTACACCCAAATAGAGTCTGCTGTCTCCCTTTTCTATGCTTTGAGAAATATATATCATTTTAATCAAAATAACAATGTCTTAGCTGTAGCGGTGTAGAAGAATAAATCATTGAAAGATGGAAAATACTCCAAAGTGAGAGTGAACTCCCAACATGTTTTTGTTCTGTACGGACACTGTCACTTGCATACATACAGTAGCCTGGACAGTTTAACTAATCTGTTTATACATAGGCTATTTGAAAATAGCAGATCTACAAGCTCACAACGTCTCACATCGCGACGCGTTGTGAGCTTGTTGATCTGCTACTTTCAAACATTTTAGTACTTTTACTTTTGGTACTTTTAAGCACATTTTGATACCAATACTTTTGTACTTTTACTCAAGTACATTTTGAATTCTGGACTTTTACTCGTAACAGAGTACTTCTTCCAGTATTGATACTTTTACTTAAGTAAAACTTTTGAGTACCTTTTCCACCACTGTCTGTGTTACCCAGATTTACACTGCTGATTATCTATGCTATGATGTGTGATTTATAGCTTTTTAATGATATGCATTTGTTTGGAGAACAATGCTCCAAATAAACATGCATCGTTAAATACACTGTTTCTCAACGTAGAGTACACTGTAAAATCCTCAGTGCTGATTACACTCTGAGAGGCTACAAATGGAACAAAATGGACCCATAGGGGTCCCTTTGGAACCCTGGTGGTCCCTCCCTGAACCCGACCTTGAAGAACCAGCTGGCGGTTCAATGTGTGCAATGTTTACCAGTGGTGTAAAGTAACTAAGTACATTTACTCAAGTACTGTACTTAAGCACCATTTTTAGGTAATTTACTTTAGTGGAGTGTTTCCAATTTTCAATACTTTTACTTCTACTCCACTACATCTCTGAGGAAAATATTGTAATTTTACTCCACTACCATTATTTGACAACTTTAGTTACTAGTTACTTTGCAGATATAAATGATTATATTATAAAACATACATTTACTATGTTAGCCCTATTTTATACATAGGCTTGAAAATAACCGATCGACAAGCCCACAACACGTCGCACCACTGATGCGTTGTGAGCTTGTAGATCTGCTATTTTCAGACATTTTAGTACTTTTACTTTTGGTCCTTGAAGTATATTTTGATGCCAATACTTTTGTACTTTTACTCAAGGAACATTTTGAACACAAGCCTTTTACTTGTAACAGAGTATCTCTACGTTGAGGTATTGATCCTTTTACTCAAGTAAAACATTTGAGTACTTTTTCCACCACTGATGTTTACATTAGTTTTCAGTTGTGAGTGACATGTGTGATGTTGTCTACCTGTTGTCTTAGCCGCTGCGTTGAGCTGTTACTCCTGTAATACGACTGACACGATTACGACCAACGATAACTGCACCATGGCTGGGGCCAAAGTGCAAACATGCCCTCCTACGCTCCTGTTTATTACGTGGAGCTGCATCACAATAAAAGGTAATCATCCTCTGGCTTCATCCTCAGGGCAACCACCTCTCCAGTGGTGGAAAGTAACTAATTACATTTAGTTGCTGTCGGGAAGAAACCTCTTATCTCCATATTTTGACTTTTTTCTTTTTTTTCTTGTGTAAATGAATGACCTACTTGATCGTATTACAGCCTTACACAAAAGCATCAAAAGTAGCAGATCCACAAGCTCAGAACATGATTATAAAGACATTTAAAAAACAGTCTGATATGACAAAAAAAGTTTAACTTTTTTTCATCTTCTTCTTCTTCTTCTTCTTCTTCTTCTTCTTCTTCTTCTTCTTCTTCTTCTTCTTCTTCTTCTTAACCCCAGCATTTGAGTAAAAGTACAGATACTCCTGGTCAAATTTACTCCACTTCAAGTAAAAGTAGCTCATTTCCTGTGGTTGCACCCACATGCATGATGTACCCGCTCTGATACCGTGTGTTATTGTGAACAGATTTCCGTAATTCAAACTCTCTCTCAAAAGTCTTTATGCTAGTTATGGTTTCATCATCAGCCAATAATCTAATGGTATGACTTGACTTGAAATGTAGTAAAAAAAAGGTCCATTTGCACACCTGGGACAGGTGCGTAGGAGCAGGCAGCCAGCATGAGACAGGAAAGAATGGTGATCGCACACACTGTCTTCACTTACAGCAAAAACGTATTTTATTGCGAGTACAATGTTTCCAACTGACATTCATCAGGTATTTCTTATTAAGGGGTTAAAGCTTGGTTGATGTGTGTGTGTGTGACTTGTTGTTGTGTACCCTACCACCCAACATAAATCAGAATCCATGCCTGCAGAGATGGTGGTTGCAGAGAGGTGGGTGTTGTTTGCAAGGCACGTGGTTCTTTGTGACCACAACCTCTGCTCTGATGAGAGTAGAGGATGTGGTCATAAAGAAGAAGCTGGTATCTGCATTTTTATATCTACCCACACGCACAACCGTTAACTTCACCTTGTCAAAACAAGATGACGGCGACATGCACAGCAGCGAACTTCACCCTGTCAAAACAAGATGGCACAGATAAGTCGACTTGCTTGGTCTCCATACACACAACCTTTGATTTCCTATACTAACACATCTGGTCAAAATTCATGTCAGATCCTGTGTCAAGGTGAGACATGACCTTTGCATTGCCTAGCTGTGCGTCCAAGTGGCTGCGAGGACGCTCCCCCCCTCCCCCACTCGCTGCAGCGAGCCTTAGGGCCATTAGTGGTCTCAGCTGTGAGAACAAGACACATTGATTGAATGGAATGTTAAGGAGTCAACTTGTGCTGCAGTAGTCATCTGCTCTTTGAAGGCACGTGTTCCTCACGCATGAATAATATGGAGAGGCAACGATTTTTTGCTGCTGAAAAGTTAGATTATTTTCCCTTACCAAGCTTTTTCCCCCTTTAAATAAGAGCATAGTAAAAGTTGTGTAATCCACTCAGTTGTTCACATAGAGACACAACTTAATTCACAGTGCAATCTCTCTCCTGGCCTGTCTCTCTCACTCCCCCCCCCACACACACACACACACACACACACACACACACACACACACACACACACACACACACACACACACACACACACACACACACACACACACACACACACACACACACTCTCTGTCTGCACACAAGATGACGGCATATTGCAAGGAATGGGGGGATCTGCAGTATCTGCAGTGTCTCAGCAATGTGTTTTACTGCAGACATCAAGTCTGATCATGTCAGGAATTCATACAAACGAACACAACAACCTTTGCTGACAAATTCAACTTAAACACAACCTAAAAGGCAGCCCCCCTCCTCTCAGCAACAAGCACACACTATAGTTGTGTTCTTTATACGGAAATGAATAGCCAATACAGCCTCAAATGAGTTGAATGACATGAGTAATATGCATGAATTATTCATTTTTGATTCATTAGCTTATGAAACATATTGAAACATATTCCTGTTGATTTGTCACTTGCACTGAATCAGTGATGATAGATAAACAAACTGCCTCACAGAGGTCACCTGTGAACTCAATCATCTCTTCAGAACAGCTTACTACTGATCAGTCACAACAAGTTACATAAAACCAACCCATCTACTTCATTTTGTGCGCACACAATTTGCGCAAGCGCACGCGCGCGAAATTTTTCGGGTCTAATTCGGGTCTAATTCGGTCTAATTCGGGTCTAATTCGGTTTTATTTGACCAATATAAATCAACCTTTTTTCGGGTCTAATTCGGTCTAATTCGGTTCTATTTAAGGTTCTAAGTTAAGTTCCAATGAAAGATGGCCTTTCAAGAACTAATGAAGGATAAATAATTTGTACTGTTTTAACTTTGATAACATAAATCAAAGTTAAAATAAATAATAATTATGAAAATTAAAAAAAAAAAAAAAAAAAAAAAAGAAATTTTTTTTTTTTTTTTTTTTTTTTTTAAATATGGCCAGGGGCCACAAGGAAGCTCCTCGCGGGCCGCACGTGGCCCGCGGGCCGCCAGTTGAATATCTATGATGTACAGTATTGCCCTTGTGTTTTCTGTTCCTTGTTCGTTCGTAAATGTACAGTATGTCACAGTGTTAATTCTTCGCTCCTAGTGTTCGTATTTCCTAGTATTATCTCTTTGCTCCTAGTCCTAAATTCCTAGTCTCCTCGTGTATTCCTGTGTTTGTTCCATGTCCTGTTCTTTGGTTCAAGAATGGCTTCATGGGATATGTGTTTGGGGAGGGCTTTGTTCTGGGTGGGGTGTCCGTCATTGGGCCGGGACTGCAGGGCATTCGGGAAATTGAGTTTGGGGATAAGGTCAACATTCAGGATGTCTTCAGAGCTCATACATCAGTACCTTCTGATGCCCACATTGACTGAGAGGTGTGCAGACATGCAAACTTGGCTCTCTGTGTCTCCTGTGCTGGGAGTGGTTGCCATGGCAATGTGAGCCCACAGACATGCTTGTGTGTTCACATGACACACACACACACACACACACACACACACACACACACACACACACACACACACACACACACACACACACACACACACACACACACACACACACACACACACACACACACACACACACACACACACACACACACACACTTCACTGCCAAGTTTCATGAAAGTCTGCTCATCCATTCTCAAGTTATGTTGCTCTCTCTCTCTCTCTCTCTCTCTCTCTCTCTCTCTCTCGTAGCTGATGATATTAAACAAGAAATGGTGTGTATTTGTGGCAAACAATTGTGTTTATAGAAGGTGTCAAAAAAGTATTTTTTTGTGTAATGGTTATAGTGAAAAATATACCAGTAAAAATATTATGGCAAAATATGGAAATGATACACAGTATGACTTTAACCAGAACTTTGCTAAAACAGCTTTTCATCTAACAAGTGGAATCAAATATTATTCTGTGGTTTCAGAGAGTGATTTATATTGAAGTCTGATCCCTCAGGGCCTCAATTTGTTTTAAAGCTCCCCTGTAAACAGCCCAGATCACTGTTTCAACATGTGACTGTTGGTAGATGGCTGCTGAAGACACTGCAAGTGTCAACACGCTCTGGAGTAAGAAATGTGTAACTGGAGGAGAAATAAATACAAGTTTCAAATAAAGAGTGACTTGACTTGATTAGATCAACCTATCAAGCATTATTTATACTTTATGCTCTACACATAGGTATAGACCCACATGACCTTTATACTCTACACATAGATAGACCCACGTGACCTTTATACTCTACACATAGATAGACTATTCTATCTATATTGAAAATAGCCAATCTGCTATTTTCTTTTTTTTACTTAAAATTTTTATCCCACGATTTTTGTAACCCATTTTTTTCACCCGGTGCCAATTTCCTAAGTGATCCTGGGCGCTACACCAGCCCTACACCAGCGCTACACCAGTCCCCCACAGCCTAGAGAGGCCAGGGCCGAGCTCATGCTTCCTTCAATGCATGAGAGCCAACTGACCTTCTTGTCACCTGACAGGGGGGAGTTTCCCTGGTAGGACGTAGCACGTGGAAGGAACACGTTATTCCAACCAGTTCCTTTCCCCTCCATCAGGCGCCCCGGCTGTCATGGGGGAGGCAGTATAGCGACCATGTTTTTGTGAGGGTATTAACTACCCCCAAATGAGTTCGACAAGCCTGCTTTAAGGCTAACCCACACCCCACTCCCCAACAACATTGCTGGTTGGTGAAAATATGTTGGATTTCACAGTGAATAAAAAGTGGTTGAGTACATTAGTAACGTGTGTGTGTGTGTGTGTGTGTGTGTGTGTGTGTGTGTGTGTGTGTGTGTGTGTGTGTGTGTGTGTGTGTGTGTGTGTGTGTGTGTGTGTGTGTGCGCGTGCGCGCATGTGTGTGTGTGTTCCGTGTTCTCTAACATCTCAGCTAACACCGCTGATGTCATTGTTGTTAATGAAAACCATAGGGAGGTGTTCATTCTCGAGGTCGGCTGTACTTTTGATTACAGCTTAGAGGAAGCCTTCCTAACCAAAATGCTAAAATATCATCAGCTAGAGCAGCATCAGCATCTCTCAGCTGGCCTACAGATGTAAACTTTTGTTTTTTTAATCTTTGGTAGCCTATAGGGCACGTGCACAAGATGGTTGTGAGGGGCCTTCAAATTGATTGATTACCGTCGGAAAGATGCTAATGTATCCGGTAGGAGACTCGAAGGAGTCTCTTTGAGTCTCCTACCGGAAATACACCCGGTCATCAAAGTATTGGCTCAAGAATGTGTCAAAACAAAACAATCTCCATGAATTCAAGGCTTCATGGGGTGTGTACAAGATAGAAAATAAGTAATTTTTTGGGCAAACTATTTGATGGATCTGTTTTTCCTTATCACCCATATATATATATATCCATGCATGGCGAGACATCACATAAGTATATATATAAGTACCAGACATTTCCATAAAAGGCGACAAAGAAAAACCAGACTCAGAACACAGGCAGCCATTGGATGTAGGGAAGTATATTATTCAGACAGAGAGAGAATGGAAGGTTACAGTATCAACAGGTGTTAACGCATCATCGGTCAGAAAAAAAACAGAGAAAGCCCTGGACTTTAACAGCGTCCGGTAACATAAACATATGACATCATTGAAGATACATCGAGCGTCCAGCCGTCGGAGGTGTAATCCTGCCATTGGTGGATAGTGATGATTACGTCGTCGTCAGATGAGGATGATGATGGTAGATGATGAAGATGATGATGATGGTGTGACAGTTTATCTTTGAACAAACAGCGTCCACATGTCTCGAACAACACGTTGACCTCGGGTCTGACCGGTCACTGGTCAGTGGTGACTTCAGTGGTGCTGAAGGAATTGTTAGTGTAGGGAAGAACACCAAGATATAGTGTTCTCAAAACAACAGATAGTCACAGAAAGCCAGTTTGACCTTGCATAGACAGAGACAGGAGAAATAGAGTACATGACAGAGTTTAGGCCAATATGACACCATTATATTAATTTGATATTTAAAGCAGGTTTAGGACACTAGACAAATTATGATCAATCAAGATAACGAGATTCTAACTCTATCACTATTCCTTTAAGGCTACCCCACACCCCGACCACATTGCTGGTTGTGGTTGGTGAAAATATGTTGGATTTCACAGTGAATAAAAAGTGGTTGAGTACAGACAGTAACATTTGTCTGTGTGTGTGTGTGTGTGTGTGTGTGTGTGTGTGTGTGTGTGTGTGTGTGTGTGTGTGTGTGTGTGTGTGTGTGTGTGTGTGTGTGTGTGTGTGTGTGTGTGTGTGTGTGTGCGTGCGTGTGTGCGACAGATAAAGGAGTTGTATTGGAGAAGGGCTGCGTTCCAGGGATGTTATGTTCGCTTGTGACTGCACTCCACCCAGACCCACCGGACTGCTGTGAAAGTGACAAGTGCAACGGAGCCACAAAGTCTTCAGCCAGCATCCTCTTGTTCCTGGCACCATTGGTCTCTGTTGCAGGGTTATTCTAGTTAACCAAATCACTAAAACTAGAATATTTGACTGAACCCATTATGACCTGAGGCTGATTTTACCACTGCCTAATAAAGGTACAGTCACACCGAACTTTAATTCTACCTATGCAGCGGATTCTGACAATGCTTTTCAATAGGAAATGAGTGGTTTGTTGCTTTAATTCTACCTATGCAGCGGATTCTGACAATGCTTTTCAATAGGAATGGAGTGGTTTGTTGCCATTCGCGGATTTCCGCAAAAAACACGCTCCGTTCCCAACTTCCCATTGAAAAGCATTGGCAGAATCAAAGATCGGTGTGACTGCACCCTAACAGTAGTTTGTCAAACTTTTTCAAACGCTTTCAAGATTTTTCAAAAATGTTCCAAATTAGCAGATGTACAATCCCGCAGCCCTGCACAAAGTGATGCGATGTGAGCCTGTATATCTGCTATTTTTGAATAGCCAACGTTAAAATCTAAAATGACACAGATGCTTTCCTGGTTGGTTTTAATGGGTTAACTGATTGAAAACTAATGAAACAGTATTGTGTTTTAAAAATGAACAAAAACTAACAAAAAATCACAGAGATAGGCTATAGAGATAATTGTATATGAATCAATCTTCCATCTGTTTAACAGTGTCAGATTTAACAGTAAATATTATTTTATGTTGTTGTTGTTATTATTGTTGTTGTTGTTTTTTTTCCACTTGTTGTTGCATAAATTCATATCTTGCTTTGATCCATTGTCTGCCCTTATGTTCACAATGTGATATCAGTCCAACTTCTCAAGCATACAGACAAAAAAGACCAAAAATGAAAACATTTAACACTTAGGTTAAGTGGTCAGATGCATGCATTTTCAGAGCATGTTAATTCTGATGGTCAATCAATCGATTGTGTTCCAGCTTGTATCAATGCAACTAACGTAGTAAAGTTGCTATTCATTGGAATCACAAAGAAAGCTATGTTTTTCCCCCAATGGTTTTAAAGAAAAAAATCATTGTTTTTTTTTAACTTTATTTAAAATGTACAATTACAATTTAGGCATTTAGCAGACTCTCTTAAACCCGAGCGACTTACAGTAAGCAAGGTAAACACGAGGTAATACATCAAATGCATATCATATCATATGCATAAAAAATATATCATCTGTACATTGAAACTATACAAACTATAGGATGCCAGGTCAATAAATGAACCTGGCATAATATGCCAGGTTCATTTATTGGTTAAAATGTAATTTAGATAGCAAGTTATGTAGACATATTATGTCTACATAACTTGCTATCTAAATTACATTTTAACCTTTGCATAAGCCAAGCCTACACGGTCGTCAAGGCTAGGGCAAGTGCTACAGCAATTGCTAAAAGTTAAGGTGTTGATAATAAGTTTCTGTGGTCTATGTCTTATTTGTTTTTCTGTGTGTTTTTGCACATTTTTTGCATTTTTTAGCATGTTTTAACAGCGCATTTTGCCTATGATTTTCTGTACAGCACTTTGTAAACCCTGGTTGTGAAATGCGCTATACAAAATAAAGTGGACTGGAAGTAAAGTGGATTGGATAATAACATATTAAGGTCATTATCATTACAACCGTTTAGCGTTTTGCCGATTCTTTGTTGGCCCTCCGCGGCCCACCAGTGGTCCCCAGCCCACAGGTTAAGAACCACTGCTCTACAGGTGTGTTGCTTTAGCTGACCGTTCAGAAATCAACTGAACTAAGTGCGCTCTATGACGCCACCGCCAGAGCAGGCTATTCTGAAAACAGAGCAGATTCTCAGTGCATGTTTCTGAACGCACCCAGACAAGGCTCTGTTGCTCCCTTTAAACTGCTCTCTAACTGCCACACCTTATGTCTCTCTAGCTATCCCAGACATGTCCAAAGTCCGGGCCGGGGCCAATTGTGGCACGATGGCAGACTTTATATGGCCCGTGGCTTCCTTTCTAAAATGTATTCTGAGTGGCTTCTGAGTGTTTTGAAATTATCCTGGACTGATAGTCTATTTCTCAGTAAAAAATAAAAATAAAAGAAGAAAAGATTCCTAACTGTTTGTTGGTTGTGTTGTTTAATTCTCAAGATGTGAAAGAATTTTTCATCCCCCCCCCCTTTTATATATATATATATATATTTTTAGACCTTTTCACACCTGGTCACATTTGGCTACATTGCCATTCCAACAAAACACAATGTATTGGTCTAATTTTATTGCAATACTACGCAGTGCATGCCTGTGAAAAAAGCCATGCACTTTTTTGCACTAGCACTAGCAATTGTTCGCTATTATTTTATGCTTTTGCTTTTGCTTTTTTTGCGTTATTGTTAAATTATGTATACCTTTTCTGTAATTGTATTCTTGCTCTCTAAAGCACTTTGAGCTGCATTTCATGTCATGAAAGGTGCTATACAAATAAAGTTTATTATTATTATTAGAAGTTTTTGTTTTGTTCACAGCACAGATGATTTGGCTACACTGCCTACTATTGATATTGCTCTGTAGTTAAATACACATGTTATATTGCAAGGCATTTCTATTTGATGCAGTCGGCCCTAAAGTATTTTCCTATTTTCAAATATGGCCCCATTTGAAATGAGTTTACCTATAGTCTCTTCTACAATCTCTGAATGTATTTTTTTATGATTTTCTTTTTCTTTTTCTAAGCAGCAAGCTAGATACTGTAGGCTTAGATTAATTTGATTCATAGTAGGAGTTATGTGACTGCAAAAGTGCTACAGAAGTGGGAGTATGAGGCAGGAAATCCCCAATCTGATTGCATTCCTTATCTGTGTTTTCAGCATTTCCTTTACACACACTGTATGGAGCAATTATGAGAGAGCCAACTCTCTGTCTCCAGACATTAACCAGTCCCCAAATTTGTCTCAGTCATTTACCAGCTGCTATAAGAAGTGCAAACACACAATGTTTACAAAATGTACTTAATTAATTCTGAATATGTTCCATACGCAAGACCAGTAATGCTTTATCTTTTTTATCTTTTGAATAATATAAAATCCATCTTCCATTTGTTGGGAGTGTGCCAGTTTTAACAGTGAATGCATGTTTTAAAATGTATGTTTTTGTTTTTGTCTTGTTTGGAGGTAGTCCAACATTTTAAACATGTTGCACAATTATGTTATGTCAGCTATTTTCACAATTAGTCATATGAGAGTGGGAGCCAATTGTGCCACGAGGGCACGATATCTATTTATTTTTTTTATTAAAAGAAACATTGTAAGTGATTAACTGCATTAGTTCGATTAACTTTGATAAGATATATCATATTTTATCAAAACTTTTGCACAGATATGGATGGACAAGTGGTGCCCAGGACACACATTGATGGCCCTATAAATGACCTGTAGCACAGGTTATGTAATCTGACCAAGTTCTCATCTAGGTCTGTTGATCTCCACACGCACACACACACACACACACACGCACGGCACATGCACGCATGCACGCACGCACGCACGCACGCACGCACGCACGCACCGTGTATGCACGCACGCACGCAGTGGTGGAAAGTAACTACAGTAAGTACATTTACTCAAGTGCTGTAGTTTGTACAATTTTGAGTAACTTTTGCTTTACTTGATTATTTGCATTTTTTTCTTGTACTCCACTGCAACTTTTTCCTACATTACTGTGGTGGAAAATACAGACAGGAGGCCTCCAGATGTTTCTACTTAAGTCAGCAGCCCTCAGAGCGTCTGGGAAGGCAGTGGAAAATTCTAGAAGCTGTAAAAAATCAGGGTTTGTACCGTAAGTTCCCAGAAATGAGATGATATAAATAGAAGTTATTGTGTTAGTATACTTTTGTAAACATTGTGAAATACAAACGCAAGAACAGGACCCCATCAGAAAGGAGGGGGCGAAACAAAAGAAGAATTGCAACATTGGGTCCTATAAATGTGAGGAGAAGGTTATTTGGGGAGTAGTTGAACTATAAGGGCTCTGGAGCTGACTGCCTGCTGCTATGCTGTAACGTGCCTGCACGCAAATAAACAGATGATGATTGAAGATCTGCCTGGACTAAGTGTCTTTCCATCCATCCATACACCTGGCGATAGAATATCCTAGTCTATAGATCCACTTCACTACAATTATTTGAGAACTTTAGTTACTAGTGTAGATTTAGATTGTTAATGCAAAACATATATCAACCAATTAAGCCCACTTTTATACTTTGACTATTTGAAAATTGCAGATCTGAAAGCTCACAACAAGTGACATTGTGACTTGTTGTGAGCTTGAAGAACAGCTTTTGTCAACAAAAAAAAAGAAGAAAGAAAATAAACTAGAAAAAGTGCTCATCGGAGCACTGGTCTCCGCCAGGTCAGGTAGGTTATTGTGGGCCCGCAACGCTTGGAATTCGTCAATCAGGATGGAATATGAAAAATCAAGCAGATCCCTACAGATCATGTACCGATTTGCGTGAAATTTGGACTGCTAATCTCCGGCACCGTTGGCATGATGGCAACAAAACTGTGCACACACACTCCCTGGATGCCAGATCAGAACCTCTGACCCACATTTTTCATATGGGCCTGTTATAGCACCACCAGGAGGCCGATTTTTGAATATTTCATCTTGATTGGCTAAGATTTGCTTCCAAAGTTTGCAGGAGTGCTCCGTTTTGAACAAAAGGCCTCAAATCATGAACACAGCGTGCAGTGACATTTTGCACGCACATTCCCAAGAAGAAATGCCACTTGAATTTTTTCAAATCAGCCTCATGGTGGCACTGTAACAGGCCGATTCGCGTTTTTACCTAAAACTGCACCGATCTGCATAAAGCTTTGTATGCGCAATCCCTTGAGGCCCGTTTTGAACAAAATGCCACGAATCATGAACACAGCGTCCGATTGCGGTGAAAACTTGCACGCACATTCGCACTATGTTGAGGAACACACGCCACCCTTTTAACATTGCCCTATTATAGCGCCACCAGGAGGCCGATTTTTGCAAAACTATTTTTGTCACGCAAATCGGTACACATTATCTCTATAGTCAAGTGATCAAGACGGATCCGTCCGATTTCTTATATTCCATCCTGATTGGCGAATTCCAGACATTGCTGCCCCACAATAACCTGACCTGGCGGAGACCTGTGGTCCGAGGAGCACTTTTTTTGGTTCCCCATCTACACCAACACCTCACTCCCCTGATTCCACCCCCCCCCCCCCCACACCCCCATGATTGTGCTGTCAGTAAATCACACAAGAGGAAGTGGATTACTATCCCAACATCACCCTCCCTGGATCCTATATGTCACCATCCTATTCCCCCCAACACCTCGTAAAGCAAGGAAGAGTGATTTTAACGGGAAAAAAACAACATGGACTGACAGAGGGGTGGGGTCGGATGCATAATATGCAGAGCAGAGGTAGTTACCGGAGTTCAGAGGAGACGTTAAATACACGTAATACATGCTCATTATGTTGTTCAACTATAACTTTATTGCCATTCTATTAATCTACACTTTGTTTACATATCTAACAAGTTAAACTAAATTATATTGAAACGTTGCTAGGGGCAATCTGTGTTTTACACAGGCCTAAAGAGTTGAAGTGTATAATGATTTGATCTTTTAAGTAAGAGTCTGTTTACTGGCAAGAGTAGCTGTGGTAGCAGCAGTGTCAGCGAAGACTAAACCAGCAAGGAAGTTGCTAGGGTGGGAGCCACCCAAGCGAGTGCGTGTGACAGATACATAAAAGAAAAAGAAAACTTTTCCACGGATATGGATGGACAAGTGTTGTCCAGGACACACATTGATGGCCCCTGACTTAAATGACCTGTAGAATCTGGTTATGTAATAATACACACATGCACACACACACACGCACACACGCGCACACACAGGCTACTTAGTAGATGCAGTTTCAAGTCAATGCTGAGGCATTCCAGTTCATTTGTGGTTCTCCACTGGTTTCACACTGTGACCAGGAATGCAGTGTTGTTCAAGTAAATGTTCTGTACACACTCAAACATTTTAAGGAAAACCTCATCGATTTTCAACTAGCTAAGCTTTCAGAACACTGACTGCACACAATGAAATGTTGACCTTGAACTCAGAACAAAAAAATACTATACTAGAAGAAGTGCTCTTCGGAGCACAGGTCTCCGCCAGGTCAAGTAGGTTATTATGGGCCAGCAATGTTTGGAATTCGCCAATCAGGATGGAATATGAAAAATCGGAGGGTTCCGTCTTGATCACTTGACTATAGAGATAATGTGTACCGATTTGTGTGATGTTTGGACAAAATGTGTTTTGCAAAAATCGGCCTCCTGGTGGCACTATAATAGGGCAATGTTAAAAGGGTGGCATTTGTTCCTCAACGTAGTGCAGGGCAAAGGTAACCGTGGCCTCTAGGGAGTGCACATACAATGTTTTACAAAGATCGGTTCAGTTTAGGTAAAAACACGAATCGGCCTGTTATAGCGCCACCATGGGGCTGGTTTGAACATTTTCAAGTGGCATTTCTTCCTTGGCCTATAGTGGGAATGTGCTTGCACAATTTCACGGAAATCGCACGCCTTGTTCATGATTTGAGGTATTTTGTTCAAGACGGAGCACTACTGCAAACTTTGGAAACCATTCTTTTTTTTCAATTAACTGCAGTTGTGTTCTGCTGTCGAAACCATTCTTAGCCAATGAGGATGGAATATGAAAAATCTAGAAGCCCTGTTTCGTTTAAAGACTATAGAGATGTGTACCTTAACAAAAAACTGTTTTGCAAAAATGTGAACATTTTGGGTCAGAGTTTCTGCTCTGGCTTCCAGGGAGTGTGTGCGCACATTTTCTTTGCCATCAAGCCAACGGTGCCAGAGATTAGCTGTCCACAGACAGAATGACGGACACGCGCGCACAGACGGCCTGGACGAGACAAAAAGTGAAATGGGACATCATGCATGAGTACTTTTACTTATAAGAATATTCTGTTACTAAATTGTGAATACAGGACTTTTACTTCATAATAGATAATAGTAATAGAGTATTTCTAATATAAGCACAAATACATTGGAGTGCTTCTTTCACCACTGTACACAAGCTGCAGTTGGCTGAGGTTATACAGTAGGTCCTGGTTTGCAAAGCAACATTATGTAGCCAAATATAGCTGCTTATCTGTATTAACGGTTGTCCTGCCAGTTGAGAACCTCAAGGGTCTGATTAGGGTGTATGTGACATTTTGATAAACAATTCCAGGAAACCCAGCCCAACAGCAGCAAGCAGTATGCAGTGAGGTATCTCTTGATCATGTTTTCTCAGAGAGATGGTAAATGGTGCATTTATATAGTGCTATTATCCAAAGCGCTTTACATATTATTATTATTATTATTATTATTATTATTATTTCAAAGTGTGTGTGTGTGTGTGTGTGTGTGTGTGTGTGTGTGTGTGTGTGTGTGTGTGTGTGTGTGTGTGTGTGTGTGTGTGTGTGTGTGTGTGTGTGTGTGTGTGTGTTGTGTGTGTTTCTATGTCCTTCACTAGGACATAGTAGCTGTGTGGCTGTGTGAGACCACCCTCTACTGGTTCTGATGAATATTGACTATTACTAAACGAGACAATAGAAAATACAGTTCCTACAGAAACAGTGCGTGTCACTGTGTTGGTAGTGATGGAGACGGAGCTAATAACAGCAGACAAATTGTGCATTGGGTTAAATTGTTACCCTTCAGACCACGCGTCTCCGCACGTCCGTTATATTGGTGAAATTAAGAGCAGACGAGGCTTAAAATTAAGTGTATTTATTAATTAAACAGAAAATCAAAAGTAATAGTGTGTGTGTATCAGTTAATAAGAAAGTTTAGCATTAATACAGATTGAATATAAAAAAGGTACTTGACAGAGAATTCTCTGGCCCCAAAAGCTTTCCTTCCGGTTCACGAAGTCAAGTGGGCCGAGCTATCTATCCCTAGGGCCTATATTATACATCATTATCAAATATGGTTGATCAGTGAGCCTCCTGATTGGTTCAGCTCTCTTCCCAGGGTTTGCAAGTGGCCTCATCTGATTTACAGGTCCCGCGCAGACGACCTTCGATTTCCCAGGCCTAGTTTCTCCACCTGCTGGAATACCATAAACACACTCCCCAAAAAAGATGCAGACACCATTGTCCTAGACATTAGAAGTGAAATGTGTCTTCTAGGAGATAACGCAGCGTTCTGCCATACTAATAGATCATGTTTATCACAGTGACTGTATTTCTAAGGATATGATTCTAGCAAAACTATAGTGATTTCATAAGTCAATAATATGTTATCTATGAGGGTCTATGTGACCAGCATTACACAGTACTAAAGAAGACACATACTTTTTGCTCTTATTAACTGGGACTTTAAAAACAGTAATAGTAAAAACACACATTAGCTCTTCATTAACTAGGGCTAAAAAGGATATATATTTATTTCCATATAAGGGTATAAGTCATTTGCTCATAATAAGGCTTGAAAAGGATATCATTTGCCTCATAAGGATATAAGTTTCAAACAGTAGCCACATTGTAGTAGTTTAGAATGTGTGTAGTGATAATGTTAAGAGCAGTGCTGGAATGCAAATAAGTACACTTACTCAAGTACTGTTTAATTTAAGTACAGTTTTAAGGTACTTTTACTTTACTTGATTATATCCATCATTCATAGTGCTGCTCAACCACATCTCAGAGGCAAACATTGTACGTTTTACTCCACAACAATTATTTGAAGCAATTATTTGAAGCACCCTTATCGCCAGGTGCCATACCCCCTTGCAGCCCCACCCCCAGGAGGTTGAGAATGAACTGATATTGAAGCAAAAGAAATATGTGACATGAAATTAATGAATGAATGAATGTTTAGCTCAGTGCTTTTCTCTCTCTCTCTCTCTCTCTCTCTCTCTCTCTCTCTCTCTCTTTCTCTCTCTCTCTCTGCACCACTCTCTGCACCACCCCCACCCCAGTGCTACTATTTGAACTGTGACAGTTTCAGAGGACGTACAGATGTGCCACTTCAAAACTTCACACGTTACTGTTCTTTCCCTGAAAGCGCCCTGAAAATGCATGTTTTTCCTCCCTTTTCTGCCCTTAAAATGCACTGTTTTGCCCCTGAAAAGAAGTTGTCACTACACCCCCCCATTTTTCCCTTCAACAGACATCCATATACATGAGAACAAAAGAATGTGTGTTGAAGGTGGTGTCAGACTCATTATGAGGCGAAAGGTGATTTGACTAGTTGCTCAAATTCATTAGCATCATAAAAGCAGTGATCATCAAAATAATTCACCATTTTAAATGCCCTTCTTTGTCCCTCTTATTGCCCTGGGAATCCCCTGAAAATTTACTGTCTTGGCGATGGCAGGACATGTGACGTTTTGAAGTGGCACATCTGTAAATGTCAGTTTAATCAGAAGTCTACTACTGTGACTTAGATCATCATCAACCCTCCACCACAAATCCCATTCCAGTTATCACTTGTAATGCTTTGTTTAACTTTCATTCCTGTTTCTAAAGGTTGTTACACACCGGCGAATATAGCGAATATACGCAAAATTCGGACTCGTTCCGAATAATTAAAAGACGCTTTTTCGCTTCGCTTTTTCGCTTTTTCGCTCCATGTACGGAGCCATTGACTTTATAAGGTTTTAAAAAAACGCATTATTCGCACGAAAAGATCGCCCCGGTGTGTAAGGACCTTAAAGGAGCTACACCATGAATTTAAAAAATAATAATAATATTTGATATCATATTGTTTATGTCCCTCAAACGTTTTTCAAAAGGTTTGAGCCTAAATCAAGCCTCAGATATACTCATTCCAACTAACTTCTCTCTGGCTTATAAAGCACTTTCACCTGCAATACCACATTGTCCTGTTTGGCACGGGGCGCTATTGAGCCAGTTTGTATGCATGTCATGTCCTGGTTCTGTGTGGAAAAAGTAAAAAAATAAAATAAGAAAAAATTTTAAAAAAATTAAAAATGAAAAAAAAATATATATATTTTTTTTTGGATTTTTTTTTTGGGGTTAGAACTGAAAAACGGGAGGAATTGTTCCCAGACGTGACGTAGGGTGGGGGAACAAATCTGACGGACTGTTTTCAGACCAATTTACATGAAAACCACAGATAGCCTATGAAAGCCTGCATGCTCGAAGTCGGGTATTTGTTGGAACAGAAGAGAGGTGGGGGAGACCAAAAACACACAAAAATGAAGAAAAAGTTAAAATTCATGGTGTAGACCCTTTAAGGTGGATAATTGGTAGTGCTGATTGCTGCTGAATGTCAGACAGCTGTGGGGAATCGTCCGTGCCACTGATTCGCTGGTTCACTAATGATCATGGTTGCTGATTGGGCGTGGCCACTTCTACTCTTCTATAAAGCCTCAGTTTGAGTTCATTACTACAGAGGACTGTCAGCCTAACAGCAGCAGAGAATCCATCCCTCTGTCCTTTCACCCAAACCAACCCTTATGTTTGTCTTTCTTTAGGAAAGACCAGAGACTATGACCCTTTGATTATTCTTATTAGGTTTTGATTGTGTGTGTTTAGTTTAGTTGTTTTCTGTTATAGGTTAGGCATCTTCAGTTTATATATATTTTTGCAACTCTTTATACTTTTTGTTTGTAATAAATATATATTCAGTTTTAAAGCCTTGGTCCTTCTGCATTTTATGTTGCTTCCCCTAACCCTAGACTAGGGGTCGTAACATTCTTGTTGTTATTTCAACTCTAGTTTTAGTTAACTGTAATATCCTTGGTCATGAGAAACAAACCTATAGTCTGATCTAGTTGAGGTCACACAACTCAGCAGTGAGTCCAGTAAACCACCCAAAACACCCAAATCCAGCATATAGGGGCTGTGTGAATGTGGTCTGGACTCTGTGGATGAGAGACATGGTGTGAGAAACTTTGTAGAAGGACAGAGTACCTGCACTGTGATCCAGGTACACTCCTACTCTGGAGGACACACAACCAAAGATTTCAGTTCCTATTTGGCTGTGTTTTAAAGTGTGAAAAAATTCTCCGGTCCTAAGTCCTAAAGACCAAGATTCATCATTGTATCCAAATCCACCTTTACTAAATCCTGTCCTGCTGATATCCTTATATGAGACTGCTATTTCAACCTCTTCTCCACTCCACTCTACCTCCCAGTAACATCGTCCAGTCAGACCCTCTTTACTCAGAACCTGACAGCAGTCAGTGAATCTCTCTGGGTGATCAGGATATGATTCTAGATTGTCCATCGATGTTATTTTTCTGTTTCCTTTTGAGAGAGATAGGTCTTCATGTGCTGTGTTTGGATCGAGTGTGATTGGACATGAATACTGTAAGAACTCAACTCTGGTCTTGGGTTCTGGTGGTGTTGACAGTGAAACATCCACTCTAAGAATGTCCTCTAGTTTGTCCCTCACCTTTGACACAGCCTCAATCACATCTTCAAAGTATCTCAGAGGACGGGCATTGCTGCTGACTGGGTGTGTAGATTCACTGATCCTTGAGAGGGAGGCGTGTTCTGCACGCTTTCTCTGCTCTTCAGCACGACTCACTTCACGTTTCTGCTGGTCTCTGATCAACTCCCTCACCTCAGATCGTCTTCTCTCAATGGAAGAGAGGATATCAGTAAAGACGGTGTCACTGTCCTCCACTGCTCTTTCAGCACAGTGATTGATGGACTCCACCTCTTGGTGAAACTCCTTCCCGTCCTCTTTCTCCTGGATTCTCTGCTGGATGTTCTGTTGACTCGTATCAAGTTCTTTCTGTCTCTCAATACTTTCTGCTGCAGCTGAGATCATATCACAACCTTTTTGTTCTTTCACGGAGCACAGATAACAGATACACTGCTCGTCAGTACGGCAGAGAAGCTTCCTCACCTCGTTGTGACGAGAGCAGATGTTCTCCTGAAGCTTCCTGGAGGGGTTGACCAGCTTGTGATTATTAAAGGCAGGAGATTGATAGTGAGGCTGGAGGTGAGTGCCACAGTAAGAGACCAGACACTGAAGACAAGTCTCGACAGCTTTCAGTTTTCTCCCAATGCAGGAATCACAGGCTACATCTCCAGCATGGCAGTGATCAGTAGGAAGAACTCGGAGTTCTGTCTTCTTCAGGCTCTTCACCACCTCAGCCAACATGGTGTTCTTCTTCAGAACAGGTCTTGGGATGAACGTCTGTCTGCACTGTGGACAGCTGTATCTCCTGTAATCATCCAGATTCCAGTTTTCTTCAATACATAAACTGCAGTAGTTGTGTCCACAGGGAACAGTCACTGGATCCTTCAGTAGATCCAGACAGATAGAACAGCAGAGCGTGTCCTGCTCCAGTTGAACTATTCGTTGTGCCATTTTACAGCTGTATGTCTGAAAAACAGATTGAGGTTATGTCAGCTTCATGTCCTCATACATCACAAAATAAACATCAATTAAAACCCTGATCAATACTTAAAGACAAGAGACAATCTGAAATTCTGTCTCTCTCTCTCTCTCTCTCTCACTCACTCACTCACTCACTCACTCAGTCACTCTCTCACGCACGCACGCACGCACGCACGCACGCACGCACGCACGCACGCACGCACGCACGCACGCACGCACGCACGGGTGTGGCAATTGCCATCCCGTGGGACACCAAATGTCGCTGAAACATAAAAACACTTAAAATATTATGATGCCTATCAGCTTGGCCCCGGAGATGCAATACTTCAAAGTTGTTAAAAGAGTAAAAAAGTAAGGAAAAGTAAATAAAGTGAGTACAAATTCTTAATAGTACTTACATTGAGTAAAAAATACTTAAACGTAGTTAAGATGAGTAAAAATTCTTAAAAGTTGATAAAAATAGTAAAAACACTTAAAAGTTGTTAAAATTTGTAAAACAATACTTTAAAGTAAATACAGTGAGTAAAAATACATAATAGTACTTAAATTCAGTAAAAATACTTAATAGTACTTAAAATGACTTTTAATTAACAATATGGAGTACAAATATTTAAAAGTAATTAAACTAGGTAAAAAGTAAGAAAATGTAAGAATAACTACTTAAAAGTTCATGAAATCATTACAAATACTTCAAAGTAAATGCATAAATCTAATCTGCACACATACTGTCTGCGGCACTACAGCAGTTTCTGACATTTCGAATGGCCATAACTCGGTGACCATCATTGCTCTAATCAGCGCAAATACAGTAGTACCGCCTCAATACCAGCACCCACAGATCAAATAGAGTAGTAACGCCTGAATACAATCGCCTACACATCAAATACAGTAGTACCGCCTCAATACTAGCACACACACATCGAATAGAGTACCACCTGCATGCCAGCGCCCACACATCACATACATTATTACCGCCTGAATGTCAGCACCCACTCATCAAACAGAGTACCAGTAGGCACCGCTTACTCACACTGGGTGTGATATCTAATGCTCATTATGAGATGGCACCATTTCTGTCTACTCACTCTGTGTCTCAGAGGAAGGCTGTGGACAGTTCAGAAACCTGCCTACCAGTGACACCACTTTTTTCTCTGACCCCAACCCTAACCCCAATCTCTCTCTCTCTCTCTCTCTCTCTCTCTCTCTCTCTCTCTCTCTCTCTCTCTCTCTCTCCCTCTCTCTCTTTGGGGTGGTCTTTTTGTGGGTGTCCCTCGTGCCATTTCACACCAGAAATGTAGTATGTTGGATGGCTTATGCTAATGGATACAGGATAGGTCGGCACTATATGATATGGGCACCTCGATGTAAAATTGGCTATTTTGTCCAAAATTAAAAAAATATGTATTGAAAAATGGTCTTAAGTAATGTAAAGTATTCATGATGTGAATATGCATAGTACATCATTATCAGACTTCATTTTATCCTTCAGCTTCTTGTTTATGCCCCAAAATGACTGGATGTACAGGTTTTGTAGCAATTTGTAGCAATTGTTGAAATATTAGACCTTAATTGCCGAATGTTTAAGTACACACGCAAATATTATTTGGCCAGAACTCTCACTTCTGATTAGCAATTAGCTCATAGTTATTTTCATATAACGACATGCTTCGGTCTCATTACCAAATCCAAATGAATGTGTATAACAGATTGTATTGTATTAATAGTTATTTAATGTAACTACAAACTGCTGTTAAGAAGACTAATCACAAATCCAAACACAAAATGTCACATGAAGTGTGAAGTGTGCAACTGGTTGGAACAACTGTGACGGCCCGAAATGGTCCGCGAGCCGCCTGTTACACAACGGCCCGAAATGGACCGCGAGCCGCCCGTCAATCACCCCGTTGACACCCCATTGTCATTAAATGCCCCGGTGCTGGCACCTGCGGGGCGAGAGAGTGAGCGTGGGAAGTGTGGAGGACGAGGAAGTCAGCCCCTCGTTCCCTCAGTGTTAGCACCGTCCGTTTTAGACCGAAAAAAGTGTTCGTAGCCCTCCGAGAAATGGACGTTGATCCCTCGCCAGAAGGAGCCACACACCTCGCCATCGGATCCTGAACGACGCTGCGAGTCCCCGCATTCTGGCCGTTCCTGCTAAACAAACAGAGTGTTTGTTGTGACTGACCGTCACTGACACGCAGGGAACCGTTCCAGATCACCTCCGCTGCCTGCTGTACTGGTATTCACGTATTATTTGAGCTCATAGGCCTATTTTTGTTTTGGGGAGATTTTGTTTTCTTTGTTTATTGTTTGGGGAAACTAAACAAACAGCCGAGCAATTCGGTGAAGAGGACTTAACTATAACGTGCGCTGCGTTGCGTCTTGCGTGCTGCGTTCGTATTAAGGACCGGGCACGGACTATTAAAGCCCGTGGTACATGACTTTATCTATCCAATAACTTGGTGTATGATGGCATTGTGTTGTGCGCTGTTGTAAACTGATGATAATCCATTGAATTGTGGTTTAGCGTCAAAAACGAGGGGTTACCCGTATAACCCGGGTTCTTTCATTCTGTGAATTATATTTTGTTTCTTTTTTGTTCTTTTTGAAAGTGTTGATCAATTGGTTGGCTTTTGGTTCTTTTTGGTGAATGAATTGAGTTTAAGGAACTGCTTTGTGTGTTGAATATCCCCTTTCTTCACTAAAACAATTGCAACTGAACTTAAAACGTGTGTTTGTTGGTTTATTCTCAATGACAAAAGGGTTTATATTTTATATATAAGTCCTTTGTGTGGTTTCACTAATGGTTAACAACTCAGATGAGGAAGAACTCACTAAATACAAAAAAAGGAGAAATAAGGAGTATTATTTCTCTGGTAGACAGAGTCTACCTGGCACCCCTACAAATACAAATTAACCAATTCAGTGGAAACCGTTACATAAAAGTGGCACCCCAGATGGGATCAATAAAACATTGAGAATAATAAAACCAAACATGGACCCAGAGCCAAACACCGTCAATCAGTCAATCAATGGAGCCAACCTGGAGCCAACCCCAATCAATCAATCAATCAATGGAGCCAACCTGGAAAACACAGAACCAAACCCACTCAATCAGCCAATCAATGAACCAGAAACCAATGAGGAGGAAGGCAATGTGGAACCTGTTGCTGTGACTCAAACTGGAGATGGTCAGATCCCTGTGGATGTGCAGGAGGAAGGAATGCTAACTAGCCATACCGTACTTGACATGGATCTCGTTAATTTAACTGAACACCGCAATCTGCCACCTGGACAACAGCAACCACGTACTTTCACACCTTCATGGATATTACTCAGAATTCAGGATGATGTAAGCAGGCTGCATAGAAATCAACACAAACTAGAAACACTCATCAAGGAGATTAAGAATGCCATGGACGCACTGTCTAACAACTTAACACCACTCAATGAGAAGGGAAGGGATGAAATAACCAATTATATGGACAAACAATTTGACTACCACAGAACACAACTCACCACTGCCATTCAGTGGCGCTTACAGAACCACCACCAAGCGCTTCTTCAGGAAATCAAAGCGACCACTACTCCTTTGATTAATTCAGTTGACCATTTACAGGCGGAGCTTACACAATGTGGTAAAATGGTAAAGGACATGTCTGTCGACATGACCACACTCCGGCAAACATCACAACACACAGCTTCTATGGTGACTACTACTGCCCAGACCACACCTTCCCAGATGCAGTCCACCATGCATCCTGGTCCTCAAACCCATTCCTTCCTTAGTCCTTCACCTACCACCTCTGCAATTCCTCCTGGTTCATCTACTCATACGTCTGCTCATACAGATGGGTATAGACGCCCTGTACGGCCAATTAAATTGGAATTTCCTTCTTTTGGGAAGAAGGATGACAGCTCTGATCCCCTCCTTTACCTTGAGAGGTGTCGCGATTTCTTGGCTCTCAATCCTCTAGCGGATGACGAATTGCTTGCCACATTAAGAAATGTGCTTCATGGAACCGCTAGAGATTGGTGGAATGTGGCACGCTTGAACACTCACTCTTGGGCTGGCTTTGAGAACAAGTTTTCTTCTGCTTTCTTGTCTGAAGACTATACTGATGAGCTGGCCGACAGAGTCAGAAATCGAGTTCAAGGCGAGAAGGAGAGCATTCGAGACTTTGCGTACAGCTACCACTCACTGTGCAGACGCTGGAAGACGGACATACAGGAGGATGAGGTAATCAAGTTGATTCTCAAAAATATCAACCCTCTTCTTGCCAGCCAACTCAGAGAGAGAGCAACTACGGTTGATGCCCTTGTTCGGCTGGGGCAGCAGTTCGAAAAGGACCGAGAATGTCAACAACAATACGAACTGCGCACCAAGCCCTCAACCAAACCGCAAACCAAGCAACCCACCCAACCCACCCAAACCAACCAAAGTCAAGCACCTCAGTCCGAGTCTGCATCCAATGTTGGACTATTCTGTTGGAGATGTAACAAGAAGGGACATTCCCCGGACACTTGTTACTCTCTGCACCCCAGAAACCCCAATAAGTCCTCCAATAAAAGCCAATCATCCAATCCTCACTCTCAGCAACAGGCAAACCAACCTACCCTAAGTGCTTTATCTCAGCCAGAAAGAACCAGAGGAAATGCTTATGTCCATCCTTCCATAGTCCCTCCCCATCGACCCATACCACGTCAGCTGGTGTTACCACTGTCAGTAGGAGCGTGGACAGGAACGGCCATCCTGGACACTGGATCATCGTTCACCCTACTCAATGAACAGTTGTGGAATGAAGTGAGGGGCAAAAATCAAAAACTACAACCTTGGATCGAAGGTCCTTTGTATCTGGCTGATGGTGAACCCAAAGAACCACTTGGATGGTGTGAGGTTGAACTTCGTCTTGATAATCTGTCTTATGTAATCCCTTCAGTGATCCTAGGTTCCAAATTTCTTGCTTTTCCTGCGGTGTTGGGACTTGATTTCATGTACATCAGTGGAATCCAGATGGATATCACTCACAACTATTACTGGTTCCCTCACCACCCAGGCAAGAAGTACTCTTTTCTGTCAGAAGGGGCAAAGCTACAGGATTGGCGGCCCACTGTCGCATTCTTTTCTGCTGTTGCTCCCTTTCTGCCCAACCAGGACAAACCAGTTGAGGATCCACTTGAACTCGCAGTAAAGAGAGCTCAGTTGAGACAGTCCGAAGAGTTGAAGTTGTTGGAACAGCTGCGTAGGAATTCTGATGTATGTACATCACTGCTGGGACGCACTGGACTCTTGAAGCATAAAATACATCTTACACAAGATGACATGCCCATCAAGCAGAAACCATACAGGTTGTCTCCAGCTAAGTACAGCATCCAACATGGACTCCTACAGGATATGCTGGCCAATGACATAATTGAACGGTCAATGTCTCCCTGGGCTTCACCTGTGGTCCTTATCCCCAAGAAGACAGGAGATTACAGGTACTGTGTGGACTACAGGAAGTTGAACAGTGTTTCCCAGAATGATGCTTACCCTCTGCCTACCATAAATGAAATCTTGGACTCCTTGTCGGGTTCAGTCATCTTTACCACCCTTGACCTCAATAGTGGTTATTGGCAGGTTGAAATGGATCCATCTAGCCGTGACATGACTGCATTTGTTTGTGCAGAAGGCCTTTTCCAATTCAAGGTTATGCCATTCGGGCTAAAGAATGCCCCTGCCACTTTCCAAAGACTTATGGAGACGGCTTTGGGTGAGCTGAAGGGGAAAAAGTGCTTTGTTTATCTTGACGATATAATCATTTACTCACAAACCAGAGAGCAACATTCACAAGACCTCCAGGAAGTATTGGACAAACTAAGGGACGCTGGCTTAACTGTCAACATGAAAAAGAGCAACTTCTGCCAGACTTCACTGAAGTTCCTTGGGCACATTGTGTCTGCCACAGGAATCGAGGTGGATCCTGGAAAGATCAGAGCAGTCCAGGACCTGCCTGTACCTTCAAACCTCAAGGCTCTCCAAAGATTTCTAGGTATGGCCGGTTGGTACCACCGGTATGTGCCAAATTTCTCCCGGATAGCAGACCCTCTGAATGCCTTGAAGCGGAAGGGGGCAAAGTTTAAATGGACGGCGGAGTGTCAGGCTGCCTTCGACACCCTTAAAAACCATCTTGTCACCCCACCAATACTAGGACACCCAAACTTTGAACTACCTTTTGTGGTATACACAGATGCCAGCGATGTAGGGCTAGGGGCAGTGCTTGCTCAACGGACTGGACTTGGTACTGAAGAAGTTTTGGCGTTTGCCAGTAGAACCCTGAACAGCGCTGAACGTAACTACTCAACAACCGAGCAGGAATGTCTTGCTGTTGTATGGGCTCTTGAAAAGTGGCGATACTATCTTGAAGGCAGGTTCTTCACTGTCGTCACTGACCATTCTTCCCTTGTGTGGGTGTTCAAAACACACAACCCCAGTACCAGACTCATCAGATGGGCGCTCCGCTTACAAGAATTCACCTTTGCAGTAGAGTACAGGAAGGGGAAGTACAACACGGTCCCGGATGCTTTATCAAGAGCTCCGGTAGATTATGTCAACCCTGGATCTCAACCTACTTGTGCTACGGTCATGTCTAGCCAACGGGACTCACCCAAGGATGACTTCCCTGTCTCAGACGAGACTGTCTGGAAAGCCCAACAGGAGGATCCTGAAATACAGGCCATCTACCAGGAAATCCTGGATGATGGAGAACAGATCATCAACTCGACCACAAAGTTGACCATAATTGAAGACAAAGTCTACCGTGTGTTGGAGTTACCCCACAGAACCCTCTACCAAGTTTACATGCCAAAACCTTTCCGTAAATCACTCTTACAACACTTTCATGAACACCCAATAGCAGGTCATCTGGGCAGATTCAAAACCTACAAACGACTGCAAGGTTTACTGTACTGGCCAAACCTCAGCCTGGATGTTAAGACCTACACCAAAAACTGTCCGGTTTGTCAAATGTACAAGCCTGAAGGCCGGAAGACTGCTGGCATGTTGCAGCAAACCATTGTCTCCCAACCTTGGGAAATGTTAGGAGTGGATATAATGGGACCATTCCCTCGGAGCTCCAAGCAAAACGAGTACTTACTTGTCTTTGTAGATTACTACTCCAAGTGGGTGGAACTCTTTGGACTTCGCCAGGCCACAGCAAAGACGGTCTCTAACATCCTAACAAGGGAGATCTTGACGCGCTGGGGGGTACCCGAATATATTCTTTCAGACAGAGGTTCCCAATTTGTCTCAGACCTTTTCAAGGAGACCTGCGAACGGTGGAACTTGAAGCACAAGCTGACCACAGCCTATCACCCTCAAACGAACCTCACCGAGAGAGTGAATCGCACTCTGAAGACAATGATTGCCTCTTACGTAGGGACCCAGCACAAACACTGGGATCAGCACCTTCATGAATTCCGCTTCGCTCTTAATTCTGCAGTGCAAGAGTCCATTGGTGTCACACCTGCGGAGTTGAACCTAAGCCGTCCTCTTCGTGGACCCTTAGATCTGGTTCTACAACCCCAGAATGCTACTCCAGACTCTGCTTGTTATGACCAGGTAGTTCAGCTTCATGACCTGAAGGCTCTGGTCGACAAGAATCTGACAAAAGCCAGAGTTAAACAGAAGCGGAACTATGACAAGAAGAGACGGGAACTTCAGTTCCAGATGCGTGATCGGGTGTGGTTAAGATCTCATCCGTATTCTAAGAAAGAAAAATCCTTCACAGCCAAGCTTGCCCCTAAATGGCAAGGTCCATATAGGATTGTGGAGCAGCTGGGCCCTCTGAACTACCGAGCGGTGAAGGAAGAAACAGGTGAAGACATGCGTGTTGTCCATGTCTCACGCCTTAAGGCCTGTTACCCCTCGGCAGAGGAAATGGAGGAGCTGGAACGCCGCAAAGTTCTGGATATCTTTGAGGAGGAAAGCGACGAGGAGACTTTCCTTGGCTTTCCGGACCCAGAAGTCTCACAACCTAAAGTTGCTTTCTCCTCAGAGAATCCTGTGAATACAGATGAAGAGGAGGATGAGGAGGAGGAAAGTTTGCTGGTGGCTAAGGTTCCTACTGTTCGCTACCAGTTAAGGAAAAGGAGTCCCAAACAGTATGGAAAATAAATGAATAGAAACGAAAGGATAATACCTTCCTTTTTTCAGGGGGGGAGGAGTGTGACGGCCCGAAATGGTCCGCGAGCCGCCTGTTACACAACGGCCCGAAATGGACCGCGAGCCGCCCGTCAATCACCCCGTTGACACCCCATTGTCATTAAATGCCCCGGTGCTGGCACCTGCGGGGCGAGAGAGTGAGCGTGGGAAGTGTGGAGGACGAGGAAGTCAGCCCCTCGTTCCCTCAGTGTTAGCACCGTCCGTTTTAGACCGAAAAAAGTGTTCGTAGCCCTCCGAGAAATGGACGTTGATCCCTCGCCAGAAGGAGCCACACACCTCGCCATCGGATCCTGAACGACGCTGCGAGTCCCCGCATTCTGGCCGTTCCTGCTAAACAAACAGAGTGTTTGTTGTGACTGACCGTCACTGACACGCAGGGAACCGTTCCAGATCACCTCCGCTGCCTGCTGTACTGGTATTCACGTATTATTTGAGCTCATAGGCCTATTTTTGTTTTGGGGAGATTTTGTTTTCTTTGTTTATTGTTTGGGGAAACTAAACAAACAGCCGAGCAATTCGGTGAAGAGGACTTAACTATAACGTGCGCTGCGTTGCGTCTTGCGTGCTGCGTTCGTATTAAGGACCGGGCACGGACTATTAAAGCCCGTGGTACATGACTTTATCTATCCAATAACTTGGTGTATGATGGCATTGTGTTGTGCGCTGTTGTAAACTGATGATAATCCATTGAATTGTGGTTTAGCGTCAAAAACGAGGGGTTACCCGTATAACCCGGGTTCTTTCATTCTGTGAATTATATTTTGTTTCTTTTTTGTTCTTTTTGAAAGTGTTGATCAATTGGTTGGCTTTTGGTTCTTTTTGGTGAATGAATTGAGTTTAAGGAACTGCTTTGTGTGTTGAATATCCCCTTTCTTCACTAAAACAATTGCAACTGAACTTAAAACGTGTGTTTGTTGGTTTATTCTCAATGACAAAAGGGTTTATATTTTATATATAAGTCCTTTGTGTGGTTTCACTAATGGTTAACAACTCAGATGAGGAAGAACTCACTAAATACAAAAAAAGGAGAAATAAGGAGTATTATTTCTCTGGTAGACAGAGTCTACCTGGCACCCCTACAAATACAAATTAACCAATTCAGTGGAAACCGTTACACAACGTGTTCCTTCCACCCGCTACATCCAAACGGGGAAACTCCAACCTGTCGGGTGATGAGAAGGCTCGTTAGCTCTCATGCATGGAAGGAGGCATGAGCTCGGCTCTGAGCTCTCCCTACGTTGGCAGAGGGAGTGTAGTGCCCAGGATTACTTAGACCTTTCACGGCAAATTGTTCTAATCGTCACATTTGCAGGCACTCAGCTGTGTGCACTGAAGGCCAAAGGGGTAGCACTTGCATCTACCACGACATTCAGTCTTGCACCAGCATTTTGTCAGTTGTTCACAAATCTGTGCAAATGGTAGAGTGTCATCAACGCTACTTGCCAAATGTCATCTTCTGCTTGCCATCCCCAGCTGCAGGGCTCTCTGTATGCATTTGACATACTGTATATGCCTAGCTTCAGACACGGGCAACTTGATAAGTTGCATGCTTCACATGATGTGCAAGAGATGCCCTTGTAGGTGGAATGTCATCATAGCACCTCTGCTTCCATGCAAACAGGTAAAATCTTGCATCATCAACCCCATCACCAGTGCTGTTCTTGTCTTGTCATGCACTGTTACAGGTGGGTATTGATTGAGCTTCTGGAAGACATGAGACACTTCAGGCCACACTTACCGGGTTTCTGTCTTTTTTGCCTTTTCCCATGAAAGGCTGACACAACTTCACATCCAGTGAAAGCGTGAAAGAAAAGGATACCAATGGATTTTTCAGGGCCTAGATTCTTCACTAAATCGTGAACTAGTAACCAACAACAATACAGTACAGTACAGTGCTGTTCAATAACAACCCTTTTGGCCACTCTTTCTGTTGTATTGTTTCCTGTTCTCCATGTACTGTTATTTTGTAGTGTTGTCCTAGTGTTTCCTGTTTTGCCTTGTTGCCGCTTCCTGTCTTGTCTCACCTGTATGTAATTGCATTTGTAGTTCAACTGTATCTTGTTCTGTTACAGCCAACCATGTGTTAATTGTCCTTTGTTCTCACCTGTGCCTAGTTAGTCCCTGTCTATTTAAATGCCCCTCTGTTTCCAGTCAGTGTTGGTTCATTAATGTTGTTACAGTGTTCTGTCTGTTACCTAGTGTTACCTTGTATTCCCTGTTTAGTTAATAAACCCCCCTGCATCTGAATCGCTCTGTCTCCGCTTCACTGTCTGTGCTTGGGTCCTACACTTCTCTGCCCCGCACCGTGACAATAACAGGCCGATTCACGTTCTGGCATATAACTCTTGAAAAATACTAGAAAAATAATGACACCAGCCAACTGATTGTGCGTTTTTAGAATCGGCCTCAGGTCTCAATGGGTTAATGGTTGATAAGAGTGGATGACGGTGAGACAGGGGAGGGGGGAGGCGTTTTTCTTTACCGCAGCCTCTTTGTTAATATACTTATGTGACGTTGAAATAAAAATATGACTGACCGATGCAATCTCTGCGATTATTTGTAAACAAAGAGGGACACGAGTAATAGCCTACTATGGCCTACACCCCCTGACCAAGAACAGTGGCTTTAGTTTTCAACTGTCACGATATAGTTAAACAAGAGGATAAAAAATCACCACGGAACGACAAGCGCAGGGGACAATCCGTTGATCATCATTTCATTGTAGATTTATAAGCAGCCTATTAGCCTACTATTGAGTGTACTACAATATCCCCCTCTCTCTCTCGAAAGCAATTGAATGGACTTGCTAGTGTGTTGAAAAGCTTTTTTTTTGCGGGTCGCGGGACAGGCCCGGTCGTTGATTTATTTTTATTTTTTTGCGGGCCGGGTTGGGCTCCCGTGAAGGGGCGGGTTAAAAACAAAACCTTGACCCTCGCATCACTAGAAAAGAGTCTAGGATGTGTGGAGCATTGTCCAGGGTGTTTTAGGGAAGGGAGAAGAGTCAGGACGTGTGGAGCGTTGTCCAGTCTCTCTCTCTCCTTTTTATAGATTTATTGATACAAGTACAAAGGCTTCTCTATCAGCATGCTAAGAAAGGATGTAGTTTCTATTAGCTTGGAATTCCCATCGATGATGTCACTGCTAGGCAGGTTTCTGAACTGTCCACAGCCCACCAATGAGACAGAGTGAGTCAGAAATGGTGCCATGTCATCTCATAATGAGCTTTAGTGAGGACCAACTATACGAATATAAGGCTGAAAATGAGTTAAGTGGTCCTTTAAGCACAGATAACAGATACACTGCTGATCAATAGGACAGAAAAGCTTCCTCACCTCGCCCTGACGAGAGCAGATGTTGTCCCGAAACAACAGGCTCTCCAGCACCTCAGCCAACGTGTTGTTTTTCCTCAGAAGATGATGGACGTCACTGTGGACAGCTGAACCTCCCTCCTCTCACTCAGTTCACGTACTGCAGAAGTGCTGCTAGGTTTCATTTCCTCACAAATCACATGACACGGGAGGGTTCTGCCTGGTTGTGGTTGTGCCTGCGTTTGTGTGTGCGTGAGTGAGTGAGTGAGTGAGTGCGTGCGTGCAGGTGCGTGCGTGTGTCTCTGTGTGTGTGTGTGTGTGTGTGTGTGTGTGTGTGTGTGTGTGTGTGTGTGTGTGTGTGTGTGTGTGTGTGTGTGTGTGTGTGTCTGTATGGATAGGAGGAGTGTGTTTAAAGACACATGTCTAGTCATGTTGGTCTAGTCTAGTGGACTGTGATTCACTGGTAGGAAAAATATTCCCACAAGTTCAAATATGAGTCAGCAGTTTCCCCTGTTGAATTGATAAAATAAACCTCAGCTAAAACCCTGATAAGCACTTACATTTAAGAGACTCTCTCTCTCTCTCTCTCTCTCTCTCTCTCTCTCTCTCTCTCTCTCTCTCTCTCTCTCTCTCTCTCTTGTGCATGCACTCACTCACTCACTCACTCACTCATGCACACAAACGCAGGCACAACCACAACCAGGCAGAACCCTCCCATGTCATGTGATTTGTGAGGAAATGAAACCAAACAGCATTTCTGCAGTATGTGTACTGAGGGAGAGGAGGGAGGTTCAGCTGTCCACAGTGACGTCCATCATCTTATGAGGAAAAACAACACGTTGGCTGAGGTGCTGGAGAGCCTGTAGCTGTATGGTCAAATCCTCCAGCAACATCTGCTCTCGTCAGGACGAGGTGAGGAAGCTTTTCTGTCCTACTGATCAGCAGTGTTCTCTGTTATCTGTGCTTAAAGGACCACTTAACTAATTTTCAGCCCTATATTCGTATAATTGGTCCTCACTAAAGCTCATTATGAGATGACATGGCGCCATTTCTGACTCACTCTGTGTCTCATTGGTGGGCTGTGGACAGTTCAGAAACCTGCCTACCAATGACATCATCGATGGGAATTCCAAGCTAATAGAAACTACATCCTTTCTTAGCATGCTGAAAGAGAAGCCTTTGTACTTGTATCAATAAATCTAAAGAAGAGAGAGAGAGAGAGAGAGAGAGAGAGAGAGAGAGAGAGAGAGAGAGAGAGAGAGAGAGAGAGAGAGAGAGAGAGAGAGAGAGAGAGAGAGAGAGAGAGAGAGAGAGAGAGAGAGATTGGGGTTAGGGTTAAATCTTATTGGACATTACTAAACCTGCCTACCGATGATGTCACTGGTAGGCAGGTTTCTGAACTGTCCACAGCCCTCCCCTCAGACACAGAGTGAGTACACAGAAATGGTGCCATCTTATAATGTGCATTAGCGAGGATCAATTATTATGAAGATGAGGTTGAAAGTAGGTGAAGTGCTCCTTTAAACATGTTCTGATGTCCTGATAATGTACCACTGTATTGAAAAGTATGGCAGTAGCCTACATAAAAACAATGCAAATACATTACATTACAAATCAGCAGTGACACTACAAGCAATAATAGATTATATGTATAGAAAATAAATCACACCCTAGCGGCGCCTTTGATACATTATGTCATCGATATGTGTTTATAATGTGTTTATAGCCATGTGTCACGTGAAGCTTGACCAATCACTTTGTTGACGGGTCTGACCAATCAGGACGTTGACGGGTCTGACCAATCAGAACGTTGACGGTGAACACGGACAAAGTCAGGTATAGAGCAGGATCCAATCAGCACGTTGACGGGTCTGACCAATCAGAACGTTGACGGGTCTGACCAATCAGAACGTTGACGGTGAACACGGACAAAGTCAGGTATAGAGCAGGATCCGCTCTAAAGGTATAGAGCGGCTGACCAATCAGCACGTTGACGGGTCTGACCAATCAGAACGTTGACGGGTCTGACCAATCAGAACGTTGACGGTGAACACGGACAAAGTCAGGTATAGAGCAGGATCCGCTCTACCTAAAGGTATAGAGCGGCTAGCGCCGCTAAAAAGTGTGCGGGGGGGGGGGGGGGGGGGGGGGGAGGGTATTTCTGGGGCCAAGCTGATAGGCATTAAGTCTGCTGATTAGTTTTTTTGTTTCAGCGACATTTGGTGGCAATTGCAATTGCCACACCCCAGCGTTCACATTTAATCTCAAAATTCAGTTATTTTATGCGTATATAGGGCGTGGTCACCCTGGGACGCCTTCATAGTGGTGTGTGTGTGTGTGTGTGTGTGTGTGTGTGTGTGTGTGTGCGTGCGTGCGTGCGTGCGTGCGCCAGCCAGCCAGCCAGCCAGCCAGCCAGCCAGCCAGCCAGCCAGCCAGCCAGCCAGCCAGCCAGCCAGCCAGAAAGAAATAGTTTCAGATTGTCTCTTGTCTTTAAGTGTTGATCAGGGTTTTCATTTATGTTTATTTTTTGATGTCTGAGGAAATTAAGGTGAAATAACCCCAATCTGTTTTTCAGACATACAGCTGTAAAATGGCACAACGAGTAGTTCAACTGGACCAGGAAATGCTCTGCTGCGAAATGTGTCTGGAACTACTGAAGGATCCAGTGACTGTTCCCTGTGGACACAACTACTGCAGTTTATGTATTGAAGAACGCTGGATTCTGGTTAGTAACAGAGGGAGACAGAGCTGTCCACAGTGCAGACAGACGTTCCTCCCAAGACCTGTTCTGAAGAAAAACACCATGTTGGCTGAGGTGGTGGAGAGCCTGAAGAAGACAGAACTCCAAGCTCTTCCTACTGATCAATACTATCCTGGAGATGTAGCCTGTGATTCCTGCATTGGGAGAAAACTGATAGCTGTGAAGACTTGTCTCCAGTGTCTGGTATCTTACTGTGACGCTCACCTCCAGCCTCACTATCAGTCTCCTGCCTTTAAAAAACACATGCTGGTCAAAGCCTCCAGGAAGCTTCAGGAGAACATCTGCTCTCGTCACAATGAGGTGAGGAAGCGTAAAAAGTCAACGGTCAGCCCAATTGACTTTGGGGAGAAGTGTGAATGTAATCTGTGCTCAATGGAAGAACAAAAAGGTTGTGATATGATCTCAGCTGCAGCAGAAAGTATTGAGAGACAGAAAGAACTTAATGCAAGTGAACAGAACGTCCAGCAGAGAATCCAGGAGAAAGAGGACATGAAGGAGCTTCACCAAGAGGTGGAGTCCATCAATCACTGTGCTGAAAGAGCAGTGGAGGACAGTGACACCATCTTTACTGAGCTTACGGCTTCCATTGAGAGAAGACAATCTGAGGTGAGGGAGCTCATCAGAGACCAGCAGCTACGTGAAGTGAGTCGTGCTGAAGACTCGAAGAAACGTGCAGAACACGCCTCCCTCTCAAGGATCAGTGAATCTACACACTCAGTCAGCAGCAATGCCCGTCCTCTGAGATACTTTGAAGATGTGATTGAGGCTGTGTCAAAGGTGAGGGACAAACTAGAGGACATTCTTACAGTGGATGTTTCACTGTCAACACCACCAGAACCCAAGACCAGAGTTGAGTTCTTACAGTATTCATGTCTAATCACACTCGATCCCAACACAGCACATGAACAACTATCTCTCTCAAAAGGAAACAGAAAAATAACATGGATGAACAATCTACAATCATATCCTGATCATCCAGAGAGATTCACTGAATGCTGTCAGGTTTTGAGCAGAGAGGGTCTGACTGGACGATGTTACTGGGAGGTAGAGTGGATTGGAGAAAAAATTGAAATAGCAGTCTCATATAAGGATATCAGCAGGACAGGATCTCATATTGAAAGTGGATTTGGACACAATGATGAATCTTGGTCTTTACGGTTTTGGACCGGAGGGTTTTTTTTCACTTTAAGACACAGCAACATAGAAACTGACATCCTGGGTCATGTGAACTGCAGAGTAGGAGTGTACCTGGATCACAGTGCAGGTACTCTGGCCTTCTACAGACCATGTCACACCATGTCTCTCCTCCACACAGTCCAGACCACATTCACACAGCCCCTCTATGCTGGATTTGAGTGTTGGTACGTCACTGCTGAGTTGTGTGACTTCAACTAGATCAAACTTCAGGTTTGTTTCTCATGACCAATTATAGTTAACTAATACTAGCATTGAAATAACAGACAAAAACAACAACAACAACAACAACAACATTATAGTCAACTGAAATGAAAAGAAACTAAACAAAGCATTTAAAAAGGTAATCTGGCATATCAGCATGCTCACACAGTCGACATGATCTTTGCCGCTCGTCAACTCCAAGAGAAGTGCCGAGAGAAGAACGCCAGTCTATACTCCACCTTTGTAGATCTGACAAAGGCTTTTGACACTGTTAGCCGCGAGGGCCTCTGGAAGATCATGTCAAAGTTTGGCTGTTCTAACATCTTTATTAACATGGTCTGTGAATTCCACGATGGAATGCAGGCACGAGTCCAAGACAACGGCACATCCTCGGATTCCTTCCAAGTGGGAAATGGAGTCAAGCAAGGCTGGGTTCTGGCACCCACTCTCTTCAGCATGATGTTCTCAGTCATGCTGACAGATACCTTCGCCTGTGAGACAGGGACTGTGTAATAGCCGGCATGCAAAGCAGCTCAAGGCCTTCCATATGAGATGCCTCAGGAGGTGCTCAACATCAAATGGCTGGACAAGGTCTCAGACACTGAGGTCCTCCACTCGCTCCTTCTGCTATGCCATGCTCAAGTGCTCCCAGCTGAGATGGGCTAGCCATGTCTGCCGCATGCCAGATGAACACCTACCAAAAAGGCTGCTGTAAAATATACAATATGCTTTGCTTTATATACTGTAGGACCCCAATACTCCTTGCCACTTTGGTTCCTACATGATTAATTTGGGCTTTCCAACTGAACACATGGTCAATTATAACTCCCAAAAATATAATCTCATAAACTCATTCCAATACTACTATATCAATCATTAACTCAACCTGTTATATTTAAGTAATTTTTTTTATTCCCAAAAATCATATATATATATTTTTTAATTTCAAGCGATAATTTATTGTAATCGAACCATAATTTCAGCTTCCCCAGTTCAACTGAGACAACCTCTAACAGCTGCTGAAGGTTCTCCCCGGAGCGAAAAATATTCGTGTTGTCTGCAAAAATAACACATTTCAAAATACTTGAAACTTTGCATATCATTTATATATACTAAAATAAATAATTGATCTAATACCATATCTATCCATCTTTTTAAGCTAAATATCATCGTCAATTGTATCAAATGCCTCCTTTAAATAAATAAATACTCCTATTGCATATTCCCTATCATCAACTGAACTAGTTTATTCTTCTGTTAAATTTTATTATTATTATTATTATTAATTATTAGTGCCATTGGAGTTGATCTGTTGGTTCTAAAACCATGTTGACAATCTGTCAGCAGCTGATGTTTTTCTGTGAAACTGTCCAACCATGCAGAAAAAAAGTTTTTCAAGGATCTTGGAAAATTTAGACAGCCAGGAAACTGGCCTGTAATTTGTGAAAATACGTTTTGAGAAGGGTTGATGCAAACAGGTGACAAAAAAAATGTTTATTTATTTATTTGTATTATTAAAAAAAAAAAAAAAGAGAAAAGCTGAACTACAAGATTGAGTCACAAAGCTATTTTTGAATAGCTAAAAGTATAACATACTGTAGGGTTAAAGAGGTTAAACTGATTTGGATACATATCAACTCTTTTAGCTGAGGACCCCCAAGGTCACAAAAGGGCAACATGCGGCCCGTGGGAATGGCACATGCTTTGGCAAAATACTGTATCGGGTAATTTTCATTACATCTGTATCCTCTCTGAACTCTGCATTCAATCTTGACTTACTTTCACATTGTAATCACACTCCCGTAACCTCCCGAGATAATGCTATCACATGATAATGCCCGAAATAAGGCTACGTTTTGTCTTGTCTTCGCTTCGCTTCACTTCATCTTTGCCATAACCTCCTGAGATGACATCACATGATTTTGTTTTCTTGATAGGCTATTAAATGTTAAACAAGTAGTTCAGATTTTAACCAGCAGAGAGGTCAGTGTCACTGACCTACATTATGTGTTGGTTGCGCCCCCTGCTGGGACTGACCTGCTGCTACAGTAGGTGTGGATATATAATTACCCATGATCCACCTGGGTCTATTGTTTGGAAAATTATCCATAACATTATATATCCATGTGATAAACAATATTATCCATGTGATGAAGCGCATCAACAGGATGAGACAATGTTACATAAATGTTTCTTCAATAATACAGATATTAAATATTCTGTGATACACATGGAGTTATAGTGTGCCTTGACGTGTTCAGTTAAAGGAAATGATCACTTATAATGGATTGATATGTGTCCAATAGACATAAACCACAGATGTTTTCTGTTCATTTCTCTTTTCGTTTAAAGGTGTTTGTGTCAAATCCAGCATTTATTCTCTCCACTGATCTAAAAAACAAAGAATGTCAGACAATGTAACTATGACTGTCTGACTGTATTTCCTCAATAATCCTGATAGTCTTCTTACAATACTGAATATTATGTCTTCTTACAATGCTGAATATTATGTCTTCTTATGCCTGCACTGCTGAATATTCAATATGAATGTTTGTCATGTTCTCATTATACTGCATGTGTCATACAGTACATGGAAAAAAAAACACTTCATCACTGGTCTTCTAGATGTATTATAGTCTTAAACATAATCATTAAAAAATGCAAGAAGACAAACAAGAATGCTTTTGTATGTGTTTATTGAAAGGCCTAATAAGCACTCATCTCTTTAATGTTATGGTACCAGTAGCAATGTTACATATGATAGAGCGGAATGTAGCAGTGTTACATACAGTGGTGGGGAAAGTACTCAAATTCTTTACTTAACCCTTGCATTGTGTTAGAAACCTGCATCCACTTGTGGTGTTAGCGGGTCAAATTTGACCCGTGATTTAACTTAGCCCTAAAAACTAAATCTCCCACCTCATAGCTGACTTGTTATGCATTCATATCCATGTAAACACTTTTAAAAATATTATGTTGGGTTAGGGTTAGGGGTTCATCTTTCAATATATCTCATTTTCAATTATAAAAATGTTAAAATTCAATCATTACATTTCCTATAATGAAGACAATGGATAATGATGTTATCTAGCTATAATAGAATAATTAAGAATAATAATTAGTTACACACTTCCAAAAAAATAAATACTTGCTTTAGTTTTTTAACTTTAAAACATGTTAATATTCTTACAAATAGTGACACTTGTGGTGTTAGGGTCCGAAATGACCCGTATACCATAGAAGGTAAAAAGTCATTTATTTTTCATAAACGCAAACTTTATTTTACTCCTGATAGCAAATGCTAATTGAGGACAAGTCTCTCTCACTCTCCAACATGTAAACATTGAATATTGACAATTTGGGGGGGAATTGAGCCACACACCACACTTCTCTGCCGGGTCATTTCGGACACTAACACCAAAAGTGTCACTTTTTTATAGAGACCATCAGAATTAATTAAAATGATGATAAATAATTTTGTTGCGTTAAATTGGCTATTTCTGAGGATATCATGAAGCCTTGTTCCAATAAAGAAATGCAAAGGGTACTTTTACCTATTTAAACTTGAAAACGGGTGACCCTAACACAATGGAAGGGTTAAGTAAAAGTATCAATACTGCAATATAGAAATACTCTGTTACAAGTAAAAGTCCATAATTCAAAATTAACTTTAGTAAAAGTACAAAAGTATTGGTATCAAAATGTACTTAAAGTACCAAAAGTAAAAGTAATAAAATGCCTATATGTATAAAATAAGGCTAAAGTGGTTAATGTATGTTTTATAATATCATCATTTATATCTGAAAAGTAACTAGTAACTAAAGTTTTCAAATAATTGTAGTGGAGTAAAAGTACAATATTTGCCTCTGAGATGTAGTGGAGTAGAAGTAAAAGTATTGGAAATTGGAAATATTCAAGTAAAGTACAAACACCTCAAAATTGTACTGAAGTACAGTACTTGAGTAAATGTACTTAGTTACTTTCCACCACTGAATGGTACCAGTAGCAGCGTTACATAGGATAGAGCAGAAAACCACTGAATATGTTGTGGTTGTTTTGGCTGTCAGTGAGCGTGTGCTCCCAAGGTAAACGCATGTAAACTCTGTCTCCCTCTTCCAGCTCTATGATCAGTCCACTAGATACATATTCCCAACCCTTATTATTGTGTGCAGTGTTCTGAATGAGTTTCTGTTTATTTTTATACATCTCGATATCCACATTCTTTGATTGTGAGTAGTGAGCGGCAATAAATCTGAACTGATAAACTCCTTTCACAGATGTTGTAAAGATACCTGTGAGAGAGCAAACACATGCACATGCACATGCACATGCACATGCACGCGCGCACACGCACACGCACACGCACACGCACACACACACACACACACACACACACACACACACACACACACACACACACACACACACACACACATATTTAAAACATTGGTTCTCAATGTGGGGTCCCCCAAGGGTCTTTGAGGGGGTTCCGAGGTCCCCAGCCAAATGTGTTAATATAGCATCAAAATCAGTTTAACTACCATAACCTTGTTTTCCAATTAGACTATTATAAATTGAAGATCTACCAACTTACAACACATTGTGACGAGACAAGTTGTGAGCTTGTACATCTGCTATTTTCAAAACATTGTGACAAATTTGGAATAATCTTCAGATGGGGGTCCACAGTCAATTTGGAGGTCCTTGACATACAATGTTTGAGCACCACTGATTTACATTGTTACTTAATTGTATAAATCATTATTATCATTGTTAATTAAAACCAATTACATTAAATTTCTCTCATCTCATTATGTCTATTGGTATAAATAGGAAACACCTTGAAGATTTATGTACATTACTATAATATGTATTTAATGTCTGCTAGTCTGAAAGATGTAAGTAGAGGAAACTAATTGATTCTATATATAAGTTAATTAACATGAATCAATCATAACCTACCTGTAGTTGAATTGTATGCGTTGCCGATGTTAGTGATGATATTCTTGTAGACCACAGTGGTGTAAGAACTAAATGGTCCAACAGTTCCACGACCCAAACCAGCAGAAAAGGCCACCTTTGGTTTGTCTGTCAACACAGGAACATGATCACATTGTTTATAATATTAATAAAAACATATATTAACATTAATTTAACTTTCAATAAAAGGTCGGGTGGTTTCATTCAGCTCATTGGTCAGACTCTAATTAGTGATATTTTAACCCATTAAGACCTGAGGCAGATTCGACAAATGTCTTCTAAATCAGTAGTTCAAACTTTTTCATCCCAAGGACCCCCCAAATTATAGGTATTTGGCTGTGGACCCTGAAAAACTTTTGCCCACATTAATGGTCAAAAAAAACCTAACTCCACTTGAGCTGTATTTGGGTAAAGTGATGATAATATAAGGACACATTCAAGTATCTGACAATGTAAAGTCACCATACCAACTTTGATGAGGCAGTATTGTGCTGTTCTAAAAAAATGTTTTCTTTTTTTTCTCTTCTTTTTTTTTAGCATCTTTGCTAAATCCGGTGTATTTACGTTACATTGATATGTACTGTTCATTAACATTCGGTATCCCGTCTAAATAAAAAAAACTAAGTAAAGTAAAAGGTAAAGTCACTCCTTTGGCTCAGATCAGCTAATCAATCAATCTAACTAACTTATTTATAAAGCCCATTTCAACAGGTACAATCCAATGTGCTTCACATAAAAGAAAAGAAAAACATAAAAAGGAAAAGAAAAGTATAATAACTTAAAAATGTACAGTAAATCCCCCAGGGCTCTATACTACTGTACTATTATTTCCCTTTACATCAAATGTCTTTGCCAAAAATATCAGATCGACAAGCTCACAAGACGTCACATTGCGGCACGTTGTGAACATTAGGAAAGCGTTTCAATTAGTGCCTCCTCAACAGATTAACTTTAAACTGTGATCGTTTTAGTCGTCCAGTTTTAATGTTAATATGTCCAAATTAAAACAGCATAACAGCAGTAGTGCTTTCTATTTAATAACAGTTGTGCTAGTTTATTTCATTTGGGTTAACCCTTTACAGATCAGTGAAGATACTTTCCTCATGCCTGCTATTCCTCTTCCCTGGGATGTAAGGTTTTTACAGAAGTTTATACATTATTCAGTCAATTTATTTGGAATGATAAGAATCCCAGAGTCAGCCGTCAGAACGTTTAATTATGTTTCCATTGGCCCTGGGTGGCGTCTACACATGAATGCTACGAATGGCACAAGTGGCCCTATCTCCTCTTACTTCTTATGCCTAAACTTGTTAAGCATTTTTTCACTATTTTTAAAAAACATTTTGTAATAGCCGATCTACAAGCTCACAACATGTCGACGTAGATTGCCTATTTTCACTATTTTAAAATGTTTTCAAAAGTAGTACAAAATGTCTAAAAAGTTTAGGCATAAGGGTTAGGTGGTGCGCAGCATAGGGCCCTTGGTGTCACATCAGAAACATGGTCCTCTACGGGGACCTACCACGGGTCACAGACAAGGTCAGAGAGAGAAGCATGAGGTTGGCAGGACCCTGTGTCAGGCACCCTGAACAAGAGGCAGGCAAACTGACACTATGGGAGCCAAGCCAGGGCAAAGCCAGGAAAGGACACACTGCGCCTACGTAGACACACTGCGTGTGACAGCTCAGCTCACTGTAGAGCTGTTGTCCCCAACACCAAGCTCCGCACCATGGGCGACCGGGCCTTCTGCTATAGCCTATTGCCCCATGTCTGTGGAATGCCCTCCCCGAACACCTGAGAGCACCACAGTCCACTGATGCTTTTTAAAATGGACTGAACATTTACCTTTTTAACAAAGCGTTTCTGAAATTTCCCTGGGCCTTTGTTTTTTGTCTTTGCCCTGTTTTTTTTACCTAGTCTTAATTTGACCCTTTAGTCTAGCCTAGTTGGGTCCCATGTAATTGTTTGGTTGCCTATGCTGTTTTTATGCCATGCTTTCAAACCCTGTAGCACTTTTAGATTCTCAAGAATGTAAAGTGTGTTGCACTTGCATTATTATTATTATTATTATTATTATCATTAGAGCTCAAGACCCTGATGCTAGACAGGAAAGTGATTCAGGAGTCCTGAGTTGGTGTTTCTCTAGTCTGAACTTTCACATCCCGTCATCACATTATGTTGACAGTGTTGCCTTGGCCTTCTGAAGTTGTATATAAAAATTCTCCTCCTGCAGTTTCATTTGAGTTGGTACGCTTTTCCATGTTGATCAAATGGATCAAACATACAGTAAATTACTGTACATCATCAGAACTATTCTCAGATCTCAAATTAAGTAATTAACATACATTAATACTAAAGTAAAATATGACATTCTTCTCTGTCCTCACCTACCTGCATCCACTGAACATCCTTCTGTTCTAATTACCTTTGATTTCTGTCTTCAATGCCTCCATGTTGGTCTGAAGGTCTTGGACATGGTTCCCACTAGTATCCAGTCTGGTCTGAAGGTCTTGGACACTAGTATCCAGTCTGGTCATAAGGTCTTGGGCACTAGTGTTCAGTCTGGTCTGAAGGTCATGGACATGGTTCTCACTAGTATCCAGTCTGGTCTGAAGGTCTTGGACACTAGTGTTCAGTCTGGTCTGAAGGTCTTGGACACAAGTGTTCAGTCTGGCCTTAAGGTCTTGGGCACTAGTATCCAGTCTGGTCTTAAGGTCTTGGGCACTAGTGTTCAGTCTGGTCTGAAGGTCTTGGGCACTAGTGTTCAGTCTGGTCTGAAGGTCTTCAACACTAGTATCCAGTCTGGTCGTAAGGTCTTGGGCACTAGTGTTCAGTCTGGTCTGAAGGTCTTGGACATGGTTCTCACTGGCATGCAGTTTGGCAGCAAGAGCTGAGAAAATATTACAGGGACTGTTATTTTAAACAGCTAAATAGTTAAACAAATATATTTTGGTCTATACTGTACAGGTACAAGTTGTACAAAATCATTTTTATAGCATGGCTCTATGGGAGGCACATTTTAAGTCATACATTATAGACAGTTTTAGGCAATATAATCTTTTACAACATCAGGTGTAACATGTATACTAAACATGAAGTAATAGTACCTGCATTGTGTCTCTCAGTGGCATTGAGCCTCATTTCCAGGGTGGAAAGCTGAGCAAGGAGGGCTGAAATCATCCCAGCATTAGCATTAAATCAATAGTTTACATTTCAAAAATAAAATACATTTGAGTGGTTAATGTGATTTGACCAAATCTTTAATCTTTCCCTTGTCACTTAAGTGGATCAATATAAAATATATTTCCAAAACAACATAATGTTTGAATTACCTTCCTCCATCTTGGCGTTCATCTTGACAGACTCTGCAGAGAAATATCACAGAAAAAGTTACAAAAATGCAAAACATGAAAAAAAGAATTACAAGTTGAACTCTCTATCACTCAACTGACATACAGTAATAGTCCAGTCATCTACTTGTAATAAAGGCATGGATTTATGTTGTAAAATTAAGAATAATTTGAAAAACCTCAGTATAAGGCAGCGGCAAACAGAAATGTTTTAGCTGTTATTTAAAAGAACTGAGAGTTCAAGAGTTATCTTTATTGTCACATCACAGGTTCACAGGTGTAAAGAAGTGGGTGACATTCGTTTCTGTGCAGCTCCGTCGTTTTTGAAATCGCCATGAAATGAAATATATGGCGCTCTCCCGCACTCTCACCCACTCAGAGACAAAGATCTAATACTCAAAAAGTGTACTTAAAAATGTTACTAATAACTACTAGACTACTAAAAGTAGTAAATGTATGCTTTACTAAAGGAAATGTACTTTGTTACTGTCAAGTGGCCACACATGTTAGATGTTGTTATGTTATGTTGCCAGGTTTGAGAGACAGAGGACATTGATGGTGATTGCTTCTTTCAGGTGTAACATGTAATTACTAAACATGACATTATCATACCTGTATTGTGTCTCTCAGTGCCATTGAGCCTCAATTCCAGGGCGGACATCTGAGCAAGGAGGGCTGAAATCATACCAGCATTAAATGAATAATAAATAGTTTATATTTAAAAATAACTTTCATTTGAGTGGTTAATGTGATTTGACCCAATCATAAATATATATATATATAGTAGGCGTGTGTGTGTGTGTGTGTGTGTTATATTACCTTCCTCCATCCTGGGCGCAGTGCCGCTCACCTTGACACACACTGCAGAGAAATATCACAGAGAAAAAACATAAGAAAAACATCTCAGCCTTAAGTTGAACTCCAACATCTAGCAACAGCATGTTTAATTGTTTTTCTCTCAGTTGACATAATAGCATACAAAGCATTGCATATAGTCCACTCATCTGCTTGTAAAAAATACATAAAAAGCATTGCATATGGTCCAGTCATATACTTGTAATAAATACATAAAAAGCATTGCAGTCCAGTCATCTACTTGTAATAAGTAAAGTACATTTACTGTGTTAGTGTCCAGTGGCCACAAATTATATATGACATGTTCTGTTGCCATGTACAGACAGAGGACATTGATGACTTATAGACATGTTATGTTATAATTGTTTCCATTATAATTGTTGAATACCTACATAGAACTCCAATTGTGATTACAGCCAATAGGAGGATAACTAGCAGACCCACAGCGACCTCAGGAAGCCTGGCGCTGCGCTTCCTCTCTGAAGATACTGAAGTGACTGTGGACACCAAGCAAAGTATAGCAGTAGAGAGAGAGAGAGAGAGAGAGAGAGAGAGAGAGAGAGAGAGAGAGAGAGAGAGAGAGAGAGAGAGAGAGAGAGAGCACCAACTGGAGTTAAAAGACCTCTGAAAGTCTTATGTCAAAGAAATGTAACTTGGTGCAAAACCACTTTAAAAGAAACACACCCAGCTGAGATGAATAAACTGCTTGATTAGAGACAGCTAGAGCCATGAGCTGCAGTGTGATGGTGATCACGTTACCTCAAGTGTCTCAAACTAGATAAGATTTATTGCAAGAAGGCTGCATTCGAGATAATGTAAAGCGTGCTGTGTTCATCCCTAGCTGTGCAGAAACTTGTTTATTAATGGCAATGTTACAGTACAGTATATATTGTACATGAACATGCAACAGCCACCCATGTGCACAATACTGTCAGCACAGCACGTAACACCCAGAAATGTTTTTGTAAACAAGAAACCTGTCTATACAGTACATCCTCCGTGTTACCACAAAGAGTGAAAACCCGAGAAGGTTGAACATCAATCAATAAATCCCATCGTTGATGACGCAACATCACATTTAATGCCATATACTGTACAGTATGGATGGTTTTACTAACAAATCCTCGCTGTCGGGCAGAAACCAGCTATCTCCATTTTTCCACTTTTGAATTTGTTTTAATAAATCAGTGCTATTGAACACCCTTAAAGGAATATTTCACCCCCAAATTTTTTTTCTTTTTTCTATCGATTAGTCACCCCATGGAGACTTGAATTCATGGATTTTTTTGGTCGCATTCCTAAGCCAATAATTTGATGACCAGGTAGGCAGCGGTTCAGGTAGGAGAAACAAAGGAGATTCTTTGTGTCTCCTACCGGAACCGCTGCCGGTCATCAAATTATTGGCTTAGGAATGTGACAAAAACTAAACGATATCCATGAATTCAAGAAGTCATGAAGTCTGACATTAATGGTCAAAAACCTCCTAACTCCAGCTGAGCTGTATTTGGTTAAAGTGATGATAATATAAGGACACATTCAAGTATCTGACAATGTATAAAGTCACCATACCAACTTTGATGAGGCAGTATAGTGTTGTTCCAAGAACATCTTTTTTTAAATATTTTTTTTGTCCTGAAAAGTTTATATTTTGGACATAGCTGGTTTCTTCCCGACAGCAGAGATATCTTACCAGACTGCAGCATCTATATGGTTTTAATAACAAATCTTACCAGACTGCAGTATCTATATGGTTTTAATAACAAATCTTACCAGACTGCAGTTTCTTGTGTGGTTGTTGCTCCTGAGATGGAGTGTTGTCCTTGAAATTCTCATTCTTATAGATTTCATCATCTTTCTCTTCCATCTCAACGTTTTCAGAGTGGACAGCCACGGACATTTCTACCTTTATAACTCAGACTATAAAGTGATACGGTCCACTTCTGTACACGCACTGAAGAAAAGTGAAGTGTTGTCTCTCTTTTATGTCTTTGCCTCTCTTCCTCTTTCTCCGGTGCGTTCCTCCCTCACGATTAGATTTTTTTTTTTGTTTTTTTGTTTACGTTTAAGTTGTGGAATCGACTGAAATAGGCTTCAATATAACTATGGATCATATTGAATGCTGAAAACTAAGTTTAAAGGTGTAGCAATTAATCAAGACTGAGCATATTTATCCCCTAAAACAGAGGTTCTCAAACTATGGGTCGGGACCCCAAGTGGGGTCATGGGAAGGTGTATCATTCCAGTTGAGTCTGTTTTATTTGTTTTTGAAAAGTGTGAATTGTGAAGTGTGAATTTGTTTATATTAACATTTTGGCAACAGATATAAATACTGTACTTTATGCTTCCATTTACAAATGTGTACAGAAACAATTAGGTAGCTTTTAAACTGCTGTATGCCAAGATAGAATACATTTTCAAAACAAACAATATTTTTAATGCTTTATGTCAACTTTGACATTGGACTATAAATCAAGTGTGTGTGTGTGTGTGTGTGTGTGTGTGTGTGTGTGTGTGTGTGTGTGTGTGTGTGTGTGTGTGTGTGTGTGTGTGTGTGTGTGTGTGTGTGTGTGTGCGTGCGTGCGTGCGTGCGTGCGCGCGCGCGCGCGCGCGTGCGTGCGTGCGTGTGTGTGTATGTGTGTGTGGGGGGGGGGTCTTGTAATAAAGAAGTTTGAGAACCCGTACCTGCCCTAAAATGCACTGGGTGGATGTTTTCTAGACAGACTGTCTTTATCCTCCCTGCCTGCCAGCTCTCTCCTGTCGGCCTTGGCTGCTGGCTGCCTCCGTCTGGAGTGAGGAGCACTAGGCCAGAACTCTTATGTTCAATGTGTGATTTACTGCCTTTTAACAAAATACATCTCCACCATGAATCTAGCCAACACCATGCAATTATAATAGCTACAGTAATATTGACAGTAGCAATACCACGATGTAGAAATACTAACTAACTAACTAACTATTAACTAAAAGGCCTGCATTCAAAATACTTACTTGAGTAAAAGTACTAAAGTATTGGCATCAGCATAAAGGGAACCTAAAACAAAGACAACCTTTACTTGATTTCCCTATTATGACACATTAAGGTGTAATACAATAGTACTTCCAGTTCAAACTTCTGCCGAGGTAATCAAATTAAGCTAATGGGGAAATGAACCAAAACAGACAGAGCGAATTGCTAGACAATATTGTTGTTATTGTTACACAATAACATTATAGGGGATTGTACACTGTAGGCCATTTTCCACCGGTTTTGAAGCAGTCAACCAAAGACATTTAGTATTATAAGAAAACCTCACTTTTTTTTCAGACAATCCTACTAGTGACAGATTGTAAACAAGCTCCGTATAGTCTTTTAAATATGTTGGTCATGTTTCAGTTTATCATCATTCTGGTCTTCTATATTTGAAGTGTATTCAGATATCACAGCTCTAACCAATGAACCTTGCCCTTTGCTTGGTCTTTTTGGTGGACCATCAGAGGATCTTGATTTACAAAAGATAAACTTCAACATCAGAGCCTGTTTGCTTTATTAACAAGGTGTCTGATTGTTATGAAATGGAAGAACAACCCCCCCCCCCCTTTAGCAGGTGGATCTGTGATGTTCTGCATTTTCTTAAAATAAAAAACATATGCTACACACTGTGAAAATCTACTGATAAGTTTGCTGCAGTTTGGCAGCCTTTTCTCTCCTTTATTGTTGCATTACATATTCATGGTGGAACTAGTAGGCCTACTACGGTGAATGAATTTTGTTTATATATAATTATACAAATGTATATTCATCATTCTTTTTATTCTTATCATTACTGTCATTTATGTATTATCACTGCTATAATGTCTTAATACTTCGTGAACTGTGTGCTACGTAACTTGTCTGTTGTTTATACGTAGGTATCTGAAAATAGCTAATCTACAAGATCGTCTATTTTCACGATATGTATCTGTGCCTCAGCTCCTCAGTTTTTTCCTGTATTCGGCATTCCCTAACTCCTTGTCTCCCTGTCTCAGATCCTGTACCTCCACGCCTACTGCCTGCCTGCCAGCCGGCCTGCCTTTCAATCAGCCGCCTTACCTAAGTTTATTATTTTGGATTTTTGAATTCAACGTTTAATAAAGACGTTTTGCTTGTAAACCTGGTTCTGCTGTTCTACTTTTGGGTCCAATTTACAACACACCCTAACAGAAAATACTTAAAAAGGGAACAAGGTCAACTTCTGGTTCCCTTTTCAAGTCATTTCTACCTTCCAGTTCCAACTCTGCCAAGATCCTAGAAATGCTGCTACAATATATGAAAGAATATTCTCTCAATGGTTCTCAAAGTGAGGTCCGGGTACCCCCAGGGGTCCTTGAGGGAGTTCAAGGGGGTCCCCAGCAAAACGACGAAATATTGCATCAAAATGTAGTGTAACCACTTTAACTCTATTTCATACTTTGGATATTTGAAAATAGCCGATCTACAAGCTCACAACAACGCATCACGATGTGACACGTTGTGAGCTTGATCTGCTATTTCTCATATTTTGAAAAAGCTTGAAAGTCATTTTGGAAAATGTAGGTGTGGCGCGCCACCTCAGTAATCCATCTCCCCGGGGTCGAGTGCATTGTATAGACTCCCATCTCTGAATTATCTGAATTTCCCCTGCAGGATTTATAAGGTCTACATTTAGTATCATGTAGGAACAGTCTCTGAGTGCTACTGTAGGTTTGTGTGTAGCTATTCTGAAGATTGTATTTTTGAAGATGACCTCTAACTGTCCAAATACCTGTGAACTTTGTATGTTGAAGGTTTGTTGTGCAGGAATGTCATCACGTGTGTTGCAGTGTATAAAAGGACAGTAACAAGTGAACTATTACTGTAATATAACTTTTTCCCAGTTAGTAGTGGTGTAACTTATTACAATTGCCAGAGATGTTACATTTATTAATCCAAGTAACTTTCCGTTGGAAGTTAAAAAGGACGCAATTTGTTTTTAACCAAGATTATATTAAGCGTATAATGTGTGTGTGTGTGTGTGTGTGTGTGTGTGTGTGTGTGTGTGTGTGTGTGTGTGTGTGTGTGTGTGTGTGTGTGTGTGTGTAGGTGCATGCGTGTGAGTGAGTGCTTGTGTTTTGACCTTTGCGTTTATGTTTGCAAGTTTGTTCATTTTGTAAAAAGGCTTAGCTTTAGTTGTTGTTTTTTTAATTATTTTGTTGTGTTGGTTTGAGTGTTTTTTTTTTTTTTAAATCATATGGGATATTTGTCTGTTTGCAATTTCAGTGTATTGTCTCCGCCAGGCCGAAAGGCATGGCGAGAGTATGTTTTACCCCCTGTCTGTCCGTCCTGGCACAGCTGCTATATGCACAGAAGATAGGCGTATGGAAAAAAATGACAGAGACTAAAACTAAGCACATTATATATGATTGTAGTTAGTTTCAGATTGTTGTTTTCTTAAACACACAATATGGATTCAGTTAGAGATCTTTCTTTTTTCCAATTCTAGTTTTAGTTATTTCATTAATTTCAGTTGACAATAATATAACCATGGTGTGTTACAGCTGCAGTGTGGCATATGCGCCAGTAGATGGCAGCACAACACCAGGCCTCAACTCACAGTCAGTCAGTCCGGCAGAGCTGCTGAGTGGACTTTAGTCTGTGGTCCTTGGAATAAAATAAAATAACAATCTTCGGGGATAAGATAAGACCTTGATCCCGCAAGATATGTACAGCGGGATATGTACTGTGTGTGTGTGTGTGTGTGTGTGTGTGTGTGTGTGTGTGTGTGTGTGTGTGTGTGTGTGTGTGTGTGTGTGTGTGTGTGTGTGTGTGTGTGTGTGTGTGTGTGTGTGTGTGTGCGCACGCGCGCATGCATTTATGGATGTTTGCGTTGCAGGACACTGCTGGCCCTCTCCCTCACCCCAAGGTCCCATAACTCTGACCCTGTCACAGTCACAGTCTCACACACACACACACACACACACACACACACACACACACACACACACACACACACACACACACACACACACACACACACACACACACACACACACACACACACACAGTCCATGCTCTGATGCTTCTCTGCAGCGAATGAGAGGCGATGCTCAGAGCTCCAAGGACCCTGATCACTGCTGATGGACGGGTGATGAATGTCAATGAACCCAAGTATTTATGACACATCACACACACACACGCACGCACGCACGCACGCACGCACGCACGCACGCACGCACGCACGCACGCACGCACGCACGCACGCACGCACGCACGCACGCACACACACACACACACACACACACACACACACACACACACACACACAGAATGGATGCAATTACGGATCTCCATATATGGTATGGGCATATCAGGTTTGTTTATGGTTATATCTGAGTCATAGTGACATGCCTATATATGGGCATATCAGGTTTGTTTGTGGTTATGTCTGAGTCATAGTGACATGCCTATGCCCATAAATGGGGTTTGTTTATGGTTATGTCTGAGTCATAGTGATTTGGCCGTGGTCTTGCCTTTATATGGGCATATCGGGTTGTTTATGGTTATGTCTGAGTCAGAGCGACGTGCCTATATATGGGCGTATGATGTTTGTCTTGTTATAAATGAGTCAGAGGGACGTGGCCGTGGTCCACCCGCTCGCCATACCATTAGTCAATTTTAATATAGGATGGGGGTGGAAAACTGGAGGTGGCAGTGGCTAAGGAGAAGGGCCGCTTGGGAATTGGAAGGCTCCCGGTTCAATCCCGCGCTCCCCCTGTGTTATTGCCGACGTGTCCTTGAGCAAGACACTGAACCCCTAACTGCTCCTGATGAGCAGGTTGATGCCTTGCATGGTTTCTTCTGCAATCTGTGTCACCTTTAAACTGTCACTGAAGTTCTGCGTGTGGATGAGGGGACAAGAGTCTATATTCAGTAAATGTGTTTTCATTGACAAATTTGACAATAATGAAGACATGCTCAGTCAGACACACCAAAGTGAAATCACAGTATTGACAGCAGGGCTCAGCCTGGTCCACTAGTTCAGGTCACCTCAAGTCTTTTCAGTTTGTTTAGTTACACCGCTGTTTCTCAATGTCGGTCTAGGGACCAGTGTTGGGCAAGTTACTTAAAAAAATAAAACTAGTTATAATTACAAGTTAATGCTCTCGGCTGGTTTATAATGAAAACAAAAAAAATAAAAGAAAATAACAGTTCTTACCTGCAAAATTGAATGGTAGGTCAACAATGATTTGCAGCCCATTCTTCAATTACAGAGTGTGGAAACATCAATGTCTCCAGTAGGGGTTGGAGTGTGCCATGAAAGAAAACAAAAAACAATTGTCTTCTCCCTGATAAAAATGAATTGCACCTAGTTGTAACATCGTCCATGAGCTCTGAGGCCACTATTGACCTTCTTGTTTCACATCCCTGCATATTTTGTGGTAGCGTTTCTGTAGACCAGGGTTTCTTTAAGTGGGTGCCGTGACACAAGTCCAGGGGTGCCACAGAATATGGGGAGAGATTTGTCTCAAAAGTATTTGTGAATCCAAAGCCAAGATGCACAAATATTCCATGATTTACAAATGTGTTCCCATGATTTACAAATGTGTTTCCATGATTTACAAATGTATTTGCAATCTACAAACACAAATTATTTATTTGTGACTTTTGTAAATTTGTATTTTTAATTTTTACAAAACATATTATACTTGTGTGTGCATTTATCATAAATAAATCATTTGTAAATCCTCAATTCTGTGTGTGAATTGTTGGATCTTATTTGTGAGTAGACCAACACACGCATAAATTCATTTTTCCTGTTACATCATTTTGAGACAAAAGTCACGCTTTTTTAAGAGAATTTTTACAAATGTATCATCCTATCCGCAAACTTACTTGTAACTTGTAAGTTCGCATTTAAATACATGTGCTATGATTTGTACAAATATATGACTATTTGTAAATATATAATTAGCAATTTGTAAAAAAAAGATATACTTGCGGGCGCATTTATCATTCAATATCATTTGTACATCGTCAATTCTGCGTGTGAATTGTTGAATCTGCATTTGTGGGTAGACCAACACACGCATTTAGTTTTGAGACAAGTTTCACACAGAGATTCACTCTTTCTGCAGATCCGTGTGCTAGGAGCCCCTCCCCCTTTCCAGCCCCACCCCCACGTTTCTACCCCTGGCCCGGTAGGCTATGCGAGAGAGCAGAGCTGGCGAAAACATCTGGGAACTCAGATTACCACGTCTCCAATTGTTGATTGATTGAAAAAAGTAAACAGCACAATTACATTTATAATACTATCTAAAAGGTCCGTCAAAAAAAGTCCTTGCGCCTGCGGTCTTGTTTCCATTGAGGTCCTTGGTATAATAATAACAATAGCAATAACATGGAAACGGAGAGAAGTCAACAAGCTGGATGGGTATGTATGCATTATGAGTAATAGCGATTTATGCATTAAGCTACTTTAATAGACCAGTGGTTCTCAAAGAGGGGTCCGAGGAGCGAGGACCCCCAGGGGTCCTTGATGGGGTTTCAGGGGGATCATGATTCATTCATCATGATTTGTGTGCAATACCTAAATACCTAAAAAATGTACTTAAGTAAATTTACTCAGTTACTTTCCACCACTGACTACATTGGGCTATTTAAAAAAAAAAACGTTTTAACAACACAAATATTGTATGGAGGTCCCTGGCACAAAATAATTCTGACGGGGGTCCACGGCCAAATACATAATTAATTAAAAAAATTGGGGTCCTTGACACGAGAAAGTTTGAGAACCATAAGGGTCTGGGGGGTCCTTGGGGGGGGGGTTCCAGGGGGTCCCCACCAAAAGTAGCTAACATAGCTTCACAATCATTTGAACCACTTTATCCATTTGTGTGTTGGCTATTCAAAAATAGCAGATCTACAAGCTCACAGTGCGTCACTTGGTGCAGCGCTGCGAGCTTGTACATCTGATATTTTATATCAATATGGGGGTTCCTTGGCACAAAAAAGTTTGAGAACCACTGGTTTAGAGTAGCATGAAAACTTTAGAGTTATTGACTGATACAAATTTCACAGATTATCTTTTGCTAATCTTCTGTGTCATTAAAGTATGGACTCATTGCTCAATGTTCAGACTAGGCTTTCAGGGTAGTTATACTGTGTACTATGTTAATACTGACATCATAATACTGACCATGATATTGACATGATACTGACATCATAATACTGACCATGATATTGACATGATACTGACATCATGATACTGACCATGATACTGACCATGATACTGACATGATACTGACATGATACTGACATGATACTGACCATGATACTGACATGATACTGACATGATACTGACCATGATACTGACATGATACTGACCATGATACTGACATGATACTGACCATGATACTGACCATGATACTGACATGATACTGACATGATACTGACATGATACTGACCATGATACTGACCATGATACTGACATGATACTGACCATGATACTGACCATGATACTGACCATGATACTGACATGATACTGACATGATACTGACATGATACTGACATGATACTGACATGATACTGACCATGATACTGACCATGATACTGACATGATACTGACATGATACTGACCATGATACTGACATGATACTGACCATGATACTGACCATGATACTGACATGATACTGACATGATACTGACCATGATACTGACAGAATACTGACCATGATACTGACATGATACTGACATGATACTGACCATGATACTGACCATGATACTGACATGATACTGACATGATACTGACCATGATACTGACCATGATACTGACAGGATACTGACCATGATACTGACATGATACTGACATGATACTGACCATGATACTGACATGATACTGACCATGACACTGACATGATACTGACCATGATACTGACAAGATACTGACCATGATACTGACATGATACTGACAAGATACTGACCATGATACTGACATGATACTGACCATGATACTGACATGATACTGACATTATAATACTCACATGATACCACTGGTTGAAGAAAATGTAGATTTATGTGTTTTGTGTTATTTACCGGGAACACTGAAATAAGGGGGGGGGGGGGGGTCAGCCAACACTGCAGGAGGGTTAAAGTATGTTACCGCTTTGCATCTTAGTGAGGAAATCTATAGGCTAAATGTTTTTGTAGAAAATAATGACCTTATTGTAAAAGCCTGACTTCCTCTCACCAAACTTGTCCTATTGTTTTTGCATTGTAGGAATTGCTTAGAAATCAGGTCCTGGATAGACTGTATGACAGGGTGTCACGTTCTCTCCAGCAAGCACCCATTGATGTGGATTACCTGGAATTTGCATGTGCACAGGAAATAGTTTTCCTTGATATTGTGTCACAACATGTTCTGGTGTCCCAGGATGTTACAGAGAGGTTAACAGAATTGTGCACTGCAGTTCAGACCCTGAGAGAGCATCAACAACATCCTCCACCACCAGTCCAACTTGAAATACAGAGGGGTAGTGGACGACCAAGGATCTCAATAATGAATGAGCATCTAACTCATCTACTGGAACTTGGACTGCCAGCAGTGACAATTGCCAGTTTATTGGGGATTTCTCGTGCTACACTGTACAGAAGAATGTCTGACGACAACCTCTCTGTCAGGGGAATGTACAGTGCCTGTACCGATGCAGAGCTTGATGGACTTGTCTCTGAAATAAAAGAGACAATGCCACATGCTGGGTACAGAATGGTGATGGGTACGCTGAGGGCACAAGGACATCGACTCCAGTGGATCCGTGTGAAGGCATCAATGCATCGTGTGGACAGCCTTGGGATACTATCGCGGATGACCCAAATGGGATGTGTTGTCAGACGAACGTACTCTGTGCCATGCCCCAAGTACCTTGTGCATATAGACACAAATCACAAACTCATCAGGTACTTGTACTGTTTTATGCATGTTTGACAAACGTTTGATTACAGGCATACAAAACAGAAAATATTACCTCAGATGCACAGTAATCACTTGTCACTAACTGAGATGTACAGTAGTCACTTTTTTGTAAAGTGTTGTTCCTTTCACTTTGTCCATCAGGTACAACATAGTTATTTTTGGTGGCGTTGATGGATATTCACGCAAGGTGAGAGTTGCCTTTAATTTCACATTATGAGCAGCTAACAACATACAATGTACTGTCCAATGCTGTAGCTCAGACAAAGGCTTAATCTCCATATTAACATCAACCAAAACTGAGTACCTTTCGCCTGTCATTTTGAGGGGACACAAAAGATCTTATCAAAATGGGTGTTATTTAAGATGTCACTTACACAATATAGAAGTGTTTCTCAACATCGGTTCTGGGGACCACCAGGAGTTTCCAAAATGACCCTTATGGGTCTGTAACTCTGAGGGTGTATAAATGTAGCCAGGTGGACCTGGTTCCGTTTATACACCAGAGTTAAACTAACATGAGTTTACACTTACAGTAACAAATGGGGGTCCATGGGCTAATGCATATTACATTGGGGGTGCTTGAAATGAAAAAGGTTTACAATCACTGGGTTGAACTAAATTTAGTACACCATTTGCTATTCTTGATACTACATACAATAATTGTGTTTGCCCACAGATAATGTATCTGAGGGCTGCAGATAATAACCGGTCTGACACAAACTTAAAATTCTTCACGGAGGCTGTTCAAGAATTTGGATATCCACTCAGGTAAATTAGTTTCTTGGTCAGATGATGTGTTCGATTTATGGGGGGGGGGGGGGGGCATTGTATTCTTAAACAAAGTCCACTACCATTATTTTGTGTTGTATATGTCTTTCCTTAGAGTGCGAGCAGATAGAGGGGGTGAGAATGTTGGTGTTGCCCGTTTGATGTTGACCGTGCATGGACCAGACAGTGGCAGCTTTATAGCTGGGAAGAGTGTCCATAACCAAAGGTATGCTTTGTCCTAGTCTTTTAATATTCGAGCAAGAACACAGAAATTATGGCTAGCATGCAGTCAGGTCTGTAAATATTTGGACATTGACACAATTAATTGTGGCTCTATACACCACCACAATAGATTTGAATGAAACAATCAAGATGTGCTTTAAGTGCAGACCTGTCAGCTATAATTTGATAACAGTGCAGATGGACAATGACCCAAAGCATACTATGAAAACCACCAGAGTTTTCAAAGGTAAAGACGTGGAATGTTATGCAATGGGCAAGACAAACCCCAGCGTCTGGTTATGACTATGGGTTCCAGACATCTGGCTGTTATTGATTGCAAATTATTTGCAACCAGGTATTAAAAGTGACAATTTGTTAGTTTATTCAATTACTTTTGGTCCCTTTAAAAAGGGGAGGCACATATAAATTGATGTAAATGCACTCTAATTGAAGCTGACATAATTTAAAATCCATCGTGGTGGCCAAAATGATTAAAATTGTGTTGATGTCCAAATATTTATGTACCTGTCTGTATATATTTTGCATTTTATTTTCATCAGAATTGAGAGACTGTGGCGTGATGTTTGGTCTGGGGTCACCAATGTGTTTTACCACATTTTCCATCTGCTGGAGGAAGAGGGCCTCCTCGATCTGAGCAATGCCATGCACTTCTTCTGCCTTCAATTCGTTTTTCTGCCACGTCTCCAAGCCAGCCTAGATGTGTTTCGAGAAGGATGGGATAATCACCCGATGAGAACTGAGCACAACCTCACACCAAACCAGTTGTGGGAGGTTGGTCAGATGCAGCATCCCATTCCAAATCCAGAGGTATATCATTGATTTTCTGTCACTCATTTCTTAATTAGCAAATTACAGAAATACACACAATTCACAATGTTTTACTCTTCCCAAAAAAAAAACACAGCCCTTCCTTTGTTTTTCTTTCAACTTAAGGAGATTAACATTCCTCAAATTGATTGGGAGGAAAGTGGGGAGGTCCCAGAACCACATTTTGGAGTGGATGTTCCTGTCCTTGAGAGCCCATTAACAGCTGAGCAACTGGCTGTATTACAGCACTACATTGATCCTCTGCAAACTTCAGAATCCAATGGTGTCGACCTATATATGAGTACTGTGCAGTATGTTGAAAGTTTGCAAGACCCTGAAGACTAGGGTTGGCTACATTGTATGGTCAAGTATTTCTTATACAAATAAAGTGAACAACAAGCTTTAACTGCTGCTTTTCTTTGTGTTGACATTAAACGTATAAATACACTTAAGGTTGACAATTATTAATACATATTATTATATAAATCAGCTGACAGGGACAACTGTTTTGGTTAATTTTAACACATATTTTCAAGATGGTGGTTTCAGCATCAGCTCTCAGGTACTAATACAGTGATTTTACATGAGGTAACACTTAATAGAATGTTATCTTAACAATTGCCTTTGCAGAACTGAAATGTGGAATTGATGAACTGGAATCAATAAGCAGAATCTGAACTGATATCCTTATGACACATGGACAACATACGTCCGGAACCAGACCTTTGACCATCCCAATTCTGTCCTTTAGTAACAGAAATAGCCTGTTTATAAATAAGTATGTCATGTCTTAATCATGCAGTTTCTAAGTTTCAATTCACCAATGCCCAGCCTTAGCTCACTTGGTCAATGTCCCTCTGGCAAAAATAAGAAAAGTAGAAATCCACACATTCTGTTGTTTGCTTTGTTTAATTAAGAGCTCTTTTGACCCAAGTTCTCAGTTGGTGGACATCAAAAGCTTACAACATCTGGCAGTGAACACTTACAAGATAAGTTGCTGCTGCAACATTCTGACTACAGACACGAACAGACTTTAACATTCCGTTACTTGTAATATTACCTGGCTGAAAGTGCAGATTTCGAGTAGTGGCAATACTGACATCCAAGAAAACAAAACAGGTTTCAACCAACATTTTTTTGCCGTAAGTTTTTTTTAGTTGGTGCACATTAAAACTTATCACTTAAATTACAACCAGGCACATTAAAAGCTGGTAGTGAATAAACAATCTATAACAAGATCAATGAACATTCTTTTGGTAACCTTCCATTGTTAAGTAGGAATATTTCCTGAAAGTGCTGATTTCAAGTAGAATGGCAATACTTAGACCACACAGTGAACAAACATGTTTCAAAGGTAACAACAAATGTAACAATTGTTTTTAAGTTCAGTTGCTGAACATAACAAATTGAACATCTTAAAAGTTAAGATAAACTGAACAAGTAGAAGATAAAACTGAACAAGTAGAAAATGTATTTTAAGAGTTTAAAGTAAGAACTAATGTTGCCTTTTTGGGCGGTAATCGTCAAATGGCAACAAGCCGCTCCGTGGTGAGACTGCACCCCAAGTCACATTCAAGTTTTCCAAATAAAACTATTAAATCAGGCCAAATCCACTCTCAACCGACCGCACACAAACCATGAGGTCTTCTTTTAGAGTAGAGTAATTGGTGTAGTGGTCTGGAATCCGAAAGCGCGTGCCGCAAGTGCTTGATGTTGGCAGGGGGTTACGGCCACCTGACCGAACGATATCCAATTTGAGGTTACTGGATGGCATCTCCCAACCAGTCCAGAACTTCATTAGCTTCCGCAAAGTGTCTGGGGATGCTGAAGTAATAAAAACAAGTTTATTAGATCGAAACATATGTTGGTAAATTATATTGTTATTATACAGTACATTGGTTTACAAACGTACCTTCTTCCACAAATGTTCGGAGGAATCCCGAGATAGCACTCATTGTGCCAGGTGCGACTTCATCTTCGCTGTCGTCACTGCTCACTGTCGGCCATTTGATGGACTGTAGGACCATCTGAAAAGTGCAGATAACATTAGTAGAAGAGCATGCACACCAAACAAATTTTAAAAACCTTGTGCCGGGCAGGAGCGAACAACAGTGAACAAGAATAGTCTACACTGGAATATGCCCCTAAAAAGGTAAATGGTTTATTCTGAGAAGAGCCACCAGACTTGAACATACATACACGGTGTCAATAAACCTTTTGGAGCAATTCCAGTGTGCAGTCTCTCACTTTCACTGGGTGACTTGCAGATGTTCAAAGCCAAGAATCAGTGGCAAAATGGTGGACTGCTGGCATCACCAAGGTCAAATATTATCCATAACGGTCCAAAACATAGTGCAACGCCTGTCGCCCCATCCACAACTTCAAAACAGTCCAGTGGCTGAGCAGGTATGAACCTTAGACTCATACTGGCAAGTGTACAATATGGGTACTTAAATACCAAGACAATATTTTGTGAACAGTTTCAATTCACTGATAGTTATTAAAAATAAGTATCCTCAACCCTCAAGTTAAATTAAATATTTCTGTGGACATGATTGTTTTACTTGAATGGCCTTGCTGCACCTGCAGTTGGCCTTAGTGCCCTCCAAGAATTGACAGTACCAAACCCCAAGCCGCCTTGCCCAAAATCATGAAAAATCAAGCCTGCATATTAGTGATCATAGTTGATTATCAACTTACTTGTGGGGTCAGGATCACATCAGCCTCTCTGGGGAACAAAAGGGGTGCAACATCTGGGCGACTGGCCAATAGTGGGAAAATGCCAGTGTCTTTCAAACCCTTTCGTAGTTGCCTGATTTGGGCATTTGTTCTGCCAAGTACCTGAAATAGTCAATTACAGTTAGATCATTTTACATTCATCGTTATTAATAAATGATGCAAAGAGGAACCATTGTAGTATAGGTAGTGAGTTTCAGCGGCTTTAGAATAGGCTTAGTCCGTTTGTGTTTACGAGCTTAAACCGTGCTGTGTGCAATGGGCTTGATAAGAGAAAACAAAGTGTCATTTACATTTATTAGAAGGTGCGACCCCAGGTGGTCATAGTCAGCATTACTGGTCAGGTGCAGTTTTAAGATGAAAGATGAAGAGATGAAAGTGGTTTTGGAATTTTTACTAATTTGAAAAGGTGTGCTTCTAAAGGTTTTTCAAAGAGCTGGTTTGACTGCCCCTGAAACATGCTCCAACATACTCTAAACTGTTAAAATCATAGACAAAAATACAGACATACCACATGATTGAGCAGTTGCTGGAAGAGAAGAAGCCGGTTTGTCTCCCTAGTTGGCACCGGGCAAAACCACTCCACACAAAGGTTGGCTACTTGTGCAGAGTCTTCTTCGCTCCAGTCTTCCTTCAGCAACTGGAACAAAGTATCATAAACATACACATGTTGAGCCCATGCATTTGAACTGTATCCTCGTTTCCCTCACTTTATCCTTGCGTCTTACTACCTACTGTACCTCCCAGAGATGTACAGAGGAGAGTGGACCACCACAGTATATTGAACAACAGTTTACATAGAACACAATTCTCTGCACTGGGAGGCAAACTGGACATAATGTGTGAAGTGAACAAACACTATTTAATAATGAGTGGGTCAGTAAAATAAGATGGCACACATTGTTGTCGATCTCATTTTCCAATGTACACATTATATAATTTTACTGAGGTATCTAAATAGCAAAGTTAAAGTACAATTATAGATATGGGATCCACCCATGTTTGTGGACAAAATGAATTATGCTCATCTTACAATGGAAGATGTTATTCTTTACTCACCAGACCAATGGTTTCCCTGTGGTCCAGTTCTGGGCAGTCTTCTAGGCAGAGGTGTGATGTGGCCATTTCCTTTGACCCGATCAAGGCATCAACCACTGCTAGACTAAGCCCTGGCACAGTAGGACCGCCATTGATAGCAGAATGACCGATCATCCTTCCCGCCATAAGAAAGAGATCACTCTCAACCAGGGCTGTGGCCAGGGAAGGTATGAGGTGGTCCGTTTGTCCCTCAAACAGTAGAGTCAATGCTGCATTTCCTGAACAATACAGATAAAACATGAATAAATAAAAGGGCCGCTTGAACACGTTTGAGCGAACAGATGTTCAAGTACATCTGTTCCAACGTCTCTTCAGCCTATTGGTTTGTTTTGTTAAGCAATACGTGCCCAGTGTTAATGAAATGTACAAACCCAAGTTCAGTTGAAACCCATGTTTCAATTTTGAAATGACTGATGACAGGACGTGTCTAGAAACCCCCACACCAACAGCAGCATCCCCTGCAATAAAAACACAATATGCCAGACAGCCAAGTATTACTTATCAAACAAAATTCTCAATCTTGAAATCACCCAACAGGTTAAAATGAATGTAACAATGCAGATGTGTCATTAGTGCCATACATATGGCACCTAGTCAAAACATTCATTTTTTTACTTTCACAATGCATGCAGTTGCTGGGTTTACTATGCTATGATTATCAGGGCAATTGATACAACAGTCAGCATTTCCATGGACACCAGGATCCACAAAAGTTCAAGTGAAGTAATACCTAGAATGCGGCACTTGAACTTTGCAGCCCACTGTTTCTTTTCACGGACATCTTTATAAAAAGAAATGAGGCAGCTGTCCCGGTCCTCCTCACTGTCCCTGGCATTCAGTACAAGCATTAAGTCTGGCTGACGTTCTCCTCCTCGCCTCAGATCTAGTAGGAAAAGCTCCATGGCTTGTTTTGGCGTTCCCGACGTTTTCCATGCTACTTCTGAGACAAGGATGGAATATGTACAATTAAACATCTAAGACCATAAGGCAACCGTTTCAGGTACAAGAGAGATTTACAACAATGTTGCTTTCTTACCGTTTGATACTGGTGCTGAAGGTCCAGTTATGGTCCAAGGTCCAGATGAAGGGCCGGGGGCTGCGGATGACGGGCCTGGGACCTCCCCATCAGGCTCATCCATCGTGATGGCGTTGCGGAAGAATCTTTCAACAAAGAGGCATAACAAAACATTATGGCAATTCAATAGCAAAATTGTGTACAATAGCTTGGCTACCCAATCCTTAACATAGGGTACATACACAAGCATTTCATAACCTTATACCCCCCTTTCTGTGCCATTTAAGTCAAATGGTTAGAAGTTTCAATTCTTCCTATTCTAGAGAAAACAATAATTTTGGTTTTGACATTGAAATATGGCTTTAAAATTAAAGTTATTTTACATTTCTGCACAAACAGGGCCATGGCTTTCGAGCAGTGACATGGGGAACTCTCGTTGGCATACTGGGCACACCTGTACAGAAGAGAATATTGACGAAAAGAAAGGTATTAAACATGCCTTACAAGTGTTTCATAAAAATGAAGCACATACGTTTCCAATTTGTTTCAAGTAGGTTACATTTAGCAACACTTACTCCTTGCTCCTCTGAACCAACAGCAACCTCCTCCTCAGAATCAAGCTCCTCAGCATCTACCAACACCACATCATTGCTCTGCTCCTGTTAGACATTTTGTTACACAATTTTAACACAAGTTAGTGCTTTTCATGCATATTATTAGTAATCCAGCATAAAGATAAAATAACATGTATGGTTGTTTTATTGGATTGCACCCGTCTGACAAACATCTTATCAACGTTACATCTAATCCCAAAACGCACAAATCACCTTGGTTGTTGGTTTGCAGGTTTCTGTATGAATTTGCAGCATTTGCAGTGGCATGCTAGCACTGCAATTGACGCAGGGCACCTGCGGCATGCCTGCAAATTCAGCAGAATCAAATGGTAGAGGAGTGGTGTCTAACTCCTCCTGGAGTGGAAGCAAAAACAACACGTTTTTGCCGTTGTTAGATACTCGTCGAAGTAGCTTGCCTGTATATCCGCCGTTTTGGTCCATTAGGACCAAAGACAGCTTCCTCCGGCCACTGCCTCCTAAACCATAAGAGGAAATCATGTCAGTATGATAGCATGTGTTGTGCCTGTTGTTGGATTGATTCTATGCTCCACTCATCGTATTCCTTTGAACTGTCGTCTGGCACACCATCATGACACTGCCTCCTTCATTTGATTGTGGACTGCTCATGTTTTACTACTAATACCCTCAATACTACTACTGCTACCACATCTGCCAGTAGGTTAAATGGAGATGGCCTACAAGGAAAACGAGTGCATGGCACCCTCTTACCTTCAAGACTCAAACCCCTACACCCCTTCCTATACACTTAGATCAGCAAAAACAGGATGTCTGTCCCTCACTTCCCTATGACACCAAGGCCCCCCCCCCCAGCCTACACTTTAAAGGCATTTTCCTACTATTTAAAAAAAAAACATTTGGGGCCCCAAGAGACTCTTCTCCCTCCTGGCTTCCAAGCAGTGGCTTTGAACTTGTAAGTGGCACTCGATAAGAACATGTGCTAAATATTTTTTTTTTTAAAAACACCTTAGGGAATCTGTGAATAATACCTGTTGCCTTATAAAACATCCATCTGCCTTCAAGGGGGCGGATTTTTACAAACGCATCTTCCATGAGCGACTGTATCTGAAAAGATATCAAAGTTTCAATTAAGCTGTTGGGTTGTAAGTGGCATTATCAGAATACACAAAATGATTAGGCCTATGAAAATGGCATGTTCATTTATTAGTGATATTTAAGATCAAATTAAGACCTCAGCATGTTTGCTGTCCTCTGGAATGGAAACAGCCCTTTTCCCAAGACCTGCATGGGCCAACTCAACCTCCTGAGAAGCCGTGGGGGTCACATCAGTGGGTCCTGGTAGAACAGATACTATCAAGTCTAAATACTTGACTTGAGGAACAGACGCAGGGCTGCAAAACCGGCCTCTTCCTCGCTTCATTTCAGAGAGCGACTGAAGAGATGTACTTGAAAACTGCCTAAAAAAAGAGAGAATATAAAAGTAATTAGAGTATTAAAGTAATAATGAAACTGTAATTCAATTACCAAAATTAATAAAATTAGTCTTATACTGGATGGCCATGTCTGAAGTGAAGATTATGGAAAACTCAGTCTTACCTCTTTAACTTCTGGTTGACTTGGGTAAGTAGCGGTGTGGAGGTTGCAGTGGGTGTGAAGGTAGCAGTGGGCCGGCTTTGAGCAGAAGTCCTAGGAACAGAAGGAGTATTGGGGGTTGATTGGGACCTCCTTAAAGCATCCAAAAGAGATTGGGCCATACCCTCCACCTCCTTCTGAAATAACAAGAATTCAAAATGTTACTAATATGAGATTATTGTTCAGTGTAATTTAATCTAACAACTGAGCTGCAATCTCAAAATAAATTCTAAATATTCAATATTATATGTTATCAGACAAAGCAATTGTCTGATAAACAAGTCACTTCTCAGGCAGTTACCAGAAACAGGGGGACAATGAACATGGTTAAATGGAGATTTAAGTTCAATGGGCTAGAAGGGGGGCATGTCTCATCTAATCCATGGTTTGCAAACGGTTTCATGGCAAGGACCCCCAAATGAATGTATTTGGCCACGGACCCCCATCTGAAAATATTCTGTGCAGGGACCCCTATAAAATATTTTGTTGGTAAAATGTAAGATCAATAATTTGAGAAAATATAATCATAATGAACTTTTTTTTAGAGGGGCTATTTTCAGGCATTTTTCTGGGGACAACCTGGAATCCCTTTGAGAATTTCCCAGACCCCACTTTGAGAACCACTAATAGGCCTATAGATCAAATCAAGCCAAATTCTTACTTCCTTCACAGGTGTTACCAATAAAGGCTTTCCATATAGCTGCGCCTTTCCACCCTGCAAAATAGCACCCTACTCTGAATTGGAACAGCCTTAATGAGTATAATTGATAACTGTGAAAGAATTAAGCGGCCCAATTTCATGCCAATAACTGCCAATGCTGATGAATACCAAAAGGCTCGCCCCAAAACAGTCACCCCAGGGCATCCTGGTATTCCTAAACATAACCTCAGTAAATATGCCTAAACCTTATCTTATTCCTAAACGTAACCTCAGTAAAACGGTGCCAAAACATAACCTTATTTCTAATCTCAGTAAAACTATGCGTAACCCTACATTTATTTCTAGCCTTATCCTCAGTAAAAAAAATACTACAAGAACCGCTGGTCCACGAAATAAATGGGGGCGAGCGTGTTTTGGGGTGAGCCTTCCGGTTACCGTTCTTAATTTCCCCAAGGCAAAGCCTGCTAAAGCTGACAATTTTCCTTCACCACGACCACCATGAGAAACCAAATCTTATTGAGCATGAAACGTCAACCAAGAATAAGAAGGCCTAGCATAGAAACTTATTATGAATGAAATTTGACCATAGTGGACTTGTTTTTTTAACTACTAAAATGTACAGTGTTTGTCACAGACATAAACTTAATCTACCAATAAAACGTGACACCGACAGGGAATATGATGGTTTAGACTTACCAAAACTTTTGAATATTATCATGAATGTTAATCAATAGAAATAGGCCTACTATGCAGTAGGCCCCATGTACGTTCTCCCACACTACCTGCGGTGCATGCGACGAAGACACATGTTGGGATAATGTTCACTTGCTATCACCTCTCTCTCTTAGTAGAGTTAAACATTGTAATAGCAAACTGTTTTTCTATCTTACTTAAAAGAGAGGAACGCAATTTCAAGTTATTTTACTTACTAATGAAGGCGGCCCCTCGGCCTGTGGTTTTCTTCCTTCTCCAGCCATGGTTTGTGTGCAACTTTTTTTTAGCCAGGTCAGGGCTACGACGCTGACAAGTACGTTCACTAATCAGTGATAAATCAATTGCAGCTGTAAACGATCGGCCATGGGGGAGGGGAGGGGAGGGGAGGAGAGGAGATGAGGGGGAGGGGAGGGGGGGGTGTACTGGGCTGGGCTCCTAGCACACGGATCTGAAGAAAGAGTGAATCTCTGTGTGAAACTTGTCTCAAAACTAAATGCGTGTGTTGGTCTACCCACAAATGCAGATTCAACAATTCACACGCAGAATTGACGATGTACAAATGATATTGAATGATAAATGCGCCCGCAAGTATGTCTTTTTTTTACAAATTGCTAATTATATATTTACAAATAGTCATATATTTGTACAAATCATAGCACATGTATTTAAATGCGAACTTACAAGTTACAAGTAAGTTTGCGGATAGGATGATACATTTGTAAAAATTCTCTTAAAAAAGCGTGACTTTTGTCTCAAAATGATGTAACAGGAAAAATGAATTTATGCGTGTGTTGGTCTACTCACAAATAAGATCCAACAATTCACACACAGAATTGAGGATTTACAAATGATTTATTTATGATAAATGCACACACAAGTATAATATGTTTTGTAAAAATTAAAAATACAAATTTACAAAAGTCACAAATAAATAATTTGTGTTTGTAGATTGCAAATACATTTGTAAATCATGGAAACACATTTGTAAATCATGGGAACACATTTGTAAATCATGGGAACACATTTGTAAATCAAGGAATATTTGTGCATCTTGGCTTTGGATTCACAAATACTTTTGAGACAAATCTCTCCCCATAACAGAATGCTTTGATAATATTTGGAATTCATCAATATCACTTCAGTTTAACCACTTCAACTATAGGATGGCCACCAGCAGGACCTCAGAAAGGATGACACCTTTTCCAGGCACCAACACGTTAACCAACACGACCCTTCAAATGTGGTTACATCAGTGGCGTTTTTCAGAAAACACTAGATCTACAAGCTCATAGCTTGTAAATCGTCTAGTTTTAAAGTGGTTTAAACAAATTTTTATGCTCTATTAAGTAAATTAGCTGCCGACCCCCTTCATTTAGGGGACCAGAGACCATGCATGAATGATTGTATTGTATAATCTTTTACTACAGTACATGGAGTACTGGGGGAAACATCGTCCGGCTGTAAGCGATGCACTCCACTCATTCCCACTGTTATAATATTATGTTGTTTAGATACAAACCTCATAATGTTTTCTCAAGTGTACAAGTGTTGCCTGCCCTGAAGCATGCATGTTTAACATTGAACTTATTTTCCCCTGACTTGGGAAGATTTTATGTTTGTTTTGCAAGATACGCAGGTAAATAATAATAGAGAAATGAAATGAAAAAATAAATACAAATATTAATCCAATCTGGCTGGCTACAGAGTTAATGATTTGCTGATGGGCTGCTGAGGGGATCTTTCCATTCGTCTGCATTTCTTTCTTTGTTGTTCGCTTCATCATAGTTTCACTATTGTTGTTGCTATTCCTTGTTGCTATCGCTCTCCTTCTGTCTCTTCCTCCCCATCTCTAGGGCCTTTACTGTTCCTAATTTACATTAACGACATGACATCAGCTTGTGACTGCAATTTGTTCTTGTTCGCGGATGACTCGGCTTTCCTGGTCTTGGACAGGAACAAATTGCAGGTTGAAAAAGCCCTTAGCTCTGAGCGGTAACATCTGCACATAAGATGTTTATTGTCACTGTATGGAACATACAACAATATTTTGTTTAGTGCATCCACTTAAAACAAATAGCAGAGTAGAAATACTGATAGCAACATTATGCCATAAACTGTGTCTGTCATAGTCAAGTCATCAGTCTGTTGTCAAATAAAAACATCCATAATACATACAATAACTCTTAAGAAAAATGGAGTCTTGAATATTAAACTATGAAAATAACTAACAAACTATCATTACACCTAGGTAAAACAAAACATTTTGGTCCAAAATTAACCTCAGTAAGGTCACAGACCTTACGATGGATGACAATGATATGACAAGGAGAGATTACCTAGTGTCTGGATTATATTTTAAATAATCTTTCCGGTAATAAAATGGCAGCAAAAGTAATTAAGGAAGTACATCTACTAAGACTAATATCTACGCAGTTATATTAGTCTGACCATGCAGGCTAGTACCTCTGGCTCTCTGAGCTTTGCGTCAAGTCTGGCTGGGACAATGGTGTTGAGACCCGAGCTGTAGTCCACAAACAACATACTTAGTACTCGTCCTTCATGTGCGTGAGGATTGTGTGAAGAGCCGTGGCAATTGCATTGTCGGTTGATCTGTTTTGACGGTATGTAAACTGCCACAGGTCCAGCGAGACGGGTAGGGTGGAGCAGATGTAGTCTCTCACCAGCCAGGCTCCACCCCCTGAATCCTTTGCTTCGCATTCAGGGTCTGGTGACGCTGTCGAAGGCGGGTGTTTCTCGGTTGAAAATCTGTACGACGAATCGGGATCGGGATAATCCAGTATGAACCAATCGCGTTGGTTCATAGTGGAGTCCCACTTTGGCCACGCCCCCATCTCAGAAACCGGCTGCATTGAGAGGGCTTTCAGACTGAATAATGGAGTGAAACGAAATGAAAATTGAGTGTCAGGCTAGTCTCTCACCAGATTCTCAAAGCATTTTCTCACTATTGGGGTGAGAGTGACAGGTCTCCAGTCATTCAGACATGTCACTTTGGATTTCTTGGGGATGGGCACAATGGTGCCCAATCACAGCCTGGGAGAGGTTGAGAATGTCGCCAGCTGGTCTGCACATTCCTTTAGGACATAGCTTGGGATCACATCAGGTCCAGCCGGCTTTCGGATGTTGACTCATGTGCACGTCGTCCTCCGAGATGGTTGGTGGGCTGGCCTCCCTTGCTGGTGCTGCTGCTGCCTGATTGATGTTGTTCTCAGTCGCCTGCCACGTGCCCCTGATGTTGCCACTGTTGAACTGGTCTTCCATCTTTGCAGTGAACGCCTCCTTCGCCCTCCTGAAGGTGCTATTGAGGGAGGTACGAGTGGACCACACATTGCTGGATCTGAAAGCAGCGTTGTGTGCATGTAGTGTACACGTAGCACTTGCCGTAGCACTTTCCCTAGCCTTGACCATCTTGCAGGCTTATTATGCAAAGGCTAAAATGTAATTTACAGTAGATAGCATAATACAGTATGTAGACAGATGCCAGGTCATTGTAGACCTGGCATCCTATTGTGTGTGTATAGTCTCATTGTACAGATTATTGATTTTTTTTTCTTGATATTATACTGGTTAGACTGAGGATAGGTTATTTGTTTACCTATGATCCTAGATCACTATTTCTGTGCATTTGTTGTATTACCTAGCTTTTCCTTCCTTACTGTAAGTCGCTCTGGATACATGCCTAAAGGTTGGTGCACACGCCCTCACAACTCTCATAGATTCAGGTGCAGAATCTGCACTGCCACAGCTTGTCAGTTGAACTTTGCTTCCCTGAAACAGTCCAAGTGCCATGAACGGACAAAGACTCATCTTTAATGTTACTAATCCGGTTAGGGTGCAGACTTCCGGTAATCAGTGCTTAACTTTTCGTGTAATGAATAACCATCATGCCCCGAGTATCCTAGGCATCCTGTGGGTCCACAGTGGGTCATCTTAAATGGGCTGATGACAGTGTTGAGTTGGAGCCAGTTTTGTCACTTTGACTGCCTCGCCACGGCTACCTTCCCTCTCTTCAGAGAAAGAGAGGACAGAGGAATCCCTGATTTGTTCTCTGTCCATCCCGAGTACCTGGACAGTTGTTAGTAAAACTTGCGTTTCCCTTCCGCACCTCAGAGGCTGTATGACTGTCCCACTGACCTCCTGGAAGGAACATGGCCCCCAAAGAGACACCTTTATTCCCTCTCACTTGCAGAGACCGAGGCGATAAACAAGTACAACTCTTGCCAAAGGGGTAATCCGCCCGTCGTCCCCTGTTGGTGCAGCTGCCTTTTTTTTTTGACAGGACGGTTCCCTAACCGCCCAATCTACAAGCTCACAACGAGTCTGCGACACGTTTGAGCTTGTAGATCAGCTATTTTCGGAGAGTAAAATGACTTGTCTTAGTTCTACTGGATCTCTTCTCCAATAGTCCCTCCCTCAACATTTGAGTCTAGTTCTTATTTGTTGACGAAAGTCTTAGTTTTTGTCATCAAAGCTTAGTTTTTATTTAGTTTTTCTCAGAAAAAAAAATGTCATAGACATTTTGTGCATCAAACATTTTACACTTTTTGTCCAGTGTGGATACGCTTGTATGGCTTCAGGTGACTTAACCGACGGAAACTCTTGTCACACTTTTTTACAGTGTAAATGTTTTTCTCCAGTGTGGACACATCGGTGCCTTTTCATTGCATAAATCTGACGATGAGGATTCATGGTGTTTCTTGAGGTCACTTGACCGTGTGAAACTCTTGTCACACTTTTTACAGTGGAAAGGCTTTTCTCCGGTGTGGACAAGCTGGTGTGTCTTCAGAAAATCTGACCATGTGAAACTCTTATCACACTGCTCACAATGATAAGGCCTTTCTGTCGTGTGGATATGCTGGTGTTCAGGTTAGTTAGCCGACCGAAACTCCTGTCACACTGATTACAGTGGAAAGGCTTTTCTCCGGTGTGGACAAGCTGGTGTGTCCTCAGAACACTTGACCTTGTGAAACTCTTATCACACTTTTTACAGAGGAAAGGTTTTTCTCCAGTGTGGAGACGCTGGTGTTTCCTCATGTTCCTTGACCTACTGAAACTCTTGTCACACAGTTTACAGGGGTAATATTTTTCTCCGTTGTGGACACGCAAGTGTACCATCAGGTGATCTAATTCATTGAAACTCTTGTCACACAGTTTACAGGGGTAAGGTCTTTCTACAGTGTGGACTCGCTGGTGTTTCATCAGATCGCCTAACTCTTTAACCCAGCCATTTCACCTGGCTGGGTTAAAGTATTGGTAAACTTAAGATGACTGTAGGACTCTGGTTGGTGGATTGCATCACTGTCTCTCTCCTCTCTCTCTCGCTCTTTCATCTCCAAAATGGTCAAGGCAGATGACCAGTGTGGCTAGACCCTGATTCGACTTGATGTTTCTTCCACTTCTTAGGTAGTATTATTGTGTTGCCACAGTCACCAAAAACACTTGCTCAGGGTGTGGAATTTCAGGTTTTGCCGTGTCTTCACTCAACTTCTTCAAGCTTTGCTTGGCACTATAAATAGATTTAATTTTCCTCTCCCTATGTGTTCTTCTTCATTCCATCTCTCTCTGGAAGATCCTCTGGATACACTCAGATGAAGTGAAATTCTAAAGACGTCTCCCCACCTCCTTCATATAAGCTGGCAGCTCTGGTCTGACGTCACACACACAGACAAATGCCATACAAGCCTAGCAATGCCGATTTACACAAGCCACCATCCAGTGGTGGAAGAAGTACTGGGATGATTTACTTAAAGGGGGAATCGAACTTCGGGGTGGAACGAGGGCACCAACCCAGGGTGGAATGGGGACCCCACAGGTCACCCTAGAAGCACATAATGGAAGGACCCTCTACGATATCCCTCAGTTTGACCTAGGTCTGTGTGTGGGTGTGTCTGAACTGCTCCCTGTCAGTGTGACCACCTGCATTGAACCGCCTCTGCAATCGAGCCAGCAGTACTAAACACATCGAGTGCCAGAGGTTTTTTTAAAATAGGGTACATCCAGTGCCAGCGCTTCTTACCGTTTACGCCGATCTGTTTAGAGCTGTAGAAGCCACTACAAGGACCCGGATGTAAACAAAGGGTGTCTGCGTGATGGTCGAGGGTCCCGTCTAACGACTGGAACAATAATATTTCTAGCACGATCCGCCATTGCAAACTGATCGCTTGTCGAAAATGGCTTGTTTTGACCACTGTAAAAAGATATGGAGATAAGGACCTTTTTCTCAAGATCCTATCATTGGAGCGGACGGACGTTTTTTGGACTGGATTCACATCCGTCCATTCCATTTTACAGGGTCCTAGGATCATTCCTGTTGAGTTAGAGTGCCCCTTGTGGAAAAAATAAATAAAACTAGAAAAAGTGCTCCTCGGAGCACAGGTCTCCGCCAGGTCAGGTAGGTTATTGTGCCCTCCTGGTGGCGCTATAATAAGCCAATGAGAAAAGGGGCTGCATTTCTTCTTAGGCCTTGCACGGTAATCGGACACTGCATTCATGATTTGAGGCATTTTGTTCCAAAAATGTGTTTTGCTACATTAGACCTGCTGGTGGCGCTATAACAGGCCAATGTGAAAAGGGTGGCATTTTTTTCCTCGGCCTAGTGGGAATATGCTTGCTGCGTAGATGATTTGAGGCATTTTGTTCAAAACAATCCAATCCTGCAAACTTTGGAAGCCAATCTTAGCCAATCAGGATGGAATATGGAAAATCGGATGTTGATCACATCTATAGAGATACTGTGTACCGATTTGCGTGATGTTTGGATAAAATCTGTAGAAGTAATATATTTTTTTCACAAATCGGCCTCCTGGTGGCGCTATAACAGGCCCATGTGAAAAATGCATGGCAGAGGTTCTGAATTGGAAAGTGTGTGTGCACAGTTTCGCAGCGAGCGGGCCAACGGTGCCGGAGATTAGCTGTTCACAGACAGATGGACACACGGACACACGGACACACGGACGGACACACGGACGGACGGACAAGGGGTAAAACATACTCTCTCGCCTTGCCTTTCGGCCTGGCGGAGACAATAAAGAAATTGGAATAAGCGGCTAGAGCCGGTTTTCGCACTCGGCAGGTGTATTTAAAAAAAACGTAATGGTAATGGCTTCCATTATAGTATTATTATAACTTTCCAGAGATGGAAAGTCTGCAGTTTCTATAAGCTTGGATTCACCATCAATGATGTCACTGGTAGGCAGGTTTCTGAACTTTCCAAAGCCCTCCTCTGAGACACAGACTTAGTAGACAAAAATGTTACCATCATCATGAGCATTAGTGAGGATCAATTATATGAAGATAGGTTGAAAAGTGAAGTCGTCCTTTAAGCGTCAGTCTCACTCTCGTCTTTGCTAGATTGTCTTGTTTGTTTTCCAAGCTGTCAAGCCTTTGTTTCAAGCCTAGTTTCTGACTGAATTTGGACCGTTGCTTAGTTTTTTAGATTAGCCTTTGCCGAGTACCTCTGCCTTAATTAACTGCCATTTTGTATGTAGATGTTTTGCCTTCTCTCAGTTTTGATTTTTGCCTGTTCCTTGTCTCTGGGGTGGTGCCTGTCCTTGATGATGTGCAGTGGTTTGACTACACAACTCTTTTTGTACAATTCCTGGAGCACCACCCGCTGCAGTTTGACAGAACGCTTTCAATGGAGCTGTTCTAGTACAGCTTGAGGATGCGTGGGCTAACTACGAACATCTACAGGCGACAAAACCAGTAGGCTATCGCTGCTGAGCCTATTTCCTCACGTGCGTGGTGTGTTTGTGTAAAACTTTGGCTCCTCCTCAATGTGTACCCCAAGGAACTTGGCTCAGCATGCTTCCCTGGGGTGCTCCAGTGCTGAGGGTCAGGGCGTCAGATGTGATACTGCCCATTCTCACCCCCTGACGGCGATTGGACAGTCACGCATGCTTGGGTGTATCTCCAGGTTTCTGAGCTTTGTGTTAAGATGTGCTGGGACAGTGGTGTTGAAAGCCGAGCTGTAGTCCAAAAACAACCTACGTACATACTTGTCCATCAGCTTCTTGACTCGTGGCAATTAAATTGTCGGTGGATCTGTATATCTCTCTGTATATCCATTGTTGTCCCTGGCTCGGAGCCACACACGTGCGTGCGAGCACCGTCCAACACTTTGTGTCTGCATTTTTAGAACACATGCAGCAGAAGCAGTATTTATACCATGGATATGATCTGTATTTAGACAAATACTTTTACAGAGAGCACATTTTAGAAAGGGTCCCCGCTACTACACTAACCCGAAGGTCGAAAGCCGACCGAGCAAGTTCGGTCGGCTTTTGACGCTTCCTTACAACTTATGACCCAACACAACAATGTGCAAACCGATCATTCGGCAACAGATTTTCGGCCACAGGCTCTTTCCAGCGCTTAACGCCGCCAACATCGGTGCAGTGGAGAGCTACCTTAAGAGGGGAAGGAGGGGAAAACGGCCTTTGACACACACGCACGCACGCACGCACGCACGCACGCACGCACGCACACACACACACACACACACACACAGGGCATTATGATTATATCATATTATGCCGTTTGGTTTGAGTAGTGCTTCTGCTGTTTCTCAGGTGCTGGTCACATTTGTGACGTAACAACAAGTACAGTGTACACGTGACTTCAGGGTCTCGGATGTGAGTGTGGATTTGGACCAAGGGGCCAGCCTGACATATTTACTTTGAAGCTGATACGGAAGAGAGACAGTTCATATGTATGGCAACTTGACAATGCGAGATACGCAAATGACAGGCATTGACCATACATTCATAGAAATGTTGTACCTCAAACATTTTACACTTTTTGTCCAGTGTGGATACGCTCGTGTGGCTTCAGGTGACTTAACACATTGAGTGCCAAAACCGAGAATCTTCGGTTTTGCAAATACACTCGTTGAGTGCCATAACCGAAGATCTTCGTCAGGAGAATCGTTTTTTATTTCTTTTTTTTCTCCACATGGGGCGCTCTAACGCAACTTTGGGATGGTCCACGGCGTGTCTAAAATGGAAAGGACGGATGTGGATCTGTGCCAAAAACCTACCCCCCGTCCACTTTTTTACAGTGGAAAGGCTATTCTCCGATGTGGGCACGCTGGTGTGTCTTGAGGTCACTTGAACAACTGAAACTCTTGTCACACTGTTTACAGTGGAAAGGTTTTTCTCCTGTGTGGATATGCTGGTGTTGCTTCAGATTAATTAACCGACTGAAACTCTTGTCACACCGATTACAGGGGAAAGGCCAGCATCTCCGGTGTGGAGAGGCTGGTTGTTACGGCCAACCGTATTTGTATTTATTATTATAAATTTGTATTTGGTTTATTTTGGGATAATTATGATGTTTTGGAATATTGTGGTATTATTTGTGGCTTGTGTTTTATTGTTGCTTCTCTGTATTCCATATAAGGTCGTGAATGGTGGTGACTGGTGAATGACGTGAGACTGGATGTGGCACTGATTGCTGGTGTGTGTGAAGTGGCTGATTGCATTCAGGTTGACACAGATTGACAGGTCCAGCCCCTGGCCCTGTCCCCTGCTTCTATTCGTCGCCCCTTATCTCCGCCCCAGCCAGGGTTGGCTGTTCTCTGGAGCTCACCTACAAAAGGTCATTCTGCCCTGACAGTCATGGGGACTGGTCACTCTCATTTGAAAGAGCAAGCAGATATTCAATCCCTCTGTCTCCCTGAACCAATGTAGTCTGTTTGTTTGTTTGTTTGTTTGTTCATTTGTCCTTCAGTTACATTTGACTCATTTAGTTACTTTGTTTGACCTTCAGTATCCCTATAGTTAAACCTGTTTGGTGTCTGTATTACTTTGAGTTTAGAATTATTCTGTATATATTTGCACATTTCATTCATTATTGTATTTATCTGTTCACTCGCCTTGTAGGGGTGTTTGGTCTTTTTTTATTTGGTTTAACCACTTCCTTGTTTGTTTCTGTTGATTCATTAGTTAGGAAAGTAAGTTTAGTAATTGTATATTTTTCTTTGGTTAGGTTTAGGTTAGGGGGTAATTTTGTTTTTATTACAGTAGGTAGACATTTTGCAAATGTAAACCGACACCCTGAAGTTTCTGGCACTTATGAAAAAAAGATAAAAAGATCTTGAAATCTCTGCACAAAAAAAGGAAAATAAAATCAATTTATTTTTGAAAGCGACTTTGTCCTCCATTATTATGTCACTTCCCCTACCCTAGACAGGGGGTCGTAACACTGGTGTTTCGTTAGGCCACCTAACTGATTGAAACTTTTGTTACACTGATTACAGTGGAAAGGCTTTTCTCCGGTGTGGACAAGCCGGTGTGCCTTCAGTTGATTTGACTGTGCGAAAGTCTTATCACACTGCTCACAATGATGAGGCTTTTCCTCATGTTCCTCATGTTCCTTGACCTACTGAAACTCTTGTCACAATGATTACAGTCGGTAAGGTTTTTCTCTGGTGTGGACAAGTGTCTCGTTAGCCCACCTGACCAACTGAAACTCTAGTCACACTGCTCACAATGATAAGGCTTTTCTCCAGTGTGGAGAAAGGTATTTCTCCAGTGTGGATACGCTGGTGTATCACTAGGTCACCTTTCCGACTGAAACTCTTGTCACATTTTTTACAGGGGAAGGTATTTCTCCAGTGTGGAGACGCTGGTGTATCGTTAGGTCACCTTTCCAACTGAAACTCCTGTCACACTGATTACAGTGGAAAGGCTTTTCTCCGGTGTGGATACGCTGGTGTACCATCAGAATAGTTGACTGTGTGAAACTCTTATCACACTGCTCACAATGATAAGGATTTTCTCCGGTGTGGATACGCTGGTGTACCATCAGACTAGTTGAATGTGTGAAACTCTTATCACACTGCTCACAATGATAAGGCTTTTCTCCGGTGTGGAGACGCTGATGTATCGTTAGGTCACCTTTCCAACTGAAACTCCTGTCACACTGATTACAGTGGAAAGGCTTTTCCCCGGTGTGGATACGCTGGTGTACCATCAGACTATTTGACCGTGTGAAATTCTTATCACACTGCTCACAATGATAAGGCTTTTCTCCGGTGTGGATACGCTGGTGTACCATCAGACTAGTTGAATGTGTGAAACTCTTATCACACTGCTCACAATGATAAGGCTTTTCTCCGGTGTGGATACGCTGGTGTATCATCAGACTATCTGACCGTGTGAAAGTCTTATCACACTGCTCACAATGATAAGGCTTTTCTCCGGTGTGGACATGCTGGTGTGTCTTTAGGCTTATTAAGTGACTGAAACTTTTATAACACTTTTTACAGAGGAAAGGTTTTTCTCCAGTGTGGACAAGCTGGTGTGTCTTCAGAGCACATGACCGTGTGAAACTCTTATCACACTTTTTACAGAGGAAACGTTTTTCTCCAGTGTGGACAAGCTGGTGCTTCTTCATGTTCCTTGACCTACTGAAACTCTTGTCACACAGTTTACAGGGGTAAGCTTGTTCTCCATTGTGGACACGCAGGTGTACCATCAGGTGATCTAATTCATTGAAACTCTTGTCACACAGTTTACAGGGGTAAGGTCTTTCTCCGGTGTGGACACGCTGGTGTTTCATCAGATCGCCTAACTTACTGAAACTCGTGTCACACTGTTTGCAGATGTGAGTTTTCTGTCCGGTGTAAGTCTTCATTTCACCTAGCAGGGTTAAAGTATTGGTAAACTCTAGATGACTGTAGGACTCTGGTTGGTGGATTGTGTCAATGTCTCTCTCCTCTCTCTCTCGCTCTTTCATCTCCAACATGGTCAAGGCAGATGACCAGTGTGGCTAGACCCTGATTCGACTTGACGTTTCTTCCACTTTTTAGGAAGTATTATTGTGTTGCCACAGTCACCAAAAACACTTGCTCAGGGTGGGGAATGTCAGGTCTCTGCTGCGTCTTGACTCAACTTGTTCAAGCTTTTCTTGGCACTACGATTTGATTGAATTGAACTATCTTCCTCTCCCTATGTGCTCCTCTTCATATTCTCCATCTCTCTCTGGACGTTCTTCTGGTCAAACTCAGGTGAAGTGAAATTCTAACGTCTCCCCACCTCATTTGTATAAGCTGACAGCTCTGGTCTGACATCACACACACAAACCAATGCCATACAAGCCTAGCAATGCCGATTTACGCAAGCTGCCATCCAGTGGAAGAAGTACTGGGATGATTTACTTAAAGGGGGAATCGGGGGACCCCACACACATAGCAGCACATATGGAAGGACCCTCTACGACATTACCTCAGTTTGACCTAGGTCTGTGTGTGAATGTGACCACCTGCATTCAATCGCCTCTGCAATCGAGCCAGCAGTGCGTAAGCCTCAGTCTCACTCTCATCTTTGCTAGATTGTCTTGTGTGTATTCCAAGCTCTCAAGCCTAGTTTCTCCAATAAACTGATCTCACCTTTATAAGCAGACTCATCACTGATTTGTCATCGGCACGCTTGAGGATGATGTTGGACATGTTTGGTCATGTTTGGCTTTGCAGTCATGCATGTACAGGGGGTGGAGGAGAGGGCTCAGCATGCACCCCTGGGGTGCTCCAGCGCTGAGGGTCAGGGCGTCAGATGTGATACTCCCCATTCTCACCCCCTGATGGCGATTTGACAGTCACGCATGCTTGGGTGTATGGGTTTCTGAGCTTTGTAGTCAATAAGCTGTAGTCCAATAACAGCATACGTATGTACTTGTCCATCAGCTTCTCGTCATCCATGTACGAGAGGAAAATAGCCAATCTACAAGCTTGTAGATCTGCTATCTTTAGCAAAAGATTTGGTGCCCCCCCCCCCCACCTGTAGTAACTCTGAGGACCCCTTATAGGTAGGTCTCAGACCCCCTGTTGAAGACCCATGCCTTTGAAAATAAATAAATAAGAACGTAAACAGAATGCTGCACAGGGTGGTAACATGGGAGCTGAAGGTCAGTGGGGTCTCTCCTGTCCATTAAGAATCCATTTGACAATCCTTTGCAAGGCTACTACGCAGGTCAAGGCTTTAAAGCATGCCTCATTTCATTGCATGTACAGTATATGGATCTTATTAGGCTATAGCAACATGAAAAATGACATCAGTTTCCACTGCACCCAACTGCTGATGGCTGCATGCACGTACACGTAAGTATGTATGTATGTATGTATGTATGTATGTATGTATGTATGTATGTATGTATGTATGTATGTATGTATGTATGTATGTATGTATGTATGTATGTATGTATGTATGTATGTATGTACAGTATGTATTTGTTATTTAATGTTATTTAATTATTCATGCTCACCCAGTATCAACCTTTTCCACACCTTTTTTCTTTACTTGGTTAAAGGCAATACCATAATGTAGAAATACTCTGTTACAAGTAACATTCATGCATTAAAATGTTTACTTGGGTAAAAGTATGAAAACGTTGGCATCAAAATGTGCCAACAAGTATTCACATAGAAAGAATGTCAAGACGTATACTCAAGTAAAGTTAAACTACCTCAAAATTGTACTCAAGCACAGTACTTGAGTAAATGTATTTAGTTACTTTCCCCCAATGATAATACAATGTGCTCATGTAGAGCCATGAAATATTATTTATATACACACCGTCTATATATAAACTTTCCATCTGTGGTGGGATGTATAGCCTATCAATGTTGTTTATAGTGACAGGGACCATAACTATGAAAACACTAAATGTATCCAGTAACATTTGTCATTTTTCTTTCATTAGTTTCTGAAATATATAGCACGCGCATACACACACACACACACACACACACACACACACACACACACACACACACACACACACACACACACACACAAGCACGCACACACACACTTTTTTACAATTTAGGCATTTGGCAGATGCTCTTAATCCAAAGCGATTTACAGTATAAGCAAGGTAAACAAGAGGTAATACATCAAATGTGTAGAGATAGTAATCTAGGATCATAGGTAAACCAATACTGTCCAAACAGTATAAAGAGACAGTAATCTGTATATTGAAACTATACAAACTATAGGATACCAGGTCAAAACATGAACCTGGCATTTTAACCTTTGCATAAGCCTTCAAGCTCGTCAAGGCTAGGGCATAATATCATTCACATGAAAAGTGGACACATGACAAGTCTCCTTCAAATAAGCTCTATGCACAGCAGCCATATTGGGAATGAATTGTGCCCCTGCCTTCCTTACTTCCTTCACAGGTGTTACCAATAATACTAATTAAGACTCTGTTCCATTTAGTGTGGCACAGTGGCTGTCTTATTTTCAAGGACCCCCATAACTCTGAGAGTGTACAAATGGAACCAAATGGACCCTTATGGGTCCATTTGGTTCCATTTGTACACTCTCAGAGTTACACAACCACCATAAGGGGCCATTTGGGAACCACATTTCTAGTTCTTTCTAGTGAGCCAACGTGCACAATATCAGCACCCTAACCAGAATGGAACAGAGCCCTCATTAGTATAGTTGGTAACACCTGTGAAGGAAGTAAGAAGAGGCCCAATTTCTTTCCAATATGGCTGCTGTGCATAGAGCCTATTAAAAGTTTGGAAGTCTGTCCATTAGTGGGCAGGATTAGCCAGTGGTGCAATACTAATCCGTGTACGTAGCGTTCAATTGATATCCGTTCTCAAATCCCAAAATCGAAAATCGGAAATTGTCCGTTCAGTTTATATCCGTTCTTAAGTCCCAAAATCGAAAATAAGAAATTGGCTTCATCTCATGAATGGAAAACGGAAATTGACCCGTTTTTTAATTTAATTTTTTTGTTAAACACAATTTTTGCCAAGATATCAAGTATTACTTTACAAGCCCGTATCTTGCGTTCAGTCTATTATTCAATGTGAAATCAAAAATCAAAAATCGAAAATTGGCTTGATTTTCAATTTTAGCCTTTCATCTACATGAATGGAAAACGGAAAATTACCTGTTTTTTAATTATCGATCATTCATATGCATTATTATACAAAGTTACGGATAGGGAGGGGGCGGAGCCGAGACTCCACCCCCTCCCTACGCGCCATCTTGGTGAGGTCCGGTTCGGTCCAGCAGCACCGTGTTAGCTCCGGCTAAGTGTAACACTGTAAACAAACACATAGCAGCTACTTTAGCTAGTCACTGCTAGAACATTTTACGCAGATTAAGAGGAAACAATACGAGGAGAAGATTACATTTATCGGTATCGATCCGTATAAGCTTGTTACGAGTGAGTTTAGTGTCAATAAGGATCTTTATCCGCCGGGCCATACATTATCCGGATATTGTATGATTATTATTTAGTGTTTACACGCAGTGCCTACTACACTATGGACCAGTTGATGGCCTACAACAGCCTTGAGGCTCAATCTTATCTGTGCAAGGGTAAGTAAGTTTGTTTTTATTATTTTGTTTTATCGTTTGACAGGTAATGTTGGTGAACTGTAGAAGTGCTGTGCAAGTCTGTGTGTTAGCGTGGCTACTGTTAGCCTTGGATCAAGACTATCGTAGATTTATTTTATCTGAGTCAGACTTGATCAAATACAACTAATATATAGTCTTGATCCAAGGCTAAGCTTTTTTAGCCCTGGCGTTAGTGAGTTCTCTCTAACTTAGAGAGAACTCTAACGCTGGACTAAGCTACTGTGTGCCCAAAAGAAGTCAGACGTAAACAAAGCCCAAATATGGGCCTTATTAATGACCCAAAATAATTCATGAAAGTCGAGTCTGTCCATTGTGGCTGGCATGCAGATAGTCAAGCTTTGTTCTTTGAGAGTTTCATAGGGGGAAAAACACAAGTAAAAAGTACTAGCCTGGTTACCCAGCACTTTTCATACAGTCAGTGGCTGGTCTTACAAGCAGGGTCTTACAAGACTGGGTCAAAATGTACCACAACCAGGGTCGGTAACACCACAGCATTCTAACTAGATATAATTACAATTACGATCAGGGGTCTTCAACGTTTTCAGGCCAAGGACCCCTTGGCTGAGAGCGAGATAAAGCAGGGACCCCCATTATATTTTATAGAATATTTCTTTTTTCATAGATTTCATAGGCAGCTTCATAGACTTGTTCCACAGCACTATCATGTTGGATTCATGTTAATGTGTATTTCCAAGCATTTAATCATGCACTTAAACAACACTTATACCTGACCTTTCACTCTGTACTTAGCCTGCTCTTTTTCCCCGCTATACTAAACCACTTTGCCGAAGATAGCAGATCTACAAACGCACAACGCCTTTGGCTAAAGTTCCTCTCAGAATAGGGATACTTGGTTGAAGTGGTTTATGTAAAAATCACACAAAGATTTGGCGGACCCCCTGTAGTAACTCTGAGGACCCCCTAGGGGTCCCGGACCCCCTGTTGAAGACCTCTGCTTTAGATATTATTTGATTTTTTTGTTGCACGCATGCAGTGTTGTCCTATGTAAGCTGAAGACAATAATACCCTAGCGGTCTGTTCTATCACAGTAATATCACTGTTTACTCTATTCTCAGGTGCTGCACTCAGCAACCGAGGGAGAAGCCAACCTCTCCCTGGATCATGGCCCCAGAGCACAGCACACTGGGGCGGTGCTTGACACACACTGGCCACAGTTACATGGACCATCATGTATTCATTCAGAATGAATTCATTCCGAATGAGCTCATTCTGAATAAAGGAATCTGATCCACTCACCTGTTTACATGGGACCTGAATAAAAGTATTCCTCGTTTACATGACCAAAGCATTCATTCAGAATATAACTTTTGACATGCGCAAAGTGGTTCCCGCCTACGCCCGGGCATGGACCAGGGGCCACTACCCGGAGCAGAGCTTCCCCTGGTGGGCATGGGAGGAGGCAATAGCCCCCTTGTGCCTCCGCGGCGGAGGTCTATCGGTCGTAGGCAGGCCCGGAAGCAACGCAGTGAACGCACCAGGCAGCGTTGTATGCGGTGCAAGCCTGTGTTCCTTTGTCATCGCCGTTTTAATGCAAAAGTAGCAGATCTACAAGTTCAGACCAGTTTCTTTTTTTGTATTGGTACCAGACACGGTAAAACGTAGGCTAGCCTATAGTATTTCTCACATTTTTCATGTAGGTACCGTACGATATATCGCGCATTCGCACATGGTCATTATAATAATAAATGGAGAGAGAGAGAGAGAGAGAGAGAGAGAGAGAGAGAGAGAGAGAGAGAGAGAGAGAGAGCAACACTACAGTCTATGATCAATGCGTTTCTGCGTTTATTGTGGATAGGGATTTAAAAAAAAATCTTTGTCATGTGGCCAGGGATTCTTTTTAAAAACTGAGGACTAAAATACCTGTTTAGAAAAAGATCCATATATAAGTGTAGCCTAGGCCAGCAGTCCTCGGAGCGTCCGTTCTCGGACAAGTCTGGGCTTAACCATTACAGGCTTATTAAATGACGCTATTAGAATCATTAATTTTATCCCGCAGGAGCGAGCGCTTCTCAGCACCAACCGTGGCCGAATTAGAGATTTGATAGGTCATTTTTGGACAATTCTGACAGCCCTACTAAGCACGGACATGCGCAAAGGAATGCATGTATTCCAAACAGACAGGAGCGCTTGGAATAAAGTGTTTACATGGTCAATTCCGATTGATTTAACCCGATTCAAACGGTCTATACCACCCCTCCTATTCCGAATGATAATGCATTTAGCAGGGCGGAATTTTGCCGTTTTCAATACACGATAGTGCACTTGGTGATACAAGCGCGAAATTTGGCACAGATGTCCTTCATATGACCCTAATTGATAATCAACCTCTGGCCATGCAAAAATCCTAAGATTTCAAGATGGCCACCACCAGTTTTCAAAATGGCTGCAACTGGGCCAACATTTTGGACTATATCACTTTGCTGGGGCTGTAAATCTTTGATTTTCCCCTTATTTTAATATAGGAGAATATGTTCTGAAGGTATTTCTACCAAGTAAGATAAAAAAATATATATTAGGTTCCAATATGGCGGCATATTTTCCAATATGGCTGCCGATAAATTGCATAAATGTACATTCACATGAGCTTGTAGCACATGTATTTTTTTATTAATTACCATACACAGAATCAATTTATTGCACATTTTAAAGTGATTTGGTAGCTTTTTAATGACCTAGGGCAACAGACTTTTCAATATGTTCACCAATAAATACAAAAACTTAGATATATATAGGGATATTTTCTCAAACAGGTGCTGACCTTTTTCTCTTTCCATGGAAGGACAAAACTGTATGGCATCTGCTGAACGCATGAAAGAAGCAAAGACCTGATGACTTTGATCCAATAGCTGATGCATTTTCATGAAGGGGGATCCATCTGAGGTCCTTCGACAGCTTTTTCAAGCCAAGTCTTTGTGTCTGGGTAGCTCAGTCGGTAGAGCTTTCACCTTCGGATCACATGGTCATGGGTTCGATCAGGATCAGTGTATGAGTAGGTACAGTGAGTGTGGCGCTCCACCTCAGCAATATCAGGGGGTCTATAAGACCCCTGCGTTCTCAGCTGATACTGACAATAAGTCTCAGACTTACTTAATATGAACAAGTGCAACTGCTATGACAACAATGTCAGTATCTGAGCTGTGAATCATGATGTGTCAGATGCTATCCTCTGCAGCTCTGCCTCAGATACTGACATTGTTGACATAACAGTTTCACTTGTTCAAAGACTTGGCTTGAATTAGCTGTGGATTGCCTTTGGAAGGAGGGAAGGATCTCAGATGGATCCCGTTCATGAAATTGCATCAGCTATTGAATCAAAGTCATCAGGTCTTTGCTTCTTTCATGCATTCAGGGGATGCCACACAGTTTCGTCCTTCCATGGAAAGGGAAAAAGGTCAGCATGGCAAACAACTTCTCCAAATTAGGTTCAACACCTGTTGCAATAAATGATAAACATATGCAAGTCATTGAGGAGTTCATAGTACTCATGTACGATAGAACTTCATAGAAGTAGTTCCTACAAGGAAGTGAATGCAAGTGAAGTGCATTCCAAACAGGACATATATGGGGCCAGTCACTCTTGTGCAGTCCTGTTTGCCAAATTATGCCAGAAGCTGACAAGATGTGGATGTAAAAAAGCATGTTCTGGACACTGAAAATGCTTTAAGTTTGGACTTATCTGCACACCCCTCTGTGGTTGCAGTTGCTAGTACACTGGCCTGTCACTTGCCCAGCCACCATTGTAAATGAGAATGTGTTTATAATGACTTAATAACAAAACAAAAAGTAAGCACTAAGCTTTACCAAGCTAATAAATCACTTTCAAATGTTCCATAAATGGATTCTGTGTATGATAATTAATACAAATACATGTACTACAAGCTCATGTGCAGGGTAAACCATAAGCAGATGCACATTTCTGCAATTTATCGGCAGCCATATTGGAAAATATGCCGCCATATTGGAACCTAATGTTATTTTTTATCTTACTTGGTAGGAATACCTCCAGAAAATATTCTCTTATATTAAAATAAGCCCCAGCAAAGCGATATAGTCCAACACATTGGCCCAGTTGCAGCCATTTTGAAAACTGGTGGTGGCCATCTTGAAATCTTAGGAATTCCGCGTGGCCAGAGGTTGATTATCAATTAGGGTCATATGAAGGTCATCTGTGCCAAATTTCGTGCTTGTATCACCAAGTGCACTATGGTATCAAAATTCCGCCCTGCTAATTCGGGTCAGACTGGAATGGAATATTCTATTCCAATTGGGGTGTTTACATGAGCAAATCTATTCGGAATGAATTCATCCATTCATCCATTCCGAATAGAAGTGTATTCATTCCGAATACAACTGTCCATGTAACTGTGGCCACTGTGACTGCAAGTCTGGACTGTGTGAGGTCTGGTCCCGTGTAGGTGCTGCGCTGCAAGAGTCCAGAGGAAAGACACAGTAGAACCTTACTCTAGGTGCTTGTGGCCCACTTCAGCGACTGAGTCAAAGCGTGGTAACGTGAGTTGTGTATTTTAAATTGAGCATATTGTTCTAATTCATTAGAACCAGGGTCAGTGAAACCACAGCATTTTAACTAGATAATGACAATGCTTTATGTATTATTTGATTGAAGCATGCAGTGTTCTCTTATTTAAGCAGAAGAAAATGATCTAAAAGTTAAATGATATCCTACCGGTCTGTACTATCACAGTAATATTCCCTGTTTATTTTATTCTCAGGTGTTTTTGACCCATCTGCAAGTAATAACCTGAAACACCTCCAAGGAGTCTAATTAAGACCATCTGCACTCCAGGCAGCTCCCAACACAGCGTGTAGCAGCAGGACCCTCGCTACAAGAAGAGTCACTCCAGGCAAGGCAGCATGACGCTGGCCACCAACAGAGCCGTGCCTACTGCTCAAAAGCCCAGCAGTTTGATCAGCGTCACCACCAGCGTCCATCAGATTTTCCTGGAGACTGTGTACTGTACTGGTTGGCAGAGGATTCAACATTGCAGATAGTGTAGGATCTGTGATGGCATGATTAGTCACACTAGCCTTTACACAAGGGGGAAAAACAGCTATATTAATCTAAACTAATATTATACTTTACTATATGCTATATTATACTACTATAGTGTGAACTCTCTATACATACATACTGTATATCTCTACATATCTACTATTTTAATGTGCTTCACCAAAACGAAAAATGTACTAATCTTTGTGCAGTAGTAGCCTCGTGAAGAGGATTCAAGCTCTTAAAAGAGATGACTTCAAGAGCTTGCACTTAAATTGTGAATAAAATGTTTTATTGAATGCCATTATTTGCCTTGCATATTCTGTAATCTGTAGCCTACTATTGATAAATGTCCTACTTGGCTTAAATTAAGCAGTTGTTTTTATGAGTGATGTTTAGATTAGATTTAGTTTCAACTTTATTGTCACTGCACAGAGTACAAGCACTACTGAGACAACAAAATGCAGTTTCGCATCTACAGCTGAGTTACAGTGTGTCATGTCCAAGGAGGAAGAAACTGCAGGAGATTCTTCTTACTGAGAAAGTGGCTGAGAACAAGAGAATCATGTGTTATCACTATAATCAATGCAATGGTTCTCATACTTTTCCATGTCAAGGACCCCCAAATTAATATGTATTAGCCCCATCTGAAAATATTTTGTCCCAGGGACCCCCATACTATGTTTGTGTTGTAAAATGTTTCAAAAACTTTCAAATTCTTCTGAAAATAGCCGATCTACAAGCTCACAACACATCACATTGAGACGACTCAGACGAGGAGCATGGAGTTTGGTTATATTTCAAATAGCCAATGTACAGGGAGGTGCTTAAAACAGATGTTGATGCTACGTATATATTAAGGACCCCTGGGGGGTCCCTGAACCCCACGTTGAGAACAATTAGTGTATGTATAATACAGGGCTCTTCAACAGGGGGTCAGGGACCCCTAGGGATCCTCAGAGTTACAGGGGGCCGCCTAATCTTTGTGTATTCTGGAGGGAACTTTAGGGAAAATAGCCGATCTACAAGCTTGTAGATCTGCTATTTATAGGCAATGAGGTTTGGTGTAGATGGGGGGGGGGGGGGGCAGACCAAGTGAAAGGTCAAGTTTATGGTTTAAGTGATTAAATGTCCGAAAATACAAATGAACATGGATCCAATATAGTGCTGTCAAACCTATGAAGCTAACTATGAAATCTATGAAAAGTTTGAATCTGCCACACAATTGTATACAATATGTAGTGTCACCTTGTCAGCTATGGGGTCCTTCGTCTGAAACACCTTGAAGACCCCTGGTATAATATATAAATAGAATGAACTGTAAGCGTAGGTATGAATGTGACATATACAGAACAGTATGAACACTAAACTGGTGTACTGTAAATGTTATGTATTGTACAGTCGGAGGTATACAGTGTGTACATATACCTACAGCTGTTAATCTGTAACATTCACTTTGTGTGTTTGGGATATTTCACCCCCAAAATGACCTTTTCTATGGATTAGTCACCCCATGGAGACTTGAATTGATGGAAAGTAACTAAGTACATGTACTCAAGTACTGTAATTAAGTGCACTTTTGAGGTATTTGTACTTTACTTGAGTATTTCCAATTTCCAATACTTTTACTTCTACTCCACTACATCTCACAGGTAAATAGTGTACTTTTACTCCACTACAATTATTTGAAAACTTTAGTTACTAGTACTTTGTAGATTTTGATTATTATTACTGAACATACATTAACCACTTCAGCCCTATATACATTTTGGCCATTTGAAAATAGCCGATCTACAAGCTTACAATGCTTCCGATGTGACGCATTGTGAGCTTGTAGATCTGCTATTTTCAAAAGATGTTTATACATTTGAAAACTTGAAATGGGACATTCCAGTACTTTTACTTTTGGTATTTTAAGTACATTTTGATGCCAATACTTTTATACTTTTGAATTGCGGACCTTTACTTGTAACAGAGTATTTCTACATTGCAGTATTGATACTTTTACTTAAGTAAAACATTTGAGTACTTTTTCCACCACTGGGTATATGTTGTACAAACAAAGACATTAACACTATAGATATTGCTGTCTAGAATGTGTACATTATTAATATTGTACCTTCAGGCGTCCTTGCCTACTGTATGTCTTGGCATTTATATTTCACTATGGCACCATCCATACTAGTCCAAACAGTATAGGCCTACAATACATATTAACACATTTCTACCAGTTTATACTGTTCATAATACTGTATCTTAGCTCTTTAATTCCAACCCTTTATTTGTTCGTTATATAATTTAGAATACATCATGTACTATTATACTGTAATACTCATGGCATGACACATAAATCATGATTATCGCATTCTCAACCATTTAAACCCAGTTGGTGTGAATATCCTGTACCCTTCCTATACCCGATTCCTCTTCCAGCGATCCAGAAACAGATGTGTGCCTAGCTACTGTGTACTTGTTACGACCTTATAAGGTGTCTAGAGGCTAAGGAGTAACACATACACAGGTAACGAAAAAGTGTACATTAATATTAGGATCAACCTTAAGTTTACAATGGATAATTAAGCAGATCAGGGAAAGCAACAAACTTCAGGGTGGCCAAAGCCAAAATACCCCAACCCTACCTGAAAAGAAAACAACCTAAACTCCACCAAAACAAAGTTACAGTATAGGCTCCCTAACTAAACAAAACAGGGTCAAAAGGGGGAACAAAATAAATGGCGGCACATCCCTACAAGCTTCCCTTCTCTATTATACTCAGGAAAAAGGTTTGGAATATGATTACGTTTCCTATCTAAGAATAGTCTATACTTTAAACACTAAGTAAATAAAGTTACCTACTTACGCACTAAGCAGGAAAAAGGTATGGCACACAGCCTATAGACCTACAGTAGCAAACACCAGCTAACTAACAGAAAGGGTTCAGCACATGGAGGTGACGGATGGTAAAAAGGCTGATGAGGAGCTTCTCCCAGGCTTTTATGCTGTCTGGGCTGATTGAGGAAGCTGCAGCTTGCTTTTAATGCTCTTCAGGTTGCCCTGGTTGAGCTTAGACTGGTTTTAAATGCAAGCAAAACTAAATTCATGCTGTTCACTAGGGCTAAAACCACCAACCTTAGTAATATAGTCATAACCTCTTCAAGTGGTGCTACAATAGAAAGGGCCACGGAATACAATTACCTTGGCATCTGGCTAGATGAGAAATTGTGTTTTAAATTTCACATTGAAAACCTTGTCTCTATAGAAATAAATCTTGCTTTCCTGCATCCAGTAGGAAAACAATTAGTATGGAGACATTATCTATAGAACTGCAACTCCATCAATTTTAAAGCGCCTCGACACTGTGTACCATTCTGCCCTAAGATGGGTCACTGGTGACAGCTATGGTACCCATCATTGTACACTCTATGGGAACGCAGGCTTATCCTCTCTATCTGAGAGGCGTGATAAGCACTGGTACAGTATGTATTTATTTCTAAAGCCATCTCAGGAATGCTGCCCCCTTATATTTGTTCTATGTTGGATCAGAACCCTATTACATACCAGACCCGCACAACTGATCTCCTGACACTCAAGGTTCTTTTTGCACAGACAGAGTTAGGCAAGACAGCATTTTCTGTCAGTGCTCCATCTGCCTGGAATGAGCTCCAGAGGCCCTTGAAAATCAAATCACTTCCATCTTTAGGTCATTTCAGGGAAATGACTTCCAACAATTTTGTTCAGGATTGTAAGTGCTTTATTATTACTCTCCGCCAGGAGAATATTGTTATCACTGCGTTTTCACTTTCTAAACATGACACACCGATTGGTCAAGCCTCACGTGACACGTGAAATACTGTGATCTGATTGGCTAGTGACGCCACCGGGCCTATATATACATGGCATCACTCTGACAGTGTCTCCGCCACTGTCAGAGTGAGGTAAGACGGGAACCATGAAATGGCTGCATGGCTGATACATAATTGGCAGATAGGACAGATAGGACATTTATATAGACAGGAGGGATATGACATAGGACACTTATACAGACAGGAGGGATAGGACACTCACACAGACAGAACGGAAGAGGACACTTACCCAGACAGGTTGGATAGGACACTTACATATACAAGAGGGATAGCGACCTATAAATACATGTGTCACTGTGATAAGCCAGATTCCAATACCGAAAATCCGGCCACTAGCTCACTCCCAGACCTTCGAACCGGAAGTAGTCAGGTAGTCGCGGTCCAATTGTTCCTATCTGTCTTATTGGACAGATAGGACAGATAGGACACTTATATAGACAGGAGGGATATGACACTTACATAGACAGGACGGATAGGACAGGAGGGATAGGACACTTACACAGACAGGACGGAAGAGGACACTTACCCAGACAGGATGGATAGGACACTTACATATACAAGAGGGATAGCGACCTTCGCGACCTTCGAACCAACACAAGTCTTCTGGCGGAGAGTTGTGCTCCGAGGAGCACTTTTTCTAGTTTAATTTAATTTTGGTAGATCTGTTCTAGTTCTTTGAGTATTTTAGTTTTTTTTTTAGTGATTTCTGTATTCTGATTCATGCATCTTATGTTGCTGTATGTGAATGTCTATTCCTGTTGTTGATTACTGTGTTCTGTTTCTCGGCTACATTGAAAATGAGGGCCTGCCCCTCAACTGTACTCCGAGCTGAAATAAAGGTTATGATGATGATGAGGAATGAGGCCCAGGTGTGTCTCCAGACACCACGCCACTCCTCCAATCTCTACTCCACCCTCCATTACCAAGTAGGGCACTGAAAACACTCAGAGGGTTAAAAACACAATATGAGGCCACATAGGGCCGTAACAGTACTCAATGTATAACTATACATATATATATTACACTGTACTGAAAAATGACACCATTATCGCATTCTCTCAGCCACTGTTCGCTGTGGACACGCCACCTGCTGACTCCTGAAGATCTGATCAGTAAACCCAAACGGAATCTGCAGTTTTTTTTCTGTTTTTCAGTGGTGATTCAGGAGGAAAATCTGTGGGGTGACTTTTTAAGGTTTTAGACAGTTATCCAGTACTATAATCAATGTGTTTGGAGCAAGAATAACAACCCTAAACATGCTAAATAAATCTTAAAGTACCACAAAGTAAGATCCATTAGTCAAACCTTTGATTTTGTCATTTTTTATTCAATACTAATTCACTCCTTCATGAACATTCTTTAGTACATATTCAATTCAAATAACAAATGTGCAATAAAATGTAAATTTGCCACTGAAATGCATTGGGAACAGGTAGATTAAACATTAATCTAAGAAAACAATAATTTACCAATGGGTCCAACATGAACATACATAAATTCATTCTCTAAATAATGTAATAAATACATAAATAAGTATAGTGCAAATGCGAGAACTGATATTTTTTTAGAACAATTTAAATAAAAAGAATTTATAATTAAACCACAGATGTTTGTTTTTTCTGTATGTATGCAAGTCTGTACATTGGAAAGGAACAGTTTACTTTAACTACTTACACTCTCTATTCTAAGACAAATAGACCTGAGTTGCAACTGTACTTTCCTTTACACGAATTCTCTCTCATAAAAATAGCCGATCTACAAGCTCACATCGCGCCGCATTGTGACACGTTGTGAGCTTGTAGATCTGCTATTTTTGGCTAATGTTATCCCCAGAATATGGATGCTGGATTTTCTTTTTTTTAATTAAAAGGAGGGGAAAAAAGAACATTTTACATAATCGTTAAACATACATTAATTAATTTGTTCAATAAATAAATTTGGAACAAATACATACAACAGATATAGTGCTTGTTCAAGAGAGGATACAAAGCACTTCCGGAACATTAAATAATCATTGAAAAACAGATGATTGTTTTTTTCTGCAAGTCTATGCATTTGAAAAGAACAACTTTAACATTCTATACAAGACAAGGCAACATTTAACAACCATTAAAGCGTGAGTCAGTCAGTCAGTCAGTCAGTCAGTCAGCCTGAGGCTTTCAGCCAGGCATTCTGAGTCAGTCAGTCAGTCAGTCTGTGGCTTTCAGTCAGGCAGTCAGTCAGCCAGCCAGCCAGATAGCCAGCCTCTGGCTTTCAGTCAGTCAGTGGGGGTTATTCTGCCGACAGTTGAATTTGGCAATAAGCATCATTGTAATGTTGTGTTCAGTCAGGCTCCGTCGGTACTGTGTAAGCAGCATAGTGTAATGTGAGAAAAGACTCAACATCCACTGAGGTAGCGGGGTGATGGAGGTACAATGATGCTAGTGGGGCAAGAGTGGGCATTCTGTCCTCCCTGGCAGCCCACCACTCCACAGGACTGACATACTCAGCATCACTCTAGTCCATGTGGACGTAACGATGTCATTCCTCAGCTGACACAAGGGTAAGGGCAGGGGCCACCTGGACATAGTCCTGAATGTTCTTTCTTAGACCAGCCAATTGCTTGGTAAAACACTGGGAGGGCTTTGAAGAGATCCATGCTGGGGTGTCTCTCCATCACAGCCTGCAGCTTTGCAGAGCAGTTAGCCATGGTCTTCTGGAAGAGCTGAGAGTAGGCATCATGCTCATTCTCATCCAGCTCCCCCAGCTGCTCTTTGGTCCCAGGATGCCAGTCTTCAGCCCCTGCACTGCAGCCGTATTCAAACATGTAGAGGTTGTCAAGTTGACCATGGATAGTGGCAGCAGAAGGGTTGGATGTCTCCTGTTGAGGAGATGTGCCAGACATGTGATGTGTCTGGAGTTGGGGAACAGGCCATGAAGAATGATGTTGAAGGCTTTCTTCATGTAGCTTGCTGAGTCTGTGACAAAAGCCCACACGTCACTGAGGTTGATGTTGTAGCTGTTGAGGCAAGAGATGACTGCCTGTGACACAGTGTTGAAGTTGACTCTCTCAAGGAACACAATATCTGATGTCAGAGATGGCTCGCCAACGGGTTGCAGAAGAATTCCGAGGACACAGCGACCACAGGCATCTGTTGTCTCATCTAATAAAACATAGATGGCCTTTCACTCCACCGCACTCTTGATATCCTCCACATACTGAGGTAACAGCTCTAGCAGGTAGTCTGAGCGGAAGTGGGACAGAGCTGGAAGGGATCCTCCCTGCTTTGCAGCCAGTGTGGGAGCTTTCTCAAGGGGAATATCTGCCTCAACCAGTCTTATAGTGGAGCGGCTAAATGCTTTTTATTGGCAGAATCTTTCAGTTGATGATACAAGCGTGAAAATTGGCATGAGCAGTCTCCATGGGTCACTTGACAAGAAAATTGTCCGAGGCAGTTGTAATTTCAAGATGGCGGCCATTTTTCAAGATGGCCGACACCTTAGTGGGCAGTTAAGTGATATGATGGTTTATTTGGTGATACAAGCATGAAAATTGGCATGAATAGTCTCTGTGGGTCACTTGACAATAAGCCACCCACAGCTGCTTGACATTTCAACATGGCGGCCATTTTTCAAGATGGCCAACACTTTAGTGGAGCAATTAAGTTATATAATGGTTAATTTGGTGATACAAGCATGGAAATTGGCATGAGCAGTCTCGGTGGGTCACTTGACAATATGCCACCCACAGCTACTTGAAATTTCAAGATGGCGGCCATTTTTCAAGATGGCGGACACTTTAGTGGAGCATTTAAGTTATATAATGGTTCATTTGGTGATACAAGCATGAAAATTGGCATGAGCAGTCTCTGTGGGTCACTTGACAATAAGCCACCCACAGCTACTTGAAATTTCAAGATGGCGGCCATTTTTCAAGATGGCCACCACCTTAGTGGAGCGGTTAAGCTTAAGAAATCATTTAGTTGGTGATACAAGCATGACAATTGCCATGAGCCGTCTCAAAATGTCATTTGACAAGAAACCCCACAACCACCACTTGAAATTTCAAGATGACTGCCGCCCGCCATGTGGATCTTTAAATGATACCTTTTTCTCATAGAAATGTATTGGGTTGGGGGCACGGTGGTGCAGTCGGTAGCGCTGTCGCCTCACAGCTAGAAGGTCCTGGGTTCGATTCCCACGGGGGACGCTGTGGGCACTGGGGGCGTGTTCTCTCCTCCGCGTCATCAGCGTCCATACCCTAGGCGGGGTTGGCGAAAGGGCCTTTCTGTGTGGAGTTTGCATGTTCTCCCCGTGTCTCCTAGGGTAGGTACCCTCACAAAAACATGCAGTAATCCTGGTCACTATACTGCCTCCCCCTGGCCAGCCGGGGCGCCTGATGGAGGGGAAGGGAACTGGTTTGAATAACGTGTTCCTTCCACGCGCTACGTCCTACCAGGGAAACTCCCCCCTGTCAGGTGACAAGAAGGTCAGTTGGCTCTCATGCATTGAAGGAGGCATGAGCTCGGCCCTGGCCTCCCTAGGTTGGCAGAGGGAAGGTAGCGCCCAGGATTACATAGACAATTGGCACTGGGTGTTAAAAATAGGGTTACAAAATCGTGGGATAAAAATGTAAGTTTAAAAAAAAAAGGAAATGTATTGGGTTCCTCAAAAAGCTCTGTCAAGAGAGGTTGTTTGACTGTGTTTTGTCTGACTCCTCGCCCACAACCTGTCCAGTTTGGTAAAACCTGTAGGAGTTGCCTCCCACTGGCATAGCTCTCAGGGTTCACTGAGGTACACAAGCTCCCTTACCACGACAAGGTAACAGTCACAAGGGATGATTTATGTTTTATTTTTTAACTAACAGCCATTACATGTGTCAAATAAATACTAAGAAATGGGGAAACAAAAAATATGACTAATAAATGAGCACAGTTGTGGTGCTGATTAGCACAGTTGTGGTGCTGAATGGACAGTGCTCCAACATTATAATTGAGCAATGGCTAATACTGAATGGCAGTAGCCACAGAACCATGACAAACTTATACTAAGGAACTAAACTGAAAATGTGCTTCACTGTTACGTATGGCAGTGGAAGCAATGTTACAAAGTAACAACTGAAAATTACACACTAATTGGCCTACACTTGAAAACACAGAGGACAACGGGGAACAACTCTGGCAAAATAAACATGCAAATAGGTTCTAGCAGGGGCAACTACATAGGCATGTGCAACCATATCTGAAGCACTTACACCTTCCAGTACATGCCTTGGTGCACCCACATTTGGTCAACTCCCAACAACTCTCCGCAATAGGTGGAAGTGGAGTCCAGAAGACTTTCCACTTCTCGTCCTGTTCCACCCATCCCCAGTCAGATGGGCTCGGCATTTGTGGATGTCGCTTCAATGCCTGTCCCCACACGTATCCAGCCTCATAAGAAGCACGTTTGGCATGCTCTTTGAGTGCTGCTTGAGTTGGTGGGATCAAGTCAGATGTAGATGCTCTCTTTTGGGCCCTTTCCAGCTCTGTGTTGTTGAACCTAAGTTTACAGCTTAAATTATATTTTGCTCTGTTACTTGTCAATGTGATTTCTATGCCATCACCTTCATCTAGTCGGGTTAGACTAAGTAAGATAGGCAGAGCATTGATCTTATGAAATAATGGAACATTTCTTGCAATGGTATCATAACCAGTACGATCTTGCTCTCTGTTGAATAAACTCGGCTGAATGAGTTTTTCCTTGGTGACCTGCTGACAAATTAAACATCTGTCCCAGTTAGTTTTCTCAGCTGTTATGATGGCTTCTGCCATGTCTGCAGCATAGGCAGAGGCCGAGGGTTTATCCTTTTACCACCTTTTACCAAGCACTTTGATGTATGGGATACAACTAAGTTCGTGCCTTAACCCTACACTTAGTCCGATCGTTCATCCAATGCCATTTAAATCCCGTGCGATCTGTACACCATCCGGTTAACTAAAACCCCATTAACCTTGGCTCGGCTCTCCCGCGCTGGCACAACCTGTCAATTCAGGTGCGGCTATCTAATTGTTTTGGGGTAAATTAGACAGCATTTGGGGTACTAACTTTCAATTAGCTGACATTGAACCCCACTCTGAGTTTAACAGCAGTGATATATCACCAGTGTGCCCTGGTAGTGCGGATATTCACTCTTATCTAATCTATCTATGATCAACAAATCAACACAACTGTATTGTGATGTGTTAAAAGTTGTTCTTTAGCATAATAACAATAATCGTATAATTGCCCTTAATGAAAAAAAACATACATTTCTATGAGAAAATGTATCTTTTGAGGATCCAGGGGGCGGCCATCTTGAAAATAGAAATTTCAAGTGGATTGGGTCACTTGCCTATTGTCAAGTGACCCACAGAGACTGCTCATGCCAATTTTCATGCTTGTATCACCAAATAAACCATTATATAACTTAATTGCTCCACTAAAGTGTTGGCCATCTTGACAAATGGCCGCCATCTTGGAATTTCAAGTAGCTGTGGGTGGCCTATTGTCAAGTGACCCACAGAGACTGCTCATGCCAATTTTCATGCTTGTATCACCAAATAAACCATTATATAACTTAATTGCTCCACTAAAGTGTTGGCCATCTTGAAAAATGGCCGCCATCTTGGAATTTCAAGTAGCTGTGGGTGGCCTATTGTCAAGTGACCCACAGAGACTGCTCATGCCAATTTTCATGCTTGTATCACCAAATAAACCATCATATCACTTAACTGCCCACTAAGGTGTCGGCCATCTTGAAAAATGGCCGCCATCTTGAAATTACAACTGCCTCGGACAATTTTCTTGTCAAGTGACCCATGGAGACTGCTCACGCCAATTTTCACGCTTGTATCATAAATTGAAAGATCGTAGCACTTAGCTGCTCCGCTATTAGTAAAACTCCAGCACAAACTCCTTCCTCTCAGCAGTAGATGGGGTCTTGGAGAGGCAGGCAGCCAGAGTTTGAGTCCTCGATCGTACTGGAAAACAAAGAAAGGTTCGATAATGTAAAATAAACACAGTATCATTGTACAGAAAATCAAATAATAATGCAAACCTACTGTAAGCTCACATATACAAGCCCCTCACAAATATCTGCCTTTCAGGTGTGTATTGTTGAGTGCTGGTCACAATGAAGCGCCTCTACCTCACTAATAACATAATACAGCTTTATTTTCTTTACAATTATCATACTAAACACATTACTGTCAATAGTAAGAACTGCAGTAGTGCACACATGAACCAAACTTCTCTGTCTTCATATTTGATTAAATGTTCTCACTACTCACAAAAATGTACATTACAGGTTGAGCATAATCATCCTGGCTGCTAGACTAGGTATATGTAACAAAACAAAGCAAACTGAAAACGAGTATTTTTGTAACCATCACTGGTTACCAGAGTTGGGGGTAACGGCGGTACAACTACCGCCGTTACTGTAACGGAATACTTTTTTGGGTAACGGAGTAACGTAACGCGTTAGATTAGCAATTGGAGTACTCCGTTACTAGTTACGTTTTCAAATAAGTAATCCGTTAGTTTTTAAAAAGATGTCCCTCATTTTGTTGGCACAGATGTAAAAAAGAAAACCCCGAGTCATTTCCTCATTATTTTGCCAACACGAATACATGTAGGCTACTGAAAGGGGTGTGTGTGTGTGTGTGTGTGTGTGTGTGTGTGTGTGTGGCTCTGCGCATGTGCAGAAAAGCCATGCTGCAGCCCGGCTCTTTCAAGCGAAATGGCAGAGAACGAGAGCTCAGCGGGAGGCTCAGCCTTTACCAATTGGAAGTTTAAGCATTATTTTGATTTTGTCGAGGACAAGGGTGATAAAAACTATACTGTCAGATGTAAGCTGTGTCCGGGTAAGAAGTGCCTGTCTGCTTCGAAGGAGTCTACATCCAATTTAAAGAAGCATCTTGCTAAGACACACCGCAACACAGCCTTAGTGGCTGGGGGCGACGACGATGTAAACAACAATGCCGGACCAGCTCCTAAACAGCAACGATTAGATTTGAGTCTAACCGTCACTCAAAAGGAAATCAATGAGCTTATAGCTGGTTACGTGGTGGAGGAGATGCTTCCTATTTCAACCGTAGAGTCTCCATCATTCCGTAAGATAATTAATAAAATTCCTATGACGCGCAACAAGGAGGGAACAGTGCCCGACAGGAAAACATTTGCCAACTACCTCGACAAAGCTTACTGTGATATGGAGAAAGAACTGAAATCAACGTTTGAGGGCTTACAGTACGTTTCCACCACCGCTGACCTGTGGACAGCACACAATAAGAGTTTTATGGGGATGACAGCCCACTGGATCCATCCCTCTACTTTGCAGCGCAAGAAAGCTGCGATTGCTTGTAGGCGAGTGAAAGGAAGGCACACTTTTAACGTGATCGCCTCTGAAATTGAGCAGATTCACACATCCTATGGCCTTAGTGGGAAAGTAACAGCCACCGTCACCGACAACGGTTCGAACTTTGTTAAAGCGTTCCAGGTTTACCAGGGACAGGGCCTGGAAACTGGCTCCAATTCTGGGCCTGACTCTGAAGCAGAGGAGGACGCAAGCGATGAGGTTACCTTTGCAGATCTACACACTGTGCTTGCTGCCGAGGACGACGACAATGCCTTTGCTCTCCCTCCACACCATAGATGTGCGTCGCACACGCTGAATCTCATAGCCAATGACATAGAGAAGTGGCTGGTGTCAAACAGTGAAGCCAAGGCGGTGTACAGGAGCGCCACTGCCAAATGTTCTGGCCTGTGGAACAAAGCTAGCAGGTCAACTGTGGCATCAGAGAGCGTGGAGGAGATTTGCAAGAGAAAGCTTCTGGTTCCTTGTAAAACAAGGTGGAACTCCTTCTACGATGCAGTGTGCCGAGTCATTGACAGTCCTATTGTGACCCTGAATAAACTTTGCACCGAACTAGGCATCAGATGCATTACAGAGAGAGAGTACCAGTTCCTAAAAGAGTACTGTATGATTGTGAAGCCCCTCACAGTGGCCTTGGATAAACTTCAAGGGGAAGACAACTGCTTTCACGGCACCATCCTGCCAACACTCGAGGGCCTGATGGCTAGAACCCTGCGGTTAAAGGATAACCTCTCCCGTGCTACATCTGGCCTGCCCGATGCCATAGTCGAGGTAAAAATTATGTTCATGCTCATAGCACTTTATCCAAAATTGCCATATGTGCACTGTCTGTAGTGCACTGTCCTTGACTTGTTATTATGATTAAAATGATTATTATAATTAATTATGTCTATTATTATTAAAATATTATATTATTTTTTAATAAATAATTAAAAAATGTAACACAAATAACGTGTTTTTAATAACATTTTGTTATATATGTCTTGCAGGCCGTCAAGAAGCGTTTCGCATCCACGTTGGACAGTAAGGAGGCCTTACTGGCTGCCGCGACCCTTCCTAAATTCAAGTTGCGTTGGATGAAGGACGAGGCGCAAAAGGACCGCACGAAGACGCTTCTAGCTGCCGAGTGTCGTGCTGTCTCTGTTGGGGAAGCACCGCAAGAACTACCGCCGCCTGCACCTGTCATCGGAGAAGACGAGGGTGATGATGATTTCTTTGGTTTTGAAGAAGAAAGCCATGCCGGCGCGTTGACGGCGGACAGTGAAATAGCGGACTATCTCAAGTCAGGTTTCGAATTGGATGTATTGAACAAATTCCCCAGGATCAAGAAGATCTTTCTTCGGCTCAATACCCCAACACCATCCAGTGCCCCCGTGGAGAGGCTTTTCAGCCTCGGGAGTCTCGTCCTCACGCCCAAGAGGAATAGACTATCCGACTCACGTTTTGAAAAACTTCTCCTCCTGCGTTACAATCATCACTTTGGATTAAACGAGTAACTGTTGCTACGCATTGGTTTGGTGAGTCACTCTGTGCCTGTAGGCAACTTTGGCCATGTTTTGAGAAGCATATACACTTTAATAGTTTGTAGTGTAGCCTACGTTTTTGTGTGTTTAGAAAAAACTATGCACCTTGTTTGACCTTTATACTGTACATTGTATGCTGCTGTTCTGAATGTAGCCAGGCATGCTGTGAAGTTTGAAGCCTCTGCACTTTGTTAAAGATATATCATAGTGATTCATAGCCTTATGTGGGCATGTTTTCATTGTTTTGTTTCCTGTGCATCTTATTTATAGGCACTTTCACAAGTAAGGCTACTTGTATTTTATTGTAAGCCTAAGCACTGATTAATTTGTTTGTTTTTTTGATTGATTGAATGTACTTTATTAACAGTTTGCAAATAGTACAGAGGTACGTACGCCCTGAGGGCTTGTTTCAAATCAAACGTGTTCCTGTACGTTTGATGTATAAGCCCGTGTTTTATTTTCATAGAGGCAGCTGTTAAAAATATATACCTCTGGCTCTGAGTCAGCGTCCGCGACTCCGCGCAGCGCTGATTGCTGTCAGATCGTGCACAAGAGTGTTGTCGGGAGACCTACCTTCGTTTCTGTATAATGCACTTTGAATTCAAATTGTTTTATTTTACAGTTAAATTGAAATGTGCCTGATTTGTTGCATAGCTTATGTTGGAGCCTATATGTCCTCTTCTGTCCGGTCCTACATGTAGGCTGGCAATTGTGGCGAATTATATTCGTTAAAATAAACTAAGAAAGATCTGTAAAGGGGATATTGTCTATTGTTTATCATTCTTGTTTTTAACCATAGATAGAGTTAATTAATATGGGCCGTAGATAAGGCCACGCAATGACGGTGGGCAGCCAGTAATACAATGTAACAATTTAAACTTGCGCAACTTAAAATGCAATTAAAACATGGGTTTTAATTAATTGTCAGTAACGGAAAAGTATTCTAACGAGTAACTAGTTACTTTTGTCAGGGGGTAATCCAGTAACGTAACGGATTATTTTTTAATGGCAGTAACTTGTAACTTAACGAGTTACTTTAAAAAGTAACGTTACCCAACACTGCTGGTTACAAAAAACATTCTCAATAGTCTTAGACTATTGAGAAGCAGTTGCAGTTGGGGAACAGGCCATGACCAGGGGTCTTCAAGAGGGGGTCCGGGATCCCTAGGGATCCTCAGAGGGGCCCAAATCTTTGCGTTACATTAACCACTTCAACCCTAGCATCCCTATTCTGAGGGGAACATTAGCAGAAAATAGCAGATCTACAAGCTCACAATGCACAACTTAACATGAATCCAACACATTAGTGCTGTCAAACAAGTCTATGAAGCTGTCTATGAAATATATGAAGATGTTTAACGTGCAACACAATTTTATACAATATGCAGTGAGGGGGTCCCTGCTTCATCTCTTAAGAGGTCCTTGGCCTGGAAAACATTGAAGACCCCTGGTCTACTATTCTCCTCTATGGGCTATATTTCTTAAGATAAGCACTAAAGCCGATTTACATAAAATAAAACTATTGTTTCTCTTTATAACGCTGCAGCTGTCGTCCCTCTGCCTTGCCTGGCCAGTGTTGCAAAAAATAAATAAAGTAATTTCATCAACTTACCAGTGAGCGTGGGTCTGAACACCGAGATAATATGAATGGAGCTGGACGGAGCAGCAGAGTGATTGGAAGATTGCTTTGCGGCGATATCAAAGCGTGACGTTACGACCTCACCAAGATGGCGCGTAGCGAGGGGGTGGAGACTCGGCTCCGCCCCCTCCCTATCCGTAACTTTGTATAATAATGCATATGAATGATCGATAATTAAAAAACAGGTAATTATCCGTTTTCCATTCATGTAGATGAAAGGCTAGAATTGAAAATCAAGCCAATTTTCGATTTTTGATTCTGGATTTCACATTGAATAATAGACTGAACGCAAGATACGGGCTTATAAAGTAATACTTGATATCTTGGCAAAAATTGTGTTTAACAAAAAAATAAAGTTAAAAAACGGGTCAATTTCCGTTTTCCATTCATGAGATGAAGCCAATTTCTTATTGTCGATTTTGGGACTTAAGAACGGATATAAACTGAACGGACAATTTCCGATTTTTGATTTTGGGATTTTATTTTGAAAATCAACTGAACGCTACGTACACGGATTAATACTCTATAGTCAAGTCATAGTAGTTTTTTTTCTCCGTAAATCAACACCCTACTTGATCATACTACAGCGTAGGCCTGTCAAAAAAAATCGATTCATGAATAAATCGCGATTCTTAATGCCACGATTTTAAAAATCGAATCAAAATATTAAAATCGATTTTTTTATTTTAATTTTTTTTTTTTTTTTTTTTTTTTTTTTTTTTTTATAAGTTAGTACCTTTTTCACTGGCACTTTGTCTGAAATCAATGTCAGAAAGACTAGATGTTCTAGTATAATTAAAGCAAAGTGATTTGGGGTAGAAAATCGCAATAAATCGCAGAATCGAATATCAATTAATCGCAGAATCGCAATTTTAATCGAATCGGTACCCTAGAAAATCGCAATAAATCGCAGAATCGAATCGAATATCAATTAATCGCAGAATCGCAATTTTAATCGAATCGGCACCCTAGGAATCGATTTTGAATCGAATCGTGAGGTAAGTGAATCGTGACACCCCTACTACAGCGTCACACAAAAGCTAGATATTTTCAGATGGGGGTACGCGGCCAAATATATATATATATATATATATATATATATATATATATATATATATATATATATATATATATATCAATGTGGGGGTCTGTAGCAACCACAGAGTCCTTGACACGAAAAAAGTTTGAGAACCAGTGAGCTAAACCAGTGGTTCTCAAACTTTTTCATGTCAAGGACCCCCACAATGATATGTATGGCCGCGGACCACCATCTCAAATATTTTGTTCCAGGGACCCCCAGAAGCAAAGATTTGAGTTACAAATGTTCGCACAAATGTCCACGATTCTTCAAAAATAGTAGATCTACAAGCTCATAGCGCGGCACCGAGTGCCGCACTATGAGCTTGTATATCTGCTATTTTTGAATAGCCAAAGTATAAAAAGTCTGAATTATTGTGCTGCTATATTAACACATTTTGCGTGGGACCCCCGGGAACCCCTCCCAAGGACCCCTGAGGGTCCCCGGACCCCACTTTGAGAACTAAATGAGCTAAACAACGCGTTGTTGTGAGCTTGTAGATCGATCCGCTGTTTTTCCCTGAACGTTCGTCCCTAGAAAACAGATGCTACGGTTCAAGTAGTGTTTGAGTGAAATCCACTTAGTTACTTTAAAACCACTGGGAGTCAATGGTGTGACAGAGAGATCTCACGCCTTGTTCTGACACCTTGAAACTGTGAAAAATAACAGCGAGAGAATAAACAAGGGAGAAAACACACTCGGGGCGACTCACAAGTTCACTGGCTGATGAAATGTAGCCATAAGCTGTTGTTAATAATACTGTGTCCACTGGACTGAAACAATGTCATTAGACTGTTAAAGGATTACTTCATATATTTGCAGAGGTAGAAAAAGTACTCGCATGTTTTACTTAAGCAAAAAAAGCCTGCCGCTAGCGGCTATATTATGACTTTAGTCATTTCTTGTTTCTCCACATGGGGCGCTCTAACCTAATTTTGGGATGGTCCACGGCGTGTCTAAAATGGAAAGGACGGATGTGGATCTGTGCCAAAAACCTACCCCCCGTCCACTTTTTTACAGTGGAAAGGCTATTCTCCGATGTGGACACGCTGGTGTGTCTTGAGGTCACTTGAACAACTGAAAGTCTTGTCACACTGTTTACAGTGGAAAGGTTTTTCTCCAGTGTGGATATGCTGGTGTTGCTTCAGATTAATTAACCGACTGAAACTCTTGTCACACTGATTACAGGGGAAAGGCCAGCATCTCCGGTGTGGAGATGCTGGTTGTTACGGCCAACCATATTTGCATTTATTATTATAAATTTGTATTTGGTTTATTTTGGGATAATTATGATGTTTTGGAATATTGTGGTATTATTTGTGGCTTGTGTTTTATTGTTGCTTTTCTGTATTCCATATAAGGTTGTGAATGGTGGTGAATGCTGTGAGACTGGGTGTGGTACTGATTGCTGGTGTGTGTGAAGTGGCTGATTGCATTCAGGTTGACACAGATTGACAGGTCCAGCCCCTGGCCCTGTCCCCTGCTTCTATTCGTCGCCCCTTGTCTCCGCCCCCGCCAGGGTTGGCTGTTCTCTGGAGCTCACCTACAAAAGCTCATTCTGCCCTGACAGTCATGGGGACTGGTCACTCTCATTTGAAAGAGCAAGCAGATATTCAATCCCTCTGTCTCCCTGAACCCATGTAGTCTGTTTGTTTGTTTGTTTGTTAATTTGTCCTTCAGTTACATTTGACTCATTTAGTTACTTTGTTTGACCTTCAGTATCCCTATATAGTTAAACCTGTTTGGTGTCTGTATTACTTTGAGTTTAGAATTATTCTGTATATATTTGCACATTTCATTCATTATTGTATTTATCTGTTCACTCGCCTTGTAGGGGTGTTTGGCCTTTTTTTATTTGGTTTAACCACTTCCTTGTTTGTTTCTGATTCATTAGTTAGGAAAGTAAGTTTAGTAATTGTATATTTTTCTTTGGTTAGGTTTAGGTTAGGGGGTAATTTTGCAAATGTAAACCGACACCCTGAAGTTTCTGGCACTTATGAAAAAAAAGAGCTTGAAATCTCTGCACAAAAAAAGGAAAATAAAATCAATTTATTTTTGAAAGCGACTTTGTCCTCCATTATTATGTCACTTCCCCTACCCTAGACAGGGGGTCGTAACACTGGTGTTTCGTTAGGCCACCTAACTGATTGAAACTTTTGTTACACTGATTACAGTGGAAAGGCTTTTCTCCGGTGTGGACAAGCCGGTGTGCCTTCAGTTGATTTGACTGTGCGAAAGTCTTATCACACTGCTCACAATGATGAGGCTTTTCCTGATGTTACTCATGTTCCTTGACCTACTGAAACTCTTGTCACAATGATTACAGTTGGTAAGGTTTTTCTCTGGTGTGGACACGCTAGTGTCTCGTTAGCCCACCTGACCAACTGAAACTCTAGTCACACTGCTCACAATGATAAGGCTTTTCTCCAGTGTGGAGAAAGGTATTTCTCCAGTGTGGATACGCTGGTGTATCACTAGGTCACCTTTCCGACTGAAACTCTTGTCACATTTTTTACAGGGGAAGGTATTTCTCCAGTGTGGAGACGCTGGTGTATCGTTAGGTCACCTTTCCAACTGAAACTCCTGTCACACTGATTACAGTGGAAAGGCTTTTCTCCGGTGTGGATACGCTGGTGTACCATCAGAATAGTTGACTGTGTGAAACTCTTATCACACTGCTCACAATGATAAGGATTTTCTCCGGTGTGGTTAAGCTGGTGTGTCTTTAGGCTAGCTAATTGACTGAAACTTTTATCACACTGATTACAGTGGAAAAGGCTTTTCTCCGGTGTGGACAAGCTGGTGTGCCTTCAGAAGATCTGACCGTGTGAAACTCTTATCACACTGCTCACAATGATAAGGCTTTTCTCCGGTATGGACACGCTGGTGTTTCTTTAGGTCAGCTTTCCGACTGAAACTCTTGTCACACTTTTTACAGGGGAAAGGTATTTCTCCGGTGTGGAGACGCTGGTGTATCGTTAGGTCACCTTTCCTACTGAAACTCCTGTCACACTGATTACAGTGGAAGGGCTTTTCTCCAGTGTGGACAAGCTGGTGTGCCTTCAGAAGATCTGACCGTATGAAACTCTTATCACACTGCTCACAATGATAAGGCTTTTCTCCGGTGTGGATACGCTGGTGTATCATCAGACTACCTGACCGTGTGAAACTCTTATCACACTGCTCACAATGATAAGGCATTTCTCCGGTATGGACATGCTGGTGTGTCTTTAGGCTAATTAAGTGACCGAAACTTTTATCACACTTTTTACAGAGGAAAGGTTTTTCTCCAGTGTGGACAAGCTGGTGTGTCTTCAGAGCATATGACCATCTGAAACTCTTATCACACTTTTTACAGAGGAAACGTTTTTCTCCAGTGTGGACAAGCTGGTGTTTCTTCATGTACCTTGACCTACTGAAACTCTTGTCACACAGTTTACAGCGGTAAGCTTTTTCTCCATTGTGGACACGCAGGTGTCCCATCAGGTGATCTAATTCATTGAAACTCTTGTCACACAGTTTACAGGGGTAAGGTCTTTCTCCGGTGTGGACACGCTGGTGTTTCATCAGATCGCCTAACTTACTGAAACTCGTGTCACACTGTTTGCAGATGTGAGTTGTCGGTCCGGTGTAAGTCTTCATTTCACCTAGCAGGGTTAAAGTATTGGTAAACTCTAGATGACTGTAGGACTCTGGTTGGTGGATTGTGTCACTGTCTCTCTCCTCTCTCTCTCGCTCTTTCATCTCCAACATGGTCAAGGCAGATGACCAGTGTGGCTAGACCCTGATTCGACTTGATGTTTCTTCCACTTTTTAGGAAGTATTATTGTGTTGCCACAGTCACCAAAAACACTTGCTCAGGGTGGGAATGTCAGGTCTCTGCTGTGTCTTGACTCAACTTCTTCAAGCTTTTCTTGGCACTATGATTTGATTGAATTGAACTATCTTCCTCTCCCTATGTGCTCCTCTTCATATTCTCCATCTCTCTCTGGAGGTTCTTCTGGTCAAACTCAGGTGAAGTGAAATTCTAACGTCTCCCCACCTCATTTTTATAAGCTCACAGCTCTGGTCTGACATCACACACACAAACCAATGCCATACAAGCCTAGCAATGCCGATTTACGCAAGCCGCCATCCAGTGGTGGAAGAAGTACTGGGATGATTTACTTAAAGGGGGAATCGGGGACCCCACACACATAGCAGCACATATGGAAGGACCCTCTACGACATTACCTCAGTTTGACCTAGGTCTGTGTGTGAATGTGACCACCTGCATTCAATCGCCTCTGCAATCGAGCCAGCAGTACGTAAGCCTCAGTCTCACTCTCATCTTTGCTAGATTGTCTTGTGTGTATTCCAAGCTCTCAAGCCTAGTTTCTCCAATAAACATGATCTCACCTTTATAAGCAGACTCATCGCTGATTTGTCATCGGCACGCTTGAAGATGATGTTGGACATGTTTGGTCATGTTTGGCTTTGCAGTCATGCATGTAGAGGGGGTGGAGGAGAGGGCTCAGCATGCACCCCTGGGGTGCTCCAGGGCTGAGAGTCAGGGCGTCAGATGTGATACTCCCCATTCTCACCCCCTGATGGCGATTTGACAGTCGCGCATGCTTAGGTGTATAGGTTAGGTTTCTGAGCTTTGTGTTAAGATTTGCTGGGACAGTGGTGTTGAACGCCGAGCTGTAGTCCAATAACAGCATACGTATGTACTTGTCCATCAGCTTCTCGTCATCCATGTACGAGAGGAAAATAGCCAATCTACAAGCTTGTAGATCTGCTATCTTTAGCAAAAGATTTGGTGCCCCCCCCCCCCCCCCCCCCCACCTGTAGTAACTCTGAGGACCCCTTATAGGTCTCAGACCCCCTGTTGAAGACCCATGCCTTAGAAAATAAATAAATAAGAACGTAAACAGAATGCTGCACAGGGTGGTAACATGGGAGCTGAAGGTCAGTGGGGTCTCTCCTGTCCATTAAGAATCCATTTGACAATCCTTTGCAAGGCTACTACGCAGGTCAAGGCTTCAAAGCATGCCTCATTTCATTGCATGTACAGTATATGGATCTTATTAGGCTATAGCAACATGAAAAATGACATCAGTTTCAACTGCACCCAACTGCTGATGGCTGCATGCACGTACACGTAAGTATGTATGTATGTATGTATGTATGTATGTATGTATGTATGTATGTATGTATGTATGTATGTATGTATGTATTTGTTATTTAATGTTATTTAATTATTCATGCTCACCCAGTATCAACCTTTTCCACACCTTTTTTCTTTACTTGGTTAAAGGCAATACCATAATGTAGAAATACTCTGTTACAAGTAACATTCATGCATTAAAATGTTTACTTGGGTAAAAGTATGAAAACGTTGGCATCAAAATGTGCCAACAAGTATTCACATAGAAAGAATGTCAAGACGTATACTCAAGTAAAGTTAAACTACCTCAAAATTGTACTCAAGCACAGTACTTGAGTAAATGTATTTAGTTACTTTCCCCCAATGATAATACAATGTGCTCATGTAGAGCCATGAAATATTATTTATATACACACCGTCTATATATAAACTTTCCATCTGTGGTGGGATGTATAGCCTATCAATGTTGTTTATAGTGACAGGGACCATAACTATGAAAACACTAAATGTATCCAGTAACATTTGTCATTTTTCTTTCATTAGACACACACACACAAGCAGGCACACACACACTTTTTTACAATTTAGGCATTTGGCAGATGCTCTTAATCCAAAGCGATTTACAGTATAAGCAAGGTAAACAAGAGGTAATACATCAAATGTGTAGAGATAGTAATCTAGGATCATAGGTAAACCAATACTGTCCAAACAGTATAAAGAGACAGTAATCTGTATATTGAAACTATACAAACTATAGGATACCAGGTCAAAACATGAACCTGGCATTTTAACCTTTGCATAAGCCTTCAAGCTCGTCAAGGCTAGGGCATAATATCATTCACATGAAAAGTGGACACATGACAAGTCTCCTTCAAATAAGCTCTATGCACAGCAGCCATATTGGGAATGAATTGTGCCCCTGCCTTCCTTACTTCCTTCACAGGTGTTACCAATAATACTAATTAAGACTCTGTTCCATTTAGTGTGGCACAGTGGCTGTCTTATTTTCAAGGACCCCCATAACTCTGAGAGTGTACAAATGGAACCAAATGGACCCTTACGGGTCAATTTGGTTCCATTTGTACACTCTCAGAGTTACACAACCACCATAAGGGGCCATTTGGGAACCACATTTCTAGTTCTTTCTAGTGAGCCAACGTGCACAATATCAGCACCCTAACCAGAATGGAACAGAGCCCTCATTAGTATAGTTGGTAACACCTGTGAAGGAAGTAAGAAGAGGCCCAATTTCTTTCCAATATGGCTGCTGTGCATAGAGCCTATTAAAAGTTTGGAAGTCTGTCCATTAGTGGGCAGGATTAGCCAGTGGTGCAATACTCTATAGTCAAGTCATAGTAGTTTTTTTTCTCCGTAAATCAACACCCTACTTGATCATACTACAGCGTCACACAAAAGCTAGATATTTTCAGATGGGGGTACGCGGCCAAATATATATATATATATATATATATATATATATATATATATATATATATATATATATATATATATATATATATATCAATGTGGGGGTCTGTAGCAGCCACAGAGTCCTTGACACGAAAAAAGTTTGAGAACCAGTGAGCTAAACCAGTGGTTCTCAAACTTTTTCATGTCAAGGACCCCCACAATGATATGTATGGCCGCGGACCACCATCTCAAATATTTTGTTCCAGGGACCCCCAGAAGCAAATATTTGAGTTACAAATGTTCGCACAAATGTCCACGATTCTTCAAAAATAGTAGATCTACAAGCTCATAGCGCGGCACCGAGTGCCGCACTATGAGCTTGTATATCTGCTATTTTTGAATAGCCAAAGTATAAAAAGTCCGAATTATTGTGCTGCTATATTAACACATTTTGCGTGGGACCCCCGGGAACCCCTCCCAAGGACCCCTGAGGGTCCCCGGACCCCACTTTGAGAACTAAATGAGCTAAACAACGCGTTGTTGTGAGCTTGTAGATCGATCCGCTGTTTCTCCCTGAACGTTCGTCCCTAGAAAACAGATGCTACGGTTCAAGTAGTGTTTGAGTGAAATCCACTTAGTTACTTTAAAACCACTGGGAGTCAATGGTGTGACAGAGAGATCTCACGCCTTGTTCTGACACCTTGAAACTGTGAAAAATAACAGCGAGAGAATAAACAAGGGAGAAAACACACTCGGGGCGACTCACAAGTTCACTGGCTGATGAAATGTAGCCATAAGCTGTTGTTAATAATACTGTGTCCACTGGACTGAAACAATGTCATTAGACTGTTAAAGGATTACTTCATATATTTGCAGAGGTAGAAAAAGTACTCGCATGTTTTACTTAAGCAAAAAAAGCCTGCCGCTAGCGGCTATATTATGACTTTAGTCATTTCTTGTTTCTCCACATGGGGCGCTCTAACCTAACTTTGGGATGGTCCACGGCGTGTCTAAAATGGAAAGGACGGATGTGGATCTGTGCCAAAAACCTACCCCCCGTCCACTTTTTTACAGTGGAAAGGCTATTCTCCGATGTGGACACGCTGGTATGTCTTGAGGTCACTTGAACAACTGAAACTCTTGTCACACTGTTTACAGTGGAAAGGTTTTTCTCCAGTGTGGATATGCTGGTGTTGCTTCAGATTAATTAACGGACTGAAACTCTTGTCACACCGATTACAGGGGAAAGGCCAGCATCTCCGGTGTGGAGAGGCTGGTTGTTACGGCCAACCGTATTTGTATTTATTATTATAAATTTGTATTTGGTTTATCTTGGGATAATTATGATGTTTTGGAATATTGTGGTATTATTTGTGGCTTGTGTTTTATTGTTGCTTTTCTGTATTCCATATAAGGTCGTGAATGGTGGTGACTGGTGAATGACGTGAGACTGGATGTGGCACTGATTGCTGGTGTGTGTGAAGTGGCTGATTGCATTCAGGTTGACACAGATTGACAGGTCCAGCCCCTGGCCCTGTCCCCTGCTTCTATTCGTCGCCCCTTATCTCCGCCCCAGCCAGGGTTGGCTGTTCTCTGGAGCTCACCTACAAAAGGTCATTCTGCCCTGACAGTCATGGGGACTGGTCACTCTCATTTGAAAGAGCAAGCAGATATTCAATCCCTCTGTCTCCCTGAACCAATGTAGTCTGTTTGTTTGTTTGTTTGTTTGTTCATTTGTCCTTCAGTTACATTTGACTCATTTAGTTACTTTGTTTGACCTTCAGTATCCCTATAGTTAAACCTGTTTGGTGTCTGTATTACTTTGAGTTTAGAATTATTCTGTATATATTTGCACATTTCATTCATTATTGTATTTTATCTGTTCACTCGCCTTGTAGGGGTGTTTGGTCTTTTTTTATTTGGTTTAACCACTTCCTTGTTTGTTTCTGTTGATTCATTAGTTAGGAAAGTAAGTTTAGTAATTGTATATTTTTCTTTGGTTAGGTTTAGGTTAGGGGGTAATTTTGTCTTTATTACAGTAGGTAGACATTTTGCAAATGTAAACCGACACCCTGAAGTTTCTGGCACTTATGAAAAAAAGATAAAAAGATCTTGAAATCTCTGCACAAAAAAAGGAAAATAAAATCAATTTATTTTTGAAAGCGACTTTGTCCTCCATTATTATGTCACTTCCCCTACCCTAGACAGGGGGTCGTAACACTGGTGTTTCGTTAGGCCACCTAACTGATTGAAACTTTTGTTACACTGATTACAGTGGAAAGGCTTTTCTCCGGTGTGGACAAGCCGGTGTGCCTTCAGTTGATTTGACTGTGCGAAAGTCTTATCACACTGCTCACAATGATGAGGCTTTTCCTCATGTTCCTCATGTTCCTTGACCTACTGAAACTCTTGTCACAATGATTACAGTTGGTAAGGTTTTTCTCTGGTGTGGACACGCTAGTGTCTCGTTAGCCCACCTGACCAACTGAAACTCTAGTCACACTGCTCACAATGATAAGGCTTTTCTCCAGTGTGGAGAAAGGTATTTCTCCAGTGTGGATACGCTGGTGTATCACTAGGTCACCTTTCCGACTGAAACTCTTGTCACATTTTTTACAGGGGAAAGTATTTCTCCAGTGTGGAGACGCTGGTGTATCGTTAGGTCACCTTTCCAACTGAAACTCCTGTCACACTGATTACAGTGGAAAGGCTTTTCTCCGGTGTGGATACGCTGGTGTACCATCAGAATAGTTGACTGTGTGAAACTCTTATCACACTGCTCACAATGATAAGGATTTTCTCCGGTGTGGTTAAGCTGGTGTGTCTTTAGGCTAGCTAATTGACTGAAACTTTTATCACACTGATTACAGTGGAAAAGGCTTTTCTCCGGTGTGGACAAGCTGGTGTGCCTTCAGAAGATCTGACCGTGTGAAACTCTTATCACACTGCTCACAATGATAAGGCTTTTCTCCGGTATGGACACGCTGGTGTTTCTTTAGGTCAGCTTTCCGACTGAAACTCTTGTCACACTTTTTACAGGGGAAAGGTATTTCTCCGGTGTGGAGACGCTGGTGTATCGTTAGGTCACCTTTCCTACTGAAACTCCTGTCACACTGATTACAGTGGAAAGGCTTTTCTCCAGTGTGGACAAGCTGGTGTGCCTTCAGAAGATCTGACCGTATGAAACTCTTATCACACTGCTCACAATGATAAGGCTTTTCTCCGGTGTGGATACGCTGGTGTATCATCAGACTACCTGACCGTGTGAAACTCTTATCACACTGCTCACAATGATAAGGCATTTCTCCGGTATGGACACGCTGGTGTGTCTTTAGGCTAATTAAGTGACCGAAACTTTTATCACACATTTTACAGAGGAAAGGTTTTTCTCCAGTGTGGACAAGCTGGTGTGTCTTCAGAGCATATGACCATCTGAAACTCTTATCACACTTTTTACAGAGGAAACGTTTTTCTCCAGTGTGGACAAGCTGGTGTTTCTTCATGTACCTTGACCTACTGAAACTCTTGTCACACAGTTTACAGCGGTAAGCTTTTTCTCCATTGTGGACACGCAGGTGTCCCATCAGGTGATCTAATTCATTGAAACTCTTGTCACACAGTTTACAGGGGTAAGGTCTTTCTCCGGTGTGGACCCGCTGGTGTTTCATCAGATCGCCTAACTTACTGAAACTCGTGTCACACTGTTTGCAGATGTGAGTTGTCGGTCCGGTGTAAGTCTTCATTTCACCTAGCAGGGTTAAAGTGTTGGTAAACTCTAGATGACTGCAGGACTCTGGTTGGTGGATTGTGTCACTGTCTCTCTCCTCTCTCTCTCGCTCTTCCATCTCCAACATGGTCAAGGCAGATGACCAGTGTGGCTAGACCCTGATTCGACTTGATGTTTCCTCCACTTTTTAGGAAGTTATTATTGTGTTGCCACAGTCACCAAAAACACTTGCTCAGGGTGGGGAATGTCAGGTCTCTGCTGTGTCTTGACTCAACTTCTTCAAGCTTTTCTTGGCACTATGCTTTGATTGAATTGAACTATCTTCCTCTCCCTATGTGCTCCTCTTCATATTCCCCATCTCTCTCTGGAGGTTCTTCTGGTCAAACTCAGGTGAAGTGAAATTCTAACGTCTCCCCACCTCATTTTTATAAGCTGACAGCTCTGGTCTGACATCACACACACAAACCAATGCCATACAAGCCTAGCAATGCCGATTTACGCGAGCCGCCATCCAGTGGTGGAAGAAGTACTGGGATGATTTACTTAAAGAGGTGGTGCCATGGTTTTGCACTTTTTCTGTTTTTCATGTGTCTATGAGGTTGATAGAACTTCATTAAGCCGGTGGTTTTATGCTGTTTTATGTCTTCTCTGATTATTTGGAGTTCTTCCTGGAGGCTGAAATCTTGAGGGTCAAACGTGCCAATAGAGAAACAGCCCTTTAGTGACATCACAGAGCCCCCAAAAAACATACCCTCCCCCTCATTATCATAACACAACAGGTGTGGGCATGAGGAGGAGGAGGGACTAGGACAGGTGGGTGGTGCTAAGGTGGTGGAGGAGGTGCTAAGGTGAGAACCAGGCATACTTAATGAACTGGAGGCGTGTCCACATAAAACTTTTTTTTTTTACAATTTCTGTACACTTTTTTTTTTTTTTGAAAAAAAAATCATTACATAATAATAATAGTACCTTATGATCAGGTTTTAGGGTTGACAAATATCATGGCACTCCATCTTTAAAGGGGGAATCGGGGACCCCACACACATAGCAGCACATATGGAAGGACCCTCTACGACATTACCTCAGTTTGACCTAGGTCTGTGTGTGAATGTGACCACCTGCATTCAATCGCCTCTGCAATCGAGCCAGCAGTGCGTAAGCCTCAGTCTCACTCTCATCTTTGCTAGATTGTCTTGTGTGTATTCCAAGCTCTCAAGCCTAGTTTCTCCAATAAACTGATCTCACCTTCATAAGCAGACTCATCACTGATTTGTCATCGGCACGCTTGAGGATGATGTTGGACATGTTTGGTCATGTTTGGCTTTGCAGTCATGCATGTACAGGGGGTGGAGGAGAGGGCTCAGCATGCCATGCACCCCTGGGGTGCTCCAGTGCTGAGGGTCAGGGCGTCAGATGTGATACTCCCCATTCTCACCCCCTGATGGCGATTTGACAGTCGCGCTTGCTTGGGCGTATAGGTTAGGTTTCTGAGCTTTGTGTTAAGATTTGCTGGGACAGTGGTGTTGAACGCCGAGCTGTAGTCCAATAACAGCATACGTATGTACTTGTCCATCAGCTTCTCGTCATCCATGTACGAGAGGAAAATAGCCAATCTACAAGCTTGTAGATCTGCTATCTTTAGCAAAAGATTTGGTGCCCCCCCCCCCCCCACCTGTAGTAACTCTGAGGACCCCTTATAGGTCTCAGACCCCCTGTTGAAGACCCATGCCTTAGAAAATAAATAAATAAGAACGTAAACAGAATGCTGCACAGGGTGGTAACATGGGAGCTGAAGGTCAGTGGGGTCTCTCCTGTCCATTAAGAATCCATTTGACAATCCTTTGCAAGGCTACTACGCAGGTCAAGGCTTTAAAGCATGCCTCATTTCATTGCATGTACAGTATATGGATCTTATTAGGCTATAGCAACATGAAAAATGACATCAGTTTCAACTGCACCCAACTGCTGAAGGCTGCATGCACGTACACATAAGTATGTATGTATGTATGTATTTTTCATCTTATAATTTAATTGTATTTGATTATATTTAATGTTATTTAATTATTCATGCTCACCCAGTATCAATCTTTTCCACCCCTTTTTTTTTTACTTGGTTAAAGGCAATACCATAATGTAGAAATAAAGTAACAAGTAACATTCATGCATTAAAATGTTTACTTTGGTAAAAGTATGAAAACGTTGGCATCAAAATATGCCAACAAGTATTCACATAGAAAGAATGTCAAGACGTATACTCAAGTAAAGTTAAACTACCTCAAAATTGTACTCAAGCACAGTACTTGAGTAAATGTATTTAGTTACTTTCCCCCAATGATAATACAATGTGCTCATGTAGAGCCATGAGATATTATTTATATACACACCGTCTATATATAAACTTTCCATCTGTGGTGGCTGGTGGGATATATATCAATGTTGTTTATGGTGACAGGGACCATAACTATGAAAACACTAAATATATCCAGTAACATTTGTCATTTTTCTTTCATTAGTTTCTGAAATATATAGCGCGCACACACACGCACGCACGCACGCACGCACGCACGCACACACACATTTTTTTTTACAATTTAGGCATTTGGCAGATGCTCTTAATCCAGAGCGATTTACAGTATAAGCAAGGTAAACAAGAGGTATTACATCAAATGTGTAGAGATAGTAATCTAGGATCATAGGTAAACCAAGAACTGTCCAAACAGTATAAGGAGACAATAATCTGTACATTGAAACTATACAAACTGTAGTGTAGGATACCAGGTCAAAACATGAACCTGGCATTTTAACCTTTTGCATAAGCCTTTAAGGTCGTCAAGGCTAGGGCATAATATCATTCACATGAAAAGTGGATACATGACAAGTCTCCTTCAAATAAGCTCTATGCACAGCAGCCATATTGGGAACGAATTGTGCCCCTTCCTTACTTCCTTCACAGGTGTTACCAATAATACTAATTAAGACTCTGTTCCATTTAGTGTGGCACAGTGGCTGTCTTATTTTCAAGGACCCCCATAACTCTGAGAGTGTACAAGGGTCCATTTGGTTCCATTTGTACACTCTCAGAGTTACACAACCACCATAAGGGGCCATTTGGGAACCACATTTCTAGTTCTTTCTAGTGAGCCAACGTGCACAATATCAGCACCCTAACCAGAATGGAACAGAGCCCTCATTAGTATAGTTGGTAACACCTGTGAAGGAGAAGAGGCCCAATTTCTTTCCAATATGGCTGCTGTGCATAGAGCCTATTAAAAGTTTGGAAGTCTGTCCATTAGTGGGCAGGATTAGCCAGTGGTGCAATACTCATAGTCAAGTTATAGTAGTTTTTTTTCCCGTAAATCAACACCCTACTTGATCATACTACAGCGTCACACAAAAGCTAGATATTTTCAGATGGGGGTCCGTGGCCAAATATATATATATATATGTCAATGTGGGGGTCCTTGACACAAAAAAAGTTTGAGAACCAGTGAGCTAAACCAGTGGTTCTCAAACCTTTTCATGTCAAGGACCCCCACAATGATATGTATGGCCGCGGACCACCATCTCAAATATTTTGTTCCAGGGACCCCCAGAAGCAAAGATTTGAGTTACAAATGTTCGCACAAATGTCCACGATTCTTCAAAAATAGTAGATCTACAAGCTCATAGCGCGGCACCAAGTGCCGCGCTATGAGCTTGTACAGATGTATATCTGCTATTTTTGAATAGCCAAAGTATAAAACGTTCAAATTATTGTGCTGCTATATTAACACATTTTGCGGGGGACCCCCGGGAACCCCTTCCAAGGACCCCTGGGGGTCCCCGGACCCCACTTTGAGAACCAAGGAGCTAAACAACGCGTTGTGAGCTTGTAGATCGATCCGCTGTTTTTCCCTGAACGTTCGTCCCTAGAAAACAGATGCACGGCTCAAGTAGTGTTTGAGTGAAATGCACTTAGTTACTTTAAAACCACTGGGAGTCAATGGTGTGACAGAGAGATCTCACGCCTTGTTCTGACACCTTGAAACTGTGAAAAATAACAGCGGGAGAATAAACAAAGGGAGAAAACACACTCGGGGCGCCTCACAAGTTCACTGGCTGATGAAATGTTGCCATAAGCTGTTGTTAATAATACCGTGTCAACTGGACTGAAACAATGTCATTAGACTGTTAAAGGATGACTTCATATATTTGCAGAGGTGGAAAAAGTACTCGCATGTTTTACTTAAGCAAAAGTATCAATGCTGCAATATAGAAATACTCTGTTACAAGTACAAGTCCGGAATTCAAAATGTGCTTAAGTAAAAGTACGAAAGTATTGGTATGAAAATGTACTTAAAGTACCAAACGTAAAAGTACTCATTATGCAGAATGTCCCATTTCATGTTTTCAAATGTATATATATTTTGAAAATAGCAGATCTACAAGCTCACAATGTGGCGACGCATTTTGAGCTTGTAGATCTATATTCCAATAGTTATTCTAATAGTTTCTATATTACTATAGAGTGTTTGTTCAGTAACAAGGGTCTCCCTGTCTCTCCAGCTCTTTATTAAACAGAAATGTTCAGGTCTAGGATACCAATGAACTACACCACTATACCAATGTTCTCTCTCAATACCAATGAGAGAGAACTCATACAGGATAAAGGATAATCTAGTGACATTGGAAGTGATGACACAAAGAATTGAGCAGACACATTTTGAACTGGAACCCTGTAAAATTGGAGCTAATAAATGGGTACTCTCTCCCGATTGGCTGAAATAGCAAATAGGCCACCTGAAAATGTATTTTCAGTTTATTAAAGAGATCAGAGCTGGAGAGATGGGGAGACCCCGCCTGCTATTGAACAAACACTCTACAGTATCAATGATCAGAATATAGACCTTTTACTATTTACCAAAACACATTTTATATTAACCAAAAACATCTCTTAGGGCGCGATCACACCAAAGTTTAATTCTACCTATGAGGGTGGATTCTGCCAATGCTTTTCAATGGGAATGGAGTGGTTTGATGGTAGAAAACGACGATGACGATGACAATGAAGAAGAGGATGATGATGATGATGATGATGATGATGATGATGATGATGATGATGATGATGATGATGATGATGATGGTGAGGACAGGGCGAGGTAAATAACCGAAGGCGTGAGAGGAAGAACGGGCTGTTTAGATTTATGGCGTTCAAGGCCGGTCCAGGGCTGTCGGAGGGTTGCTGAATCCTTCGGTTTGTGACAAAGCGCTTCGTTAGAGAGTCCCTGTTAACATTTATGGAGGCTCAGATTTATGACGCCTGAAGTTCACCTCCCTTCCTGTTAACTTTTTAACTTTAGTTATTTTCTTCCCAGAGCGAGATGCCGACCGGCGAGTCTATGTGCCACCGGCATCAGTCATAGTAATGATCTCTGGTCTCTCTCTCTCTCTCTCTCTCTCTCTCTCTCTCTCTCTCTCTCTCTCTCTCTCTCTCTCTCTCTCTCTCTCTCTCTCTCTCTCTCTCTCTCTCTCTCCCTCTCTCTCTCTCTTTATCTCTGTGTGTGTGTGTGTGTGTGTGTGTGTGTGTGTGTGTGTGTGTGTGTGTGTGTGTGTGTGTGTGTGTGTGTGTGTGTGTGTGTGTGTGTGTGTCCGGCCCGAGAGAGAGAGAGAGAGAGAGAGAGAGAGAGAGAGAGAGAGAGAGAGAGAGAGAGAGAGAGAGAGAGAGAGAGAGAGAGAAACAGGTGTTTACTCGGCTGTAAATATCATGATGGAAGCGTCATGTTGTTTTCTTCTTTTTGTCTGTCTTTTTGTCTGTCTGTCTGTCTGTCTGTCTGTCTGTCTGTCTGTCTGTCTGTCTGTCTCTCTCTCTCTCTCTCTCTCTCTCTCTCTCTCTCTCTCTCTCTCTCTCTCTCTCTCTCTCTCTCTCTCTCTGTGGTGGGGGTAAGGATGGGGTGTGGTGGGGGTATGGATGGGGTGTAGTGGGGGTATGGATGGGGTGTGGTGGGGGTATGGATGGGGTGTTGTGGGGGTAAGGATGGGGTGTGGGGTGGGGTATGGATGGGGTGTTGTGGGGGTAAGGATGGGGTGTAGTGGGGGTAAGGATGGGGTGTGGGGTGGGGTATGGATGGGGTGTTGTGGGGGTAAGGATGGGGTGTAGTGGGGGTAAGGATGGGGTGTGGGGTGGGGTATGGATGGGGTGTGGTGGGGGTAAGGATGGGGTGTGGGGTGGGGTGGGGTATGGATGGGGTGTGGTGGGGGTAAGGATGGGGTGTGGTGGGGGTAAGGATGGGGTGTGGGGTGGGGTATGGATGGGGTGTTGGGTGGGGTATGGATGGGGTGTGGGGTGGGGTATGGATGGGATGTGGTGGGGGTAAGGATGGGGTGTGGTGGGGGTAAGCATGGGGTGTGGTGGGGGTAAGGATGGGGTGTGGGGTGGGGTATGGATGGGGTGTTGGGTGGGGTATGGATGGGGTGTGGGGTGGGGTATGGATGGGGTGTGGTGGGGGTAAGGATGGGGTGTGGTGGGGGTAAGGATGGGGTGTGGTGGGGGTAAGGATGGGGTGTGGGGTGGGGTATGGATGGGGTGTTGGGTGGGGTATGGATGGGGTGTGGGGTGGGGTATGGATGGGGTGTTGTGATTAATCCGGCGATACGTCGACTCACAGGCCTTTGAAGTTCCTTCTTAATATGAGCTCGTTTAGGGGGATGCAGCTGGGATTGATTGGAGCTGTCATTGGTGTGGAGTTCATACATCAACTCCTCCTCACAGAGGAGACCCCAGGCATGTCTAACACTAACAACTCACTGTCTGTGCTGGACACTAACCAATACATTTACTTAAGTACCGTACTTTACCGTACTTAATTACTGTACTTTTTGAGACTTTCAATATTTAAATTAGCATTTCCCCCAAAAATATAGTACAGCAATGCATTGATATTAAAAAGAAAATGTACTTGGTAATTTGTACTTTTGAATACTTGAGTATTACTTCAGTATATACCAGTAGACCCTGCCAGTGCTTCATTTGTAAATGATTAGGTGCCGGAGCTCATGAACCCTACTAAGCACCCCCCAGGGGCAGGTTTCCGGAGCCCAGCTCCGGCCAGCTCCGGCACAAATTAAGCCCTTACTTACAGTGGTAAGTAAACAAGTGCATTTACTTGAGTACTGTAATAAAGTCGTTTTTTTTCATTTAAATGTTTTATCTGTACAGAGGCTCACTTTCACTCCATCTTGTACGTTTGACTCCACTACTACTTTGTAAGCTGTAGAAAAACAACTGAGAAACTAGACAATCTACAAGCTGTGTTGTATTAATAATCAAAATATGCAAAGTAACTAGTCATGAAACGATAGTGGAGTAAAAATCTCCTCTGAGATGTAAATGTAGAAGTGTACTGCCCTACAAAGCCAAAGTGCAGTAAGTACGAAAAAAGGAATCACAGAATCAAAGTAAAAGTACCTCAACATTGTACTCAAGTACAGTACTTGAGTAACAGCTCTGCTCTGGAGAAGTGTGTCTATAAAAAGACGCTGGGATAATGATTAAAGTCATGTGACAGGCTGGGGAGGGCGTCGCCCAGGGAACGGAGGCGGGGCATTCGTCATGATAATTAAAGGTGTAAATAATTTATGTTGCAGATATTTCAACTGGCGCGCACGCGCGCGTGCGCACAAACACACACACACACACACACACACACACACACACACACACACACACACACACACACACACACACACACACACACACACACACACACACACACACACACACACACACACACACACACACACACACATTTCAACTGGCTCTTCCTACTGGAGTGAAGACTGGCACGTCTGTCGCCCGGAGAGCCCTATAACCACTGGACACCTTGTCAAACATAACACACACGCACGCATGTGTTTGTGTTACTATACTTGTGAGGACATTTTAGGACAGCATAAAAGATAGCTGTTATAGCAGATAAATAGCAGAAAAAAAATAAAAAACACAAGCTCACAACGCATCGTTCCGTGACCCGTTGTGAGCTTGTAGATCTGCTATTCCTGGTGTGCGACACCGACACATAACTAAGAACTAAGTATAAATCATACCTCCCTCGAACATGGGCCAATCGTGGTCACGTAGACGTTTGGACCCCCAAACTGATATGATTTTGGCAGAGGTCCCCCATCTGATACTTTTTTAATAGCCAAACATTAAAAAAATATTAATTATTAATTATTGACACATTTTGGTGGTGGGGGCGGGGGGGGGGGGGGGGGGGGGCAGCAAAAGTTGTTAATATAACGTCACTTTCATTTTAACCACTAACCATATCTTATACGTTGGCTATTCAAAAATAGCAGATGTACAAGCTAAAAAAAAATGTGAATTGTGTGTAAATCTTTGAATAGTATATAAATATTTTTAAAGCAAACATATTTTTACTCAAATCTTTGCTTCTGGGGGTCCCTGGCACAAAACCTTTTCAGACGGGAGTCCGCAGCAAAATATATATATCAATTTGGGGGTCCTTGGAACCAAAACGTTTGAGAACAACTGCCGTATGGTATATTCAGCGCTGACACAAACGCTAGGAAAATAAACAATAGTTGCAGCCCTAAAGCTATTTTTTGTATAAGGGGGTGCTGTGGCTTCGGACACAGCACCTTTGGACTGGATGTGGGGGGGCTTAACATTGACAGCATTTGTTACGTTTCCCCCCTGGTTTGATCGTTCACAGGCCTGATTGAGCAGGGCGACCAACTATTTAGTGGTGTACTTTCAGTGGTAGTCATGGCACATACAGTATAGACAATCTCTTTCCTGACTCACATTACCGTAAACCTTCCTTTTTGTATATTAAATCTTCTGAACAGCACGCCGCCTCTGTGGTCTGCCCCCTGTGCTCCTGTTTCTCTGACAGAAGTTAGTCATGATGAAACAAAGGGAGGAAGCGCTGTGTGGATCAACTGGCTCTCGGTGGAACAGGTAGATATAAACACAAAGAGGTATACTGCTTTGTCTCCCCAGTGGCATAATCTGCAGACCAACAAGAAACAATCCAAGGCACTCCATCTTCAAGTGAAAATATATTATATTATTCAAATTTGTATTGACGGCAACAGAAGGGACCAACGCTTTTCGACACTACTGTGTAGGTCTTCGACAGGGTCTTGCTCAGCCTTGCTGAGTCTTGCTCAACACAAAATGTAATCACATTGCGTTAGTGCCTTGGATTCTTTTCTTGTTGGTCTGAAGTTTATGCCACTGCAGAACCTCTTGGACTTTGCGTCATGACACAAACGCACGCACGGACCCACACGCACGCACACACACAAACACAGACGCGCGCACCACCAGCCTCGGAGTCATCATAGCTCACAGATATAACAAGGCCTCTGAGCTGTCAACAGTAAAATAAAGAGCGCCGTCCATTCCGCCTGTTATCAGAATAAGGAAACATTGTAACGAGAACACAGGCTAATGGACGGACCAGGCTCCATGCTGTATTGATGAAGCCATTTGTTTTTAGAGTTTAGTCTACTGTGGCTAATGCAATACAATGAAGGTCAGGATGATGGGTCAGAGACAAATCAACCTTGTTAGAGCTGCTTAAGGTTTAACCAAAGAACGCCATCACCAGGTGTATTTGTTGCTAAAAGACACGATCATGTCTCAATGTTTTTTACTGGTTAAATGAAGGTTATGATACGTTATTGCATGTACTGTAGATGAGTCGTATCATTCCAGGTGCTCAGGGTTAGCATGCACCTTCCACTTGAAACTCCACTCAATACGAGAAAGCTTTTGTTAAGCAGTGCAAATGTACGCAGTTGAAGAGACTGTCCGTCTAAATGCTACAGCTCAACGTTATTGAAGTGTTGGCTATCCCTTGTCTAGATCAGGGGTTCTCAAACTTTTAAGGCCGCAAATTTAAGCCCCCCCCCCCAAAAAAAAGGAAATCATAATCGAACTGGGGACCACCCACCCTGATAAGCACTTTTATTTTACTCGGTTCCCCAGATAAATAGCAGATCTACATTTCACAATGTTTGCCTTCTCAGACAATTTGTCCAATGTTTGATTTATGTTTTGGTTGACTACTTTTTTACTTTTCCATTGGCACCGGAGGGGGGGGGGGGTTGTGTTGTCAAGTTTCACGATAAAAAAAAAAAAAGAGCAGATCTACAAGCTCATAGCGCGGCACTCTGTATGAGCTTGTAGATCTGCAATGTTTTGAATAGCCAAAGAAATCTAAAATGACATGCGTTCCGTTCCCTCTCTTAATGAGTAACACACATAAAGAGTTTCGGAGAAGGGCGCTACAGAAATGCAGGCCATTTATCATTTGGACGTGGGTTGGAGCGGTGTGTGATATCCAACGTGTCCTTCAGCACTGCGTATGTGCAGTGTGTGTCCTTGAGGACCCCCGCAGACCCTCTGACCCGGCTCTCTCACTATATGAATCACTCCGGATGAGACGGATAAACGCCCGACGGCTAGAACGTGCCTCCCGTGTCGATTACCTTCGACGCAATAACGCAAACCATTCCTCCATATGCAAACGCTTGATGCAAAGCCGTTCGTACTCGTGCTATACCAGTGGTGGAAAAAAAAGTACTCAAATGTTTTACTTAAGTAAAAGTATCAATACTGCAATGTAGAAGTACGTGTTACAAGTAAAAGTCTGAAATTCAAAATTGACTTGAGTAAAAGTACAAAAGTATTGGTATCAAAATGTACTTAAAGTAGGCTACCAAAGTAAAAGTACTAAAATGTTTGAAAATAGCAGATCTACAAGCTCACAACGCGTCGCGATGCGACAGGTTGTGAGCTTGTAGATCGGCTATTTTCAAATAGTAAAATAGGGCTAAAATGGTTAATGCATGTTTTATAATGTGAGAATATATATCTGCAAAATAACTATATAGTTTTCAATAATTGTATGTGTAGTGTAAATGTAGTGGAGTAGAAGTAAAAGTATAGACAATTGGAAATACTCCAGTAAAGTAAGAGTAGCCTATACCTCAAAATTTTACTTAAGTACAGTACTTAGTTACTTTACACCACTGATATACTAACGCTTAATGCAAACCGTTCTTACTCGCGTTAATGCTTACCTTGACCTTTGCACTTATGATAACGCGTGATTATTTCCCTCGCGCGGTGCGACCCCCAGCGCTCTTTTCAATGACAACTCCATTAAATGTCATTACGCCGTATCAGACCTATGGCATCACGGGAGCCTATTTCAGTGTCCCTCACTTTAACTGGATCTATTTCCATTTTTCTGCCGCGAGCCAAACGCGCGATCGGTGAGTATAAGCGGCAAAGGGGGGTCAAAGTTCGGCCCCTAATCGCGTGCGAACGGGACAATAATTCCGCTCACTTGTCACCTCATCTTGGCGCCGGAGGCTCTTAGCATTTTTATCGAATGTTTAATTTCAACGTACAGGATTGAGCTGTGGGGGGGGGGGGGGCTGGATGGGGGCCAGCCCAAGGACAAGGAGCAATCTGTCATAAAAAAAAAATGAGGAGACAGCAGTGAACCTCCGAGAGAGAGAGAGAGCGAGAGAGAGAGAGAGAGAGAGAGAGAGAGAGCGCGCGAGAGAGAGAGAGAGAGAGAGAGAGAGAGAGGTGTCCCACGGCATCTCTCCTCAGTGTTCATTTAATTCATGAGATTTCAATTAACATTGAGATGCACCCTTACGGGTCTATTTGGTTAAATGTTGTAAACTCTCAACTTACAAATGGATAAATGAGCACTGAGGATTTTATTGTGTCTCAATAAAGAAAATACAGTGTAGCATTGGAGCAGGGGGTTTCAAATGTGTTCATGTCAAGGACACTTTCATTAGAACATGGACCCCCCTTTTCAAACTACTATGTCCAAGGAACACATGATATCAAGGACGCGGAGGGCATTCTAGAACCGAAGGGGATGCGTTCCTAGCGTGCGCGTGTAAATTTGCGGGTTTTTTCCCCCGGGTTTGTTACCTTATTGGGGGTTTTGTTACTTTATTTTGGTTAATTCGGTTAATAAGGTACAAAAAATGTACTCCATGAAGTGTAGATATCCGAGGTTTTTTCTTTTTTCTTCATCCCAAAAGTCGGGGGATATATGTATACATTTTTTATACACATTTTCACGATTTTTCAAGATATCCAAAGTATAGCCAAAGTATACCTCTTTGTAATCCTACCTCAGTTGTAATGAGTGGGTTGTTTAAGTCACTGTTGCCTTTCTGTTAGCTTGAACCAGTCTGGCCATTCTCCTCTGTCCTCTGGCATCATCAACAATGCATTTTGTACCCACAAAACTGCCGCTCGCTGGTTTTCTTTTACTTCCTATTTCCAAACCATTCTCTGTAAACCGTAGAGATGGTTGGTTGCGCATGAAAGTCCCAGAAGCTCAGCTGTTTCTGAAATAGTCATACCAGCCTGTTTAGCCCCAACAACCATTACCGTTGCTGCCATATAATTGTCTGATTAGAAATGTGCGTTAAAAGTAGTTCACCCAAAAAATGACTTATTTTCTATCAATTACACACCCCATGAAGCATTATTCATGAAGATTTATTTTGTTTTTGTCGCATTCCTAAGCCAATAATTTGATTACCGGCAGAAAGATGCTATATGTCTATGTCTCCGGTAGGAGACTCAAAGTGGAGAGACCGCCAGTCATCAAATTATTGGCTTAGGAATGCTCCATGAATTCAATGCTTCATGGGGTGTGTAATTGTAATAATATTTTTGGGTGAACTACTCCTTTAATGTGCAGTTGGGCCGGTGATTGTATGTTTGCCTGATTTGATTGGTATCCCGAACTGAGAGCTGGAGAGATGGGGAGACCCCTGTTACTGCATGAAGATATATATATTTTTTAAAGCATTTTAATCGCGTTCTACTGCAAGTCCAACCACACACCTTTATGGCAATAATACAACAATTTATGAACCATCTCATATCTCAATGTGTATTTTACCCCCAAAGACCAAGAATGTCCTTCATAATTATCATTTACTTTTGAAACCAAAATCTTGGAGTTTAGTAAGTTGCTGTTTCGAAATCAATCAAATAAAAAAAAAACACTTTAATTCAAAAATTGCAATTATTTATTTTGGTGTGAACCACTTGCTTCGATATGAGCGCTTGTACACAGCGCTGTCCGCTGAGGCGGTGTTGACCGCAGGCTGGCTGTGGTCAAGGTTATCTGTGACTTGCCGCACGCTCATTAGCGCGGGAGAGGCGCTATCGTCGACACGACCGGGGAGATGAATGACCCTGGCCGTGTTAAATGTACAAGAGGCTTCTGTTAGAGAGAGGGGCCTGAAGAGCCAGGAGCGTCAACAGAGGGGCTGTTGGGTTATTATTTGAAGAGGAGGCACTCATGCTAATGCTAATGTTTAGCTGACTCTGGCATCTTCCTCCCTGGCCTTGAGTCCGATGGCGATACGGGGTTGAAATGATCTACTGTATATTAATACTGTTACTAGAGGGTTATATAATTAACCCTCCAGATGTGTGTGTGTGTGTGTGTGTGTGTGTGTGTGTGTGTGTGTGTGTGTGTGTGTGTGTGTGTGTGTGTGTGTGTGTGTGTGTGTGTGTGTGTGTGTGAGAGTATCTTATCAGGGTAAGACGGAAGTGAAGATCCCAGATGCATGAGGAAGTGTTTATGCCTCACAGCTACCAGTGGTTACAAAAGACTCACTTAAAGCTACAATACGGCATTTATTGTAATGAATAAATAGATTTTAAAATAGATTTTGAAGTATATACTGACTATACTTTCTTTTTTTCCCTTCTTTAAAAAAAATATTATTTATTATAACCTTTTCAATTAAACAAAATGTAGCTGGTGTTATCCTGCATTACAATTACCTATGGTGGATGCCACAAACGTAACATCCAGACTTTCGAGGCACACCGCTGCTCCGACTGTATTGTAAATGGTGCATTTATATAGCGCTTTTACCCAAAGCGTTTTACATTGATTGTGCCATTCATCCATTCACACACACATTCATACACCGATGGCGGAGGAAACCATGCAAGGCACCAACCTGCTCATCGGGAGCAATTAGGGGTTCAGCGTCTTGCTCAAGGACACTTCAACACTAACTCTGGGGGAGCCCCCCAGTCCGGGATCGAACTGGGAACCTTGCGGTTTCCAGTTCACTCTACCCCTGAGCCACTGCCGCCCCATTGTCACATGACAGCTGTTAAACAGCGGGTGAAATTCGTTTTTGTGCAAGCTCCATCGTTTTTGTTATTTCCATAAAGAGAAAGGAAAGAGGGGGCAGGAGGGGATCAAGGAGAAGAGAGAGAGAGAGACGTCAATAAAAAACAACAATTTATTTTAAGTACCCGAGGTAAGAATTGTGCGTGAGCATAGCAGCAGATATACTACATCAGGGGTCATCAATGTTTTTCAGGCCAAGGACCCCCTAGCTGAGAGAGAAATGAAGCAGGGACCCCCTCTATATTGTATACAATTGTGTTTAAGATTACACTTTTTTTTTACTTGGTCTGCTCTTTTTTCCCTTTAAACCTATACCTCTTTGCCAAAAATAGCCGATCTACAAGCTCACAACGCCTCGCAGTGCGAGGCGTTGTGAGCTTGTAGATCGGCTATTTTTGGCTAAAGTTCTCCTCAGAAAAGGGATTTGGCGGCCTCCCCTTTAGTAACTGAGGATCCCCTAGGGGTCCCGGGCCCCCTGTTGAAGACCCCTGCTGTACATAGATAGATTATGGAGTTAAGGTGTGAGAATAATATTACCAGTGTGCCATACGTGGGTCACACCAGGGGCCACGTCGTACGACCCATAGCTCACCGAGCCAGGGGCCACAAATTGTTTGCAATATCCTCATGTTCCACCAGTGGTCCCCAGCCAGGGCCGGATTTATAGGAGTTGATGCCCCTGCGCTAGAGTATATCTTTTTTTGGCCTGTGCTTCAGCACCTCAAGCCCGTTGGATAAGCCACCACTGTGTGTGGAAAATACTAGATACAGTAGGCGGGCTTTAGACCGGATCAAGGCTTTGACAGCCACTAGAGGCACTGTCTGCAGTGTGGATAGCAGAGCAGAAGCTCTCAATGTTTTAACCATACAACAACTACAGTAAATATACAATAACTAAACAAAAATATCACTTGGATTGGATTGCAATACTTTACAATTTGATCATAAAAAAAAAATAAAAAAATGTGGAGGCCCCCCCAATTGGGGGCCCCTGGGCTGCAGCCCACCCTAGCCCAACGCTAAGTCCGGCCCTGTCCCATGCAGCCCACAATGTTGGGAATCACTGACTTGTTACAGTCATTTCCCAAGTATTGCATGACACTTTTCAAACTTTGAGAAAAGATTTAACACTGTAACATGTGATGAAGCTACTTAATTAGGGCTGGTCATTGTGTATTAGCTCAGAGCAGAGACACTTTGTTCTGGCGGTGGAGAACATCCATAATTTGGTCTCCAGAGGGCTCCATTGGTTCCATTAGGAGCAGACGCTCTCTCACATTAGCACTGATTGATCCCACAGCCCACATAACCAGTTTGTTCCATCAATTAATATGATGGCTTCATCCAGAGAGAGCACATCACCACACCACCATCCCATGAGTTCTGTGGTAAATTACTTCCAAACCATTTTCTAGGGCACCCTGTCCTTGAGTGCGAATGTTCTCAAAGTGGGGTCCGGGGACTGCCCAGAGGTCCATGAGTTCCAGGGGGTCTGTTTTTTGTTTGTTTAAATGATGGCGTCGTGACCTCAACCTGCGCTTCTTCGGTTGCAGCGTGGGCTTGGCTTAAACACGAACCCTAACGCAGGGGTAGGCAACCTTGGAAAAAGTACTCAAATGTTTTACTTAAGTAAAAGTATCAATACTGTGTTCCACGTAGTGTGGTTTTGTTGTCTGGGATTCCTGTGTGTTCCTCCCCCTGTCTCTCCTTCCCTCTATCATTCACCACTACAGGTCTGAAGTCACCAACCCATCAGCTGTCAATCAAACTGTTACCTGGCCCCACCCTCATCCAATCACCTCCATCTGTTGCCTATAAAAGGCTGGGTTCCATCTCAGCTCATTCACTCTCCAACATCTCACCTGTATGCAGCCACACTCCCAGAGTTAACTTTAATAATTCAGAAACTGTTCTACATTTAACCTGCTTTGTGTATGCTGCTGCCTTGGGACAGGGAAGACAGAGGCCTCTATACATAGCCATCACGTAGGTAGAAGATTGTTAAGCACACTAGGTAAGGGGTGTTTGCCACCTATGTATTTTTGACGCTAGTCACTGGTAGAGTAGAGTTAGGTAGGCAGGCTTTTGTTTTCACTATACTAATTTAGTTAGGTAGATAAGCTGTCTTTTGTTCCCTAGCTGCTTTGTTTGTTGTTTTGGCAACACCCGAGTCCCCTGGTAGTGGCTTACTTTTCTTTTGGTTAAACCTTATGCCCTGTGCATATTGAAATGTACATATTGTAAATAACACTGCTTGAAGAGTAAAAGCACTCGGCACCTTTTGCTCAAACCATTGTGTGGCCTCCATTATTTGCACTACCTATGCTCAACGAATACCGGTCAGGTGGGCACACTGGACATCTGGGCACACAAGTTTCTAGACAACTGGGCACACCGGATAAGTGGGCATACGGACATCTGGGCACACGAGATGAATGGGCACATGGACATATGGGCACACGAGATGACTGGGCACACGGACATCTGGGCACACAAGATGACTGGGCACATGGACATCTGGGCACACCGTATGACTACCAAGGATTTTTGTGTTCCTTTGATATTTAAGTACCCCCCGCCCCCCCACTGTGAGAGAGACGGTGGGAGACATTGTGTAATGTCTGTTACTGAGATAGTGTATTGCAGTGTGTCTTTGCAGTTCTGACAGCATCCTCATCCATTTGCTGTGAGCTGTGTATTGCCTCTCGTGTGTGTGTGTGTGTGTGTGTGTGTGTGTGTGTGTGTGTGTGTGTGTGTGTGTGTGTGTGTGTGTGTGTGTGTGTGTGTGTGTGTGTGTGTGTGTGTGTGTGTGTGTGTGTGTTGAATCGGTGGAGACTCTTACATTCTAACCCTAACCCTAACCTGGGTGGAGGGTGATTATGCGGGTGAACTCAGTGGAGGAGGGCCATTAGGTGTAAGCAGTGGGGAGGGACCACTAGGTTGAATCAGTGGAAACTGTCACATCCTAGGCCTATACCTAACTCTCATCCTAACCCTAGGGGGGTGATTATGCGGCTGTCTGAGGGGGGGAACTCAGGAGCAGACAATTCACAGCAGGGGTTCACTAATCTCTGGATTTCATTGAAAGGGGGGGGCACATCAAAGCAGAGTGCCCAGCTGTCTTGTGTGCCCACTTGACTGTGTGCCCAGTTGTCTTTTGTGCCCAGTTGACAGTGTGCCCAGTTGACTGTGTGCCCAGCTGTCTTGTGTGCCCAGTTGACTGTGTGCCCAGTTGACCTGTGTGCCCAGACGGCTGTGTGCCCAGTTGTCCGGTGTGCCCAGTTGGTTTTTGTGCCCACCTGACCGGTTACCATGCTGAACAACCTGTTGTGTTACAAACCCAAACCTAGACCCGAAAGGGTTTCGTAACAACTGCAATGTAGAAGTACTCTGTTAAAAGTAAAATCTAAATTTACTTGAGTAACAGTACAAAAATATTAGTAACAAAATGTACTTACTGTACCAAAATGTAAAGAAAAGTACTAAAACGTTTGAAAATAGCAGATCTACAAGCTCACAGCGACGCGTTGTGACTTCCTTCACAAGTGTTACCAGTCATACTAATTAAGGCTCTGTTCCATTTAGCACATTGGTTCTCAAACATTTCAATTTAAAGGGCCTCTGAGAGTTTACAAATGTATATTTGTACACTCTCAGAGTTACAACCCTGTAAGGGGCCATTTGGAACCCCCTCAAGGAACCATGAGGGCCCCTGGACCACACTTTGAGACCCACTGGTGTAGCAGAGTGTTTCCAGTGAGCCAGCATGCACAATACCAGTACCCTGTTTGGAACACAACCTTAATTAGTATCATTGGTAACACATGTGAAGGAAGTAAGGAGGAGGCCCAATCATAGATATATATAAAGGCTAGATGACTCACCCGCGCTGCTGGCCAATGGAGTACGACGTCGCCACATGGCGGCCATCTTGGGACGGTCATTCATAACATTATGTCTATGGTGCATATACTTTGAAATAACCATAGCGTGCTCAATTTTCATCCGATTTTCAAACGGTTTGGTGTTTTGTAAACACCAATGATGTAGTTATGATATTATTGTATTTAAAAAAAAAACATGATTATAATTATAAGTATGCAGTATCATAACTACATCTTTGGTGTTTACAAAACACCAAACCGTTTGAAAATCGGATGAAAATTGAGCACGCTATGGTTATTTCAAAGTATATGCACCATAGACATAATGTTATGAGTGACCGTCGCAAGATGGCCGCGGTTGAGCTACGCTTGCGCCGCCCCCTTGAGCCATCTAGCCTTTACATATATCTATGGGCCCAATGGCCCTGATTCATAACGAGGGTCGTAAATATGGTGTAAATGAAGTTCGTAAAGGAGGTCGTATTTTTGGTACTCACTAACGGACGTGCGATTCAAAAGGGGTGTCGTATATGACAGAGACGTGCGTATGACCAGTTCTATATTATAATGACAGCCAGCTGGGCGTGATGATCCCGAGAGGTTCATTTACATTGTTCCACGCCCCATTTTGCACCATAAAAGGCGTGAACCGTGACTCAGCAGTTTCTCTCTGATCTGGCCATGGCACCAAAATCGAAGAAGAGGAACTTCAGCGAAAACGAGATTCAGGCGCTCCTTGACGGGGTTGAACGCCGCAAGGGAATTCTTTTTAGTTCTGTTTCACAGGGGATTTATAATTTAGACAAAAAGGGAGCGTGGGATCAAATAACGACCCAAGTAAATGCGGTCAGTTCTGTGTTCAGGTGAATATAATACACAAGCCCACAATGGAAACAGGCTTTTTGTGTTCTGATGTTTTAGCACCATAATCATACCACTGTCCCAAGGTTATAATTTTGGATGTTTCATTGTAGTTTAGTTTGTTCGTTTGGAGAATTAAATTATTTTAGTTTTAACTTGTATCTCCCCTTTACAATTACAATAAATGGATTAGGATTTCATATCCCAAAAAGCTGATAAATGGTCCCCGAAAAATGAGTGCATTTTGGTAAGCACGCAATACAGTTTTTCGTTTATTGTTTGGTGTTTATTTATTTTTCACTTAAGGAAAACTAATTTGAGTGTTCGTTATTTTTTTAGTTTTAGTTCACTATAAGACCTTGCACTGTATTTGCAAACTGTTAATAAAGTATTACATCAATCAAAGGACGCCGAAAGAAGTTAAAAAAAAATGGACAGACATCAAGGCCTCGGTCAAGAGCCGTATGGCCAAGCGGCGCAGTTGCCGCAATGCCACGGGAGGGGGGCCGGACACAGCGCCATCACCGTCGCCCCTCGATGAGCGAGTAAGCGCCATCATTGGTATGTAGACCACTCTATTTGTATCCATACCTTTACATTTGTCCCATGATTTGACTATTAAACTATTCTCCTAATAGATGTGCCTCTCTCCGGCGTCCCCTCCATGGAGGGAATGGACACAGACGCCATGGCGGGGCCATCATCTGACGATAGTATTTAAACTATAAATCCTAATCAACGCATTCTAAACCCGATAACTGGCCTGCTTCTTATTTGATAATGAGCACAAAACTATAGGCTGTACTCCCTCCAAGCAGCCTCGCTTGTTGCATAACTAAATGAAAATAAATTGAAGGGGCCAAGATAAATAAGGAATCATCAAATCATCAAATAATTGTGAACCTTTTTAATTCCAGGTGAATTAGATGAATCTGCCCCTCCACCACCTCCTCCTCTTCTTCCACCTCGAACCCCAGCTCCACGGGTGGTTGTCGATGATGGTGAGACGCCCAGCACATCATCTGGCCGACGACCATCATCATCATCCTCATCTGCCCGAACATCACTCTTCTCATCATCATCACCACCACCACCACCACCACCACGACGATCTTCTGCTGCGCCCCCGCCCCCCCCCCCCCCCCCTCATCCTCCTCCTCCTCATCTGCCGCTGCTAGCACCACCTCAGCCCGGACAAGAGCTTGCGCGCGCCCCGTGCCAGCTCCAGCTCCTGCCTGGGTTGAGGTAGTGTCAGCAGCGGTGCTCCGGAATCAGGAGCTGTTGCTGGCGGCGGTGGAGCGCGTGGCTGCTGCAGTGGAAGATATTGCAAGGGCGCTCAGGCGGGAATAAAACACATTTAAATGTTTATTTTGCTTGTGTGTCAGTGTCTATGCATCCTTACTTCAAAAACGAGCAATTACTTGTTGGCGCAGTGCTAGTGCTGCCCTGTTGTCCTCAGCACCAATAGGTGGGTCCAGTGGCATGTCCATGGGTGGGGGGATTATTTCTGGAACGGGGACACCATGGAGTGTCGAAATGTTGTGGAGGACACAGCAGGCCATGGCTATCTTGCATACCTGTTGGAGTAGATAATTAATAGACTGACTGCATACATATATTATAGCTTATGCCCACTGTTTTTCAGGTCTTGGTGTAATGTGGAGGTTATACTATACATTTGTATTTCATACCTTTTCGGGCTTGTAAAGAAGCTTTCCTCCTGCTATGTTGAGGCACAGCCAGCGGCCTTTCAGCAGACCGATGGTGCGCTCCACAACGGAGCGCGTGGCCACATGGCTGTTGTTGTAAGCCCGCTCCTGTTGGGTCAAGGGGGTGTAAAGGGGGGTCATGAGCCAGGGAGCCACGGCATAGCCTTTATCACCTATGGTAGAGATCAGATAATGGTTAGCCATGCGATCCGGTGAATAGAATTTGCATGTAGCCAAGTGAGAGGAAAAGGCACAAAATAAGCAATTTGATAAACACTCACCAACGAGCCAATGCGTCTCCAGCAGCCCCCTGTTGAAGACGCATGCCCACACTGCTGTTCTGGAAAATGAAGGAGTCGTGGCTCCCGCCCCCCCAACGGGTAACTGCATTCAGGATGTTATTATTGGCATCACATATTAGCTGGATGTTGATTGAATGATAACCTTTGCGGTTGAAGTATGGGAATGGGTCTGGACTTGGCGCTTTGATGCGCACATGAGTGCAGTCTATTGCACCAATTGTGTTGGGGAAGCCAGCTATGTTAAAGAAATCTTGCTTTATTGTTTGCTGTTGTTCAGCTGTGTATGGGAAGATGATGTATTGCGGTGCCAGGCGAATGATGCCATCCAGCACGTTCGGGAGCGTGCGGCTCATGGACGCCTGAGAAATCCCGGATCTGTCCGATACCAGCCGCTGAAAGGAGCCGGTGGCCAGGAACCCCAGGCTGCACAGCACTTGCACGTGTGCAGGGATGGCATGATTCCTGTTAGAATATAATACTAATTCATAATAGGCATCAATTTGATATGCAATGCACTTTACATTTGAAACATATCTGAAACGGCTGCATGCCATAAATAGGCCACAACAATCAAATAAAAAACCGACACATTACATTTTAAAAATGTTTCATTTTAACCTGTTTGTTGCTCTGGTCAAATATGGCTCCAGGGTATCACAGAGCTCCATCAGACTGTGCCTGGGCAGACGAAAGCGGCACCGGAGCCACTCGTCGCTCTCCTCAAACATGTTGGAGCGGTCCCTGAAGACGCGCCGTCCTCTCCTCATGGCTTGGTTGGCCAAATGCTCTAACAGTATTAAATCTGCCATAGTGCTCAGTCTGAGAGCCGCCCCAAGTCCTTTATATAGCACTATTAATCACTTTGAACAAGCTGGTCATGATTAGGCCTCGGCCGATTTTATTTTATTTCAATGTAATTATTTTTTTTATTTTTTTCATATTTTGTCTTTTAAAACATTTGGTGACACAAGCTGGGCACATACATATTTTATTTGAGGTTTGCCACTGTTGTAATTGATTTTGACATGAAGAATAAAGCATTTTAAAGACATACGCACATTTCAGCCCTGGTACGCCAGCCTCTGGGCTGACCTGAGAACGTGCGCACCTGACGCACAAAACACAGACCTAAAAATCTTTATGCATCAGGTGGAAATGTACGACTTGTCCTAAATGCCGGTACGTACAAAATATGGTCGCAAATCCCTTTATGAATCAGGGCCATTGTCTTGCCAATATGGCTGCTGTGCATAGGGCCTATTCATAGCCTTGGGTTACAACCAAAGGCATGAGAGGCTCAGGCGACGCCTGGAAGCATACAAAAAAAAGGTTTACACTCTCAGTTACTAATTGGATAAATGAACATTGAGGATTTTATTGTGCAGCAGAATTGTGTAGTTTGTTTGTCCTATGATGGCATGAGGGCAATTTCCTGATCTGCCCTCATGTGGTTTGATCACACACCATTAGTGCGTTGCTCATAAACAGACACCAGCACAAGCACTCCAGCTGATTACATTAATGTGGAATATGAGAATCATTTTATCTCTGTGGTCGATGGCGACAACTGCTGTTGCTGTGGTAACGAACGTGGTGTCATAAAGTGCCTCATATTTGTAAAGAATCCCCATTGCAGAACCATATTGTTAATTAATGATTGATCATTAACCATATTGTGGCCACTTTGGACACAAATAACATGGCAGCCAACGTCTTTGACTTGACCCTGGAGTCTCTGCAAGCATGTCCGGCGAGGATGCGCTGTGATTGGCCAGTCTTCGCTTTGACTGGCAGTTCTGCCTTGGTGCCTTGGCAAATGCCATGATGAAACTCACTGCCTCCCTATGCAGAAAGCCCCTAGCAGGGACCCCCCTGAGTCTATACATTTATGGAAGGATGATTGTTGTCGCTTAAACATGTATTTATAATTGTGTGGCACATAATATGCTATTATAGTTGTTAAAAAGTTACATAATGCTGCTTTAAACTATCTTTTTTTTTTTTCAACGTTTGGCCCTTTATTGCAGAACAGGGTGTGTTTAACTATCAGTCAAACACATAATCAATTTGCAATCTTATCTCACTCCTCTCCACTCTCCAGTCTGTGAATGGCTGGTAGCTCCGCTACTGGTTTTGTTTTAAGTCGACCATGGCCCGGGTGGCGATGTCCGCCACCCTGAGAAGGATCCGCCGGCATTCCAGGGTTTCATAGAAGAAAGAATTAATTCTTCTATTTTGTCGGAGGGCGCCCGTGATGTTCTGCCGCAGGGTGTTCGCATCATTCTGGACCCGATTTAGTTCTGCCTGCAGTGTTGTCTGCAAAGTCGTTTGTGCCGCGATCCTGCGTTTACACTTATTCCACGAATGCACAAGAATACCACCATGTGTCATTAACAGCATTAAGGGCATTGCCACCGCTCCAGCTGCTCCTTCAATTGGACCTAATATCGCTCCGCCACTCCCGCCCATTAATGCAGAAAAAGCATAGCTCCACGTAATGATGAGTGCTTTTCCACGGTGTTTATGTCTAAGACACGCCTCAAATGTCAGAGGATCTGGTACTATAGTCGTCCTGATCAGTCGGATTTTGGCGTCAACCTCATCCAGAGTACTCACAATCCCCATAAAAACGAACGTCTGGTCAGATATCATCAACGCCATGCTGCGTCAGAGACGATGTTGGTTGTCAGCAGTCTTTCAAAATGAATGTTGTATAGCTTGGTTGTCAGCAGTCTTTCAAAATGAATGTTGTATAGCCTCTTCAACGTTGAGAAGCTAAACTATCTTTTTTAAATAGCCAATCTATATATCAGATCTACAAGCTGACAAACGCATCACGATGCTGCACATTTTGAGCTTGTAGATTTGCTATTTTTGCTACGTCCGTGTGACACTGTGATATGAGGCATTCGTATGGGCATTCATTTAGGAAAAACAACATAAACCGTTATAATATAAGAGGTTTTTACCTGACATCAACGATATGTACAATTTTGGTATCATATTAATTGCATTAATTACTGTAAACACCCAAAATTTGAACCCGCAGCCTCCCACATGGGAGACCAAAGATCTACCGCTCAGGCAAGAGGGAATAGGGAGACATTTGGCTTGTGAGCTTCAGTCAGGGGTACTTGTCAATCAGTAGCTATCCTTCCCGACACCAGGGTCGAATGGACAGGTCCATACTGGCTTCGATAAAGTGAGTGAAGGGCCGAAACTTGAAAACACAGTGCAGATTTATTTCTAAAACAGCTCACTCTGGGGTTACACTGAAATCATTGCTTACGTGAAACAATTCACCTCAATGCATTATCAACTTTTACTTAAACCGCTTGAGTCATATATTGCCAGTTGTCTAATATGCACCACTTCAGCTCACTGATGAAACACATTGCATTATGTTCAACATGGACTCAAGGCAGACTGTTTCACTATTATAAACATTTGATATTGACCATTTGAGTACATACAGTTGCCTGCATCAGTGGAATGCATATAGGTATATTAACACATTAAGACTGGGAAACTTTGGCTATTCAAAAATAGCAGACACAGTACACAAGCGCATAGCGCGGGAGTGCCGCACTATGAGCTTTCCCATGTGTGTTCTAATGTCTCAGTAGAAGATCCACTGCAACCACTAAAATGAATTGCAGATTTAATCATGATCTGTTGTGACACAGGGTGGCCATTGAGATGGGACCACATGTCTATTTGTTGTCTCAGTTAGCCGGCTTTAATGTTGCTGTAATGAACTATAAATGTAGTCCTAATTAAATGAATCCAAAGTGAGAGCTCTAAGCAGCAGGGAGCTGTGTGCCGCTGGCACCGACTCATTAGCATGTTAATAAGCAAACCTTTGGCAAACACAAACATATATAAGCCACACCATGTTGACTTACAGTAATATCTCACTTTCCTCCAGGGTTATAACAAAATAACGCAAGCTAGAACTGGTAAAACATTTGAGTTAACCAAAATTAAAACAATAACTAAACTGAAACTGTATTGTCTGATTACAAGACACTAAAACTAACTAAAATCATTGAGAGACACCTTCTAAAATAGCAAAAACTAGCAGATCTGCAAGCTCCCAATGTGCGTTGTGAGCTTGTAGATCTGCTATTTTTGCTATTTTACCGACCTTGTTGAATCTTAAAATACCCCATATAATAATACAAAAAAATAAAATAAACCAACACTAAAACTAATTAAAATCATAAAAATAGAATAAAATCTAAACTAGCAAAATCAAAACTCGAGTCAAAAGTACGTATACAGTATGTCTTTGAAATGTAACAGAGTGAAAGTCATAAGTATCCAAAAACACTGAGTAAAGTTCAGATGCAAATATGCATTCAAGTACAGTAGGCCCTACTCAAATAAATGTACTTTGTTCCTGTCCACCAACTGACAGTGATGCATTAAATGGTGATGTATTATAATGATTTAGTTTAATCTACCCGGCAGCACACAAAGTCATTAAAATCCGCCCCATCTTTACCAGCTGAAACATTAAAGTGATGAACACGTTTATGTGTTAATTAATTACATCCAATAATATGATTTTGGAATGAAATGGGCCATTCTGCATAATGAGTGCTTTTGCGTTTGGTACTCTAAGTATAAAATACCGAACGCAAAAGCACTCATCAAAATATGATTTTGATACCAATACCTTTGAACTTATTGTATACTCATGCAGCATCTTTTATGAAGGACTTAAACAATGTGAAGTAAAACAAATGAGCTAATGGACATAATGGTTTGCAGGTAACCCATTCCACATAACTGTTGTATAGTGTAAAAATGATTACTTTCCCATATACCCACTTGAGCCCCATTTATACTTTGGTATATGGAAGAAAAGGAGAGACAGGACGGTGGTTGTTTGGACACACTACCCTGTTTGAGTTTTAATGTCATTTTCTCTTGGTCTCAGCGCTCTTCCTATGAGAACAAGTCGTTAATCTGTGAGCTTTTCTTCTGGACATGAAGGACCATTACTGTCTGAGCGGTCAGAGAACTACAGTGGTCACCTGTTCATTCATGCACGATCTTCAAACGGCCACCTATTGGACATCAGAGGTTTTCAAAGGTTTCTTTAGGTACCTTTCAAAGTTGACGCCCACAGATTCTTGGCACCTCCCATTGAAATGATTAGAAAGTGTAGTGTGGCCGTCCAGCCACGAGATGGCGCTTGGTATCAAAATGTATTTTAAAAAAGTAAGTAAGGCATGTATTCAAAATGTTACTTGAGTAAAAGTACAAAGTATTGGCATCAAAATATACTTAAAGTACCAAAAGTAAAAGTACTGAAATGTTTGAAAGTAGCCGATCTACGAGCTTGTAGATCGTCTATTTTCTAATGGCCGTGGTATAATATAGGGCTAAAGTGGTTAATGTATATGTTTTATAATCAGTGTTGGGCTATATTACTTAGGAGAGTAATATGTTACCTACTTGTATTACTTATTACTCCTTTGAAAAGTAATAATATTATATAACGTATTACTTGGAATCAAGAGTAATATATTACATATTACTTTATATTACTTTCCCCGTGCCCCCCCCCCCTCAAAAAAAAGACGTGTACAGTTTTTAGCCTTTTAGAACTGAATCCAATTTAATGGAACAATAGAAAACAGTTTTTATCTTTTTAAGTATTTTGCTGCTACAGATTCCATATTTGGAATTGGAACAATAATTATCCTTACAGGAACAACATAAATCTGAACTGCACACACTGGCTGCAGCCTCTCAGAAACTGAAACAATAAAGTAAACTTTTTGAACATTTCTTAACCTTTTCACTTACAACAGTCAATATTAATTAGCCAAAGTGCAAGGGGGGGAGATATAGAGCAGTGGTTCTCAAACTTTTTCATGTGAAGGACCTCCAAATTGACACTTATTAGCCCGCGGACCCCCATTTTGAGAGAGAGAGAGAGAGAGAGAGAGAGAGAGAGAGAGAGAGAGAGAGAGAGAGAGAGAGAGTGTTAAATCAGGGGTCTTCGACAGGAGGTCCGAGACCCCTAGAGGGTCCTCAGAGTTACTGCCGGGGGTCCGGCAGTAATGTGTGGTTCCACGGTGTGGTGGGGACAGAGGTACTGTAGGGGGGAGGGGAACCTGATAGCAGAGTTCCTCAGCTTATTTGGAATACTGTAGTGTAGGCTACACAGTATATCATTAACATAACCAGTTTTGCTATCTGCTACCTACCTCCCCCTACTGTCTGTCTGTCTGTCTGTGCCCACACACTGCACAGTCAGACACACACACACACACACACACACACACACACACACACACACACACACACACACACACACACACACACACACACACACACACACACACACACACACACACACACACACACACGATGTGCAAGTGTTTGAAAACTTTAGTTACTTTGTAGATTTTGATTATTATTACAAAACATACATTAACCATTAACCTTATATAAAGTTGTCTATTTAAAAATAGCAGAACTAAGCTACACGTTGTGAGCTTGTAGATCTGCTATTTTACATTTCGTCACCTTATTAAACTAATGGCCTAAGTCATTTTTTCAAGGTTTTCAGGAAAAATAAAAAACTGATCCAGAACAAAACTATATGATATTTCTTAATCATTTCACCCAAAATGTTTATAACAAATTATGACTATTTAAATAGAAATAACACTGTCTGTCAGTTATGTAACATAAGAGATTTAAATAGGTTTAAATAGGATTAAATCTGACTTAGGCCAAAATAAAAAGCAAAACAAATTACAAAATGGCCTAAATCAGTAAATAATTTGGCTTAAGTCACAAAAACATGTGACTTAGGCCAAACGAAAGGCCTATTTTGTCCTAAGTCACACTAGGGAGTTAGGCCATTATACTAAAAGGGGCGTGAACAGCATGATCCTTTTCAATTAGGAGATAGGCGATTTTACCAGAGGTGGCCAGTGTCATGAGGACCTGACTTAGGCAAAAATATAATTTCCTCAAAAAATGACTTAGGCCATTAGTTTAATAAGGTGACGATTTTGACATAACGTGTGAAAGAGGACTTTCTGCATAACAAGTAGAGAGAAAGAGAGAGAGAGGGAAATAGTCCAGTAAGGAAAAAAAAAAACCTAAAATCTTTACTTATGTGCAGTACTTGTGTAATGTAATGTGTTACTTTACACCACAGTAAAATGTTTGAAAATACATTGTTGTGTAAAATGTTTGAAAATATTTTGATGCCAGTACTTTGTAGTTTTACTCAGTAACATTTTTAACACAGGCCTTTTACTTGTAACAGAGTATTTTTATATTGTGGTAACAAAAACTGGACATTCCGCATGGAATTTGCAAGCTCATAGCGTGGGATTTAAACCCGGGCCGCAAAATCACTGGACATCAGCTTTAACCACAAGAGGGACTCTTACTTAAGCATCAGAAAGATACATACAACTTAAAACATCACATCAGAGAAAATTTGATGCATTTAGGGTTGACCTTAAAAGGCAGTTGATACCCAGTTAATACTGAAGACAGAGAGAGAGGGGTGCTTGAGCTAATGTGAGCATTTTTTCCACCACTGAGAACATGATTTCAAAAAAAGCTAAATTCTCCCCCAACCCCCTCTCCCTGCTGACTGTAGCCTACCTAACTGTGTGTGAAGGTGGCCAAACTTGTTTTGTGACAACAATGGCCAAGCTTGAAGCCACTGTCTGTCTATTAGCATATGTTAACCATGATCCTCTCTCACTGAATGAAAGGAAGGGGTCGCGACCAGCGTTGCCATGTTTGCTTATTATAAGCAACCTGTTTTTCTGTAAAGTTGCTTGTAAATATTGGTAGAAGCTTGCTGCTTTTTATTTGAGAACTTGAGGTGCATATAGGTTTAATGTGCTCATGTGGCCTATAATAATCAATCTCTTTTGGGCTTGTTTTCATAGACCTGTTTGCTTATTTCTCTCGTAAACTCTGGCAACACTGGTCGCAACAGCTGTCTCCTATGACTGAGAGAGAGAGAAAAAAAAAAGAATGAGAAAAACACTGGCTTATCCTCTGTTCTTTAATTGTTGTTCTTCAGTGGTGGAAGAAGTACTCAGATATTTTACTTAAAGTAAAAGCCACCACATATACCACATAAAAATACATGTAGAATGTCCCGTTTCACAGGTTATCAAAATATATAAAAATCCTTTGAAAATAGCAGATCTATAAGCTCACAACGCATCACATGGCTATTTTTAAATAGCCAACGTTTATATAAGGCTAGTGTCATGAGGACCTGACTTAGGCAAAAATATAATTTCCTCAAAAAATGACTTAGGCCATTAGTTTAATAAGGTGACGATTTTGACATAACGTGTGAAAGAGGACTTTCTGCATAACAAGAGAAAGAGAGAGAGAGGGAAATAGTCCAGTAAAGAAAAAAAAAAAACTAAAATCTTTACTTATGTACAGTACTTGTGTAATGTAATTTGTTACTTTACACCACTGTAAAATGTTTGAAAATACACTGTTGTGTAAAATGTTTCAAAATAGCATTGTGAAAATTGTGAGCTTGTAGATCAGCTATTTTCAAATAGCCTATGTATAAAATAAAGTAAAAGTACTGGAAATTGGAAATACTCTAGTACATAAGTTTGTTTTATTAATTCAATGATAAATTGTCTGCATTCATAAGTTCTCTAATGACTTCTGCTTTTAAGAAATAAACTGCAAGTAGAGTAATTGCTTTCCTCTGCTCTCTTCTGCCACCTACTGTCCACCTAAAATGAAAAACTTAAAACACACCCCCAAGGCATAGCCACACCCCCAACCTTTCACAACCTAAGGTTATGGTGGGTTATGGTGGGTACCTTTCAGAGACTCTGGTGCGTATGTGAATAGGTGACCACTGTACAAGATGCTTTATGTTCATGTCTGCTCCTCCTTGAAAAGTTCACGTCTCCTTGGACTTTTACTTTGTTTGGAGCTCTCCTCTCCTCTCCTCTCCTCTCCTCTCCTCTCCTCTCCTCTCCTCTCCTCTCCTCTCCTTTAGTTAAGTTACTTTGTAAATTTAGATTTCTAGATTACCGGGCCTTTATTGTTGTCCTTTATGACGCTGATCAGAGCAATGGTCGGAGAGTTATGGCCATTTGAAGTGTTAAACACTGCTGTAACACTGTTGTAGCATCCCACATGGGTGCAATTAAAATGCCAGACCCCTGAACAGTGTTTGTGCCAATTGGAGCAACGGTGCGTTTGTGGCGTCCAAACCATTAGGCAATTTTAATAAAGGATCATTACGAAACCATGACATGAACCAATTAAGCCCTATTTTATACTTATGCTTATGCTTTATGCTATATTCGGAAATAGCCACTCTACGAGCTCACCATGCGTAATATTTCCCCCCTTATTTTTCCATGCCTGTATGTATGTGTGTGTGCGAGTGTGTGTGCGTGCGTGCGTGCGTGCGTGCGTGCGTGCGTGCGTGCGTGCGTGCGTGCGTGCGTGCGTGCGTGTGTGTGCGTGCGTGCGTGTGTGTGTGCGTTACCGTGCATGCGACACATGTCGCGTTCATGGTTCTTCAAACAGACTCATTTCTGTGTTTAATGAGGAGCGTCGGTGATGGCACTTTGAACGATGGCCACTCTTTGTTATCAGAGTCATGCCACGCCGAGACTGGGGGGGGGGGCGGGGGGGCAGGGGGGCGTGGGCGGGGGAAACACTTTAATTAGTGATTTAATGACTCATTTAATCCTGTTAAAGTTTGGTCCTGATGGGCGCAGGGGAGGCTCATGGAGTCACAGCTCAGCGGTTGTTAAGAGATGAAAAGACTGAACCGTGATTCTCTTTAGCTGTGACTCCTCTGACTCATTCTAAATCAGCGATTATCAAACTTTTTTTATTTTATTTCAAGGACCCCCAGTTTGATATAGTTTAGAGAAAGGGTTCCCAAACTTCTCAGGCCGCGACCCCTCAAAATAATCATATTTTTTTAACTGACAACTTGGTAGGCGTTCCATTTAGTTTGACTCTGTGCCACAGATAAACATTGTGAACATAGCCTATAGGCTATGTTCACAATGTTTGCCTCTTTCTTACAAAATATTTGACAATTTGTCCAATTTGGTATCAAGAAGGTCTTAAATGTCATTAAATTGTAACTTAAATGTGCAGATACCCTGCATACACGTATACAGTATGTTGGTTTGTTTACTGTTGAGTGAGAAAACAATGTTGCACTGGGGACGCCCCAAAATGATTTGGGGGCCCCCCTGGGTCCCAACCCTCAATTTGGGAACCACTGCATTAGAGGAGGGGTCTTCAACATATTCAAGGCCAGGGACCCCTTTGCTGAGAGAGAAGCACAGAAGATGGCACCGTTTCTGTCTACCCACTCTGTGTCACAGAGGGCTACAGACAGTTGTGACCTTGTAGATTGGCTATTTTTGCTGAATGTTCACCTTAAGAAATACCCGACATTGGGATTCTAGGGTTTAAATGGTCAAAGGTGCCTCAAAGTACCATTTCTGGTTCATCAATAACTCTCCAAAAGGTCCTCTAGAATGGGTCTTCAACAGGGGGTCCGGGACCCCTAGAAAGGGTCTTCAGACTTACTCTGGGGGGCCAAAATGTTTGTGTGATGGAAATCTTTTTTTTTTTTTTAATGATAATTTACATTAACTTCTTAAAACCTAGCATCCCTATTCTGGTGGGCAAAGAGGTTTGGTGTAGAGGGAAAGAGCAGAGACAAAGGTCAAGTTTACAAAGTATTGAGGATCTATGTGGTTAAATGAATCCAACAAATTAATTTAAAAGATAATGTGTAAAAAAACAAACAAACAAACAAACAAACAAACAGACAAACAGACAAACAGACCAACAAAAAAACATTACTTTACACAACACTCTTCATCTCTCTCTCGCAGCTTAAGGCTTCGCCCGAAAAAAAAAACCTGTCCACCTGCACTGAATGGTTCTTCATGCAGAACATGAAGAACACATAAAATGGTTCTTTGGTGCAAGTGTTCTCAAACTTTTCAGGCCGCAACCCCCCAAAATAATGATATTTGAACTGGGGAACCCTCACCCTAACAAGCACTTGGAATTGTAGGCATTTAGTTGGACTCGGTTCCACAAATAAATATTGTGAAAATAGCCGAACTACACGCTTCGGCTATTGTCACAATGTTTGCCTCTTTCTTACGTAATATTTGGCAATTCGGCCAATTTGGTATTAAAAAGGTCTTAAAAGTCATTCAATTGTAACTTTAGGAATATGCAGACACCCTGTATACACTCATACTGTATGTTGGTTTGTTTACTGCCGAGTGAGAAAACAATGTTGCACAATAATGGTTCCCACTGGGGCCCGACCCCTAGGGGGAACCACTGCTTCAGTAGGTGATTGTTCTTTGAGAAACATACGTATAGCCTTTTAAAGCGCGGTTTAACAGCCATTATGTTCTCCTGTGTGCAGTGTGTCGCGGTACAGACGTGACCCGCTGTCAGGCGGATGGAGCATCCCATGGCGCTGCCACGTTATCCCATCACGCAGCATGTCATTATGAAACACCGTTTCCGCGACAACAGGCATCTACGAAGGCACACCCCCCCCCCCCCCCCCCCCTCCTCCTCCCTCCGGTGCTATGATTTATGGGTAGTTTGTCGGAGGCGACACGCCGCGGCCTTCTGACTGACAGGTCCCGTAGCGTCACATGACACTCTGGTTGAACTTTGACCCTCGTCTCTCTCTCTCTCTCTCTCTCTCTCTCTCTCTCTCTCTCTCTCTCTCTCTCTCTCTCTCTCTCTCTCTCTCTCTCTCGTATTTCTTTGTCAGTGGTGGAAGAAGTACTCAGATATTTTACTTAGGTAAAAGTAGCAATACCAAAACATAAAAATACTCTGTTACAAGTAAAAGGCCTGTGTTCAAAATGTTACTTGGGTAAAAGTACATAGGTATTGGCATCAAAATATACTTATAGTACCAAAAGTAAAAGTACTAAAATGTTCTCAACGTGTTGGTCACAACGTGTTGCGATGCGACGCATTGTTAGTTTGTAGATCGGCTATTTTCAAATAGCCCAGCTATAAAATAGGGCTAACGTGGTTAATGTATGTTTCATAATATACTGATTTATATCTGCAAAATAACTAACGTTTTCAAATAATTGTAGTGGAGTAAAAGTACAATATTTGCCTCTGAGATAGTGGAGTAGAAGTAAAAGTATTGCAAATTGGAAATACTCTAAGAAAAGTAAAAAGTAACTCAAATTGTACACCACTGATCTTTGCACGTGTGGAAACCTTTACTTGTCAGGAAATGGATAAAAAGAAAAGGAAAGAAAAAAACCTTGTGAGCTTATATCGGCTATTTTCTCTACTTTTGTGCGACACTCGTGTACAAACAAAATAGGGCATGAATTTATGCAAAAGCAATACAAAGTTGAAATATGGAGATTCAACGTTTCTGCCAGGCAACACGGATATAAGGCTATCTTGTGCCTGGTACAAACCCACAAACCCACTTTCGTTAGTTCTCAAATAGCCGACGTATACGGTTAAAGGGGTTAAACTGATCATGGTGCTACATTAACTAGCTGGGGACCTCTGGGGGTCCCCGGACCCCACTTTGAGAATCACTGAGCATAGAGTCTGTAACTATGTGCACTGAAAGCGGTACATATTTGTCATTTCCATTCATGAAAACATACCTAGCGCTCTGTCTGCGACCTGCAAATCTATAGTATTATAGTAATGTATTTAAAATATATATGTTATAATATGTCCATGTCTGCTAAGCAGCAGCCTAGACAATGCTTCCAACTAATTTGATTTACGGGAGGACGAATGTACGCGACTGCAGAGATGAAACAGAAGCGGCGGGAGGCAGACATCTGTTCTACAGTCTGTGCATTGTCAGAGATGTACGTAGCACCGGCTACGTTGAAGTACTAAAAAAAGATGCTGGGGGGGGCGGAAAGACAGTATTGGCGAGCAGTGGTATAAAGTAACTAAGTACATTTACTCAAGTACTGTAAAAAAAAAAATAAGTATTCTTACTTTACGACGCATTGTGAGCTTGTAGATCAGCTATTTTCAAATATGTTTTATACATTTTATACAGTTGAAAACTTGTGAAATGGGACATTCTGCATAATGAGTACTTTCTACTTTTGGTACTTTCAAGTACATGTTGATACCAATACTTTTGTACTTTTACTCAAGTCAATTTTGAATTCCAGACTTTTACCGGTAGCCTAACAGAGTATTTCTACAGTGCAGTATCGATACTTTTACTTAAGTAAAACATTTGAGTACTTTTTCCACCACTGTTGGCGAGCTAGCCAGAACATGTTGTATGGAGGTTTGAGATGACTGGAGGATGACCTAGACTAGGGAGTTGGATGTTTAGCTCCTTGTGTTCAAGCTGTGTGAACATGGATTATACCGACCACATTCCACACAGGCTTTCTGTCATGTCGTCTGCTATGTTCCATCAGCTTATTGTCTCTGTCGGGGGGAACTCTCTGGTCTGATACTTTTCAGGATTCAAATAAAATAGCAAAAGTTGCAGGTCAACAAAAAAGCGTCGCTTTGCACTGCATTTCGAGCTTGCGGATCTGCTATGTTTGGATACGTTTGTGTGACGCTGTAGTATGATCAAGTAGGGCAGTGGTTTTCAACCAGTGGTCCGGGGACCACCAGTGGTCCTTGAGGGGGTACCAGGGGGTCCCCAGCGAAAGTAGTTAACATAGCGTCACAATAATTTTTAACCACTTAGCTTTGGCTATTCAAAAATAGCAGATCTGCAAGCTCATAGCGCGGCACTATGAGCTTGCAGATCTGCTATTTTAGAAAAAACCTTGAAAAAGTGTTCATATCTTTGAATATTTATATTTTCTAAAGCAAAAATTAACTAATATCTTTGCTTCTGGGGGTCCCTGGCAGGAAAACATTTTCAAATGGGGGTCCGCGGCCAAATGTATCTCGATTTAGGGGTCCTTGGCATGAAAAAGGTTGAAAACCACTGAAGTAGCGGGCATTCATTTACGAAAAAACACGAAAAGTGAAAATATATGGAGATAAGAGGTTTCTGCCCGACGGCAACGTTATCACATCTGTAGCCTGCCCCAGCGCGTCTGATATCTGGTCTAGAGGGGCGGATTCAAAATCTCTGGTGAAAACAACCGGTGAAAACAATAGGCTCTATTCACAGCAGCCATATTGTGAAGACATTCACAGGTGTTACCAATGATACTAATGAAGGCTCTGTTCCATTCTGGTCAAACAGAGTCAGGGTGCTGATATTGTGCATGTTGGCTCACTGGAAACACTCTGTTACACCAGTGGGTCTACAGTTGGGGTCCAGGGACCCTCATGAGCTTCCGAATGGCCCCTTACAGGTGTGTAACTCTGAGAGTGTACAAATGGAACCAAATGGACCCGTAAGGGTCCATTTGGTTCCATTTGTACACTCTCAGAGTTATGGGGGTTGTGGAAACCACTGCGCTACACTAAATGGAACAGAGCCTTCATTAGTATCATTGGTAACACCTGTGAATGTCTTCATAATATGGCTGCTGTGAATAGAGCCTATGTGCAGCATTGAGAGTCCTGACGTCAAAACATTTGGAGCGACGCCGACTGCACTCTGGTTGGTTGGGGAAATGAAAGGTTGACTCCCACCTCCTATGCCAGAAATGTCAACAGCCTGGTCCAGGCTTTCTTTTTGAGCAAAAACGCGAAGGAAAATAAAAGCCTGGAGATCGAGGCTATCACATCTGCAACGGAACTGCATTAAAAACCGTGTCTGTCTACAGCAGAGTCAAACTCCAGTCATGTCCCTATACACCCTGAAACCCCCATTTATAATGAACTCTCACAGAGTGTAAACCTACAGTGTATTGTAGAAGGGTCCATTTGTAAATGAGGGTATTACTCTCTGTTGTTAATGTGTGCGTTTTCCTTTGCCTGTCTCTTCTACTGTCTGTCTTGTCTGTCTGTCTGTCTGTCTGTCTGTCTGTGTCCGTCCGTCCGACTGTCTCCTCCTACCGTCTGTGTTTTATTTGCTTTTAATCTGATTGATTTCCTTTAGCCCCTGTTTCTCCTCTCCCTCCAAAGGCCTTTGCCAGGGCACTGTTATAAAAGAAGAATCTGTTCTTTATTTGTTTCGTCCGGTCGAAGACAAATGCAATTAGGCTAAATACAATATTTTTAAAAAAGGGGAAAAAAAGGTCTGTCTCCCTTATCGTCTGTCTACTGTGCTGTCTTTGATTGCTTCCGGTGTGTGTGTGTGTGTGTGTGTGTGTGTGTGTGTGAGTGTGTGTGTGTGTGTGTGTGTGTGTGTGTGTGTGTGTGTGTGCGTGCGTGCGTGTGCGTGTGCGTGCGTGCGTGCATGCGTGCGCATATTACTATTGTTTTGAGGGACAAATGTCCCCACAAGTATACAGTAGTAGAATTTAAGAAATAGACATTGTGAGAACAATTTCCCTGGTCCTCACAAGGGAAATGGTTGTTTTATGGTTTAACCCATTAAGACCGGGAACTCTAGATTTTAACCACTTTAACCATTATCTTATACTTTGGCAATTCAAAAATAGCAGATCTACAAGCTCATATGAGCTTGTAGATCTGCTATTTCATTTTTTTTTTAATCATGAAAATGTGTCAAATCTTTTGTAACTCAAATTCTTTGCTTCTGGGGATTCTACAAATGTCTTTGTCAAAAAACATTTGATGTTGCTATCAGTGGTTCTCAAACTTTTTCATGCCAAGGATTCCCAAAATTACATGTATTTGGCCGCGGACCCCCATCTCAAAATATGTTGTTCCAGGGACCCCCTAGAAGCAAAGATTTGAGTTCAAAATGTTCTCTTTAAAAAATATGTATATTCAAAGATTTGCACAAATCTTCAAAGACAGCAGATCTACAAGCTCATAGTGTACGGCACTCAGTGCCGCACTATGAGCTTGTATATCTGCTATTTGTGTATAGCCCAAAGAAATCGGTTGGGGTTAGGTTTAAGAGAAGTTATAGGACTTATATTTAGAGTTACGTGTGATAACCAAATATAGCTGATCTACAAACATTGTGAGCTTGTAGATCAACCATTTTTTGTCTATAGGGGTTAGAGTTAAAAGCGGTAAAAAATGTGTTCTGTCCTAAAATGCTGATGTCCTCGCAAGTATCGTAATACAAACGCGCACGTGTGTGTGTGTGTGTGTGTGTGTGTGTGTGTGTGTGTGTGTGTGTGTGTGTGTGTGTGTGTGTGTGTGTGTGTGTGTGTGTGTGTGTGTGTGTGTGTGTGTGTGTGTGTGTGTGTGAGATCCACTCGTCTACTCCTCCTCGCTGCCTCATTGATTTCCGTCTGTTGCCACGACAACCCATGGTCCCACTAGTATTAAGAGCAGCGGTGCATCCACTGGAGTTACACATCTATCCATCCATCCATCCATCCATCCATCCATCCATCCACTGAGGTGGCACAGCTAAGGATACACAATATCCCTCCGACCATTGGTGTAAAGTAACAAAGTACATTTACTCAAGTTCTGTACTTAAGTAGAATGTTGAGGTACTTTTACTTTACCTGTGTATTTCTATTATATAAAGTCAATACTTTATACTTTTACTCCACTGCATGTCAGAAGCAAATATTTTACTTTTAACTCTGCTACAATTATTTGAAAACCTTATATACAAATCACTTTGTAGCTTTCGATTATTATTACAAAACATCTACGAGATGATCAAACTCGTGAGTTTGAGCTGACGAAGAGCCCAGGCTCGAAACATTGTCAATAAAATGTATTGGAACACACTATGCTGGTGTTATTACTCTTCTGCCTAACTGAAAGTAATCTCCAATCACAGCCCACCTAGAATTGTAAAATATTGTTGTTGTTTTTTTCTGACTAAAGCGTGTTGACTTGGCAATGTTTGAGTCCATTGGCCCATAATAGAAATTTACCATTTTGATTTCTCCACCACTGTTGTCCATTTTCAGGCTTTTGCTACATATTGTAACGCCTCCACACCAGCACCACAAACTCCTCGGTGACATGCAGCCAATGACGCTAGTCACACTCCACTCCTCAGCCTTTGGACTTGGAATGTATTTGTCATCTTGGACATTATACTGTATGTCTCTCTTTTGTTCTTGTTTAGGAGTTAGTTATGTTTCCCTGGCCGTTTACTTATTGGTTTCTGTATAGGTTTGTTCAGTATGTTCTGTCTAGGTCTTGTAGTTCTTTCAATCTATTAATCTCTTGTGTCTCTTGAGCATCTTATTTTGTAGAAATGTTATTGTGCTTCCTGGCTGCACTTGTAGGCAGGGGTTATCACCACGCTGGCTTGTGGTGATGATCTTTGCATTGGACATACAAAATGAGTGATCAATAATATTACCAGAAACACATAAAGAGCTAGCGCTAAATGTACACCAGCTGTTCTCAAATTGGGTCAAGGTGACATTCAGGGTTGCTTAAGGGGTCCAAATGGACCCTTACAGGTCTGTAACTCTGAGAGTGTACACATGGAACCAAATGGACCCATAAATGGGGTCCATTTGGTTCCATGTGTATACTCTCAGAGTTATGCGGGTCGTTGAAAATAAAAAACATGTTAACCACTGTACTAGTGAACACCTAATGTCCCATAGTGTCTATTCCAATGTTTTTAAAGTGTTTCTGCATTAATTAAATCAGTGTCATACATATTCTGACGAAAACCTGGAGACTGACATTCAGTAATTGGGTCTTATGAACAAAATACAAAACCTAAAATGTGCCATGGACATGAACAAGTCTTGGCACGGACACATTTGTCCATCTACGGACATATAGATTGTACTGTAGCTGTTACCTGTGTTGTCTCCCCACCCTGTGATTATCATTAACCCTAGTCACATGTGTCCTGTTTGCTCTAGCAGCCTATCCTGTGTTGATTGTCATTTGAGTTCACCTGCATCTAGTTAGTCCCCTGTCTATTTATAGCGCACTGTTTCTGTGAGTCTCGAAGTCCATAAATCTGTATTAGGTGAGTGTGTGTTTGGCAGTTAGCCATCTGCAAGTCTGATATTCTGGCCTCCATTTGCCTGTATCTGGAAGATTTCTTGGTCTAGTTCAATAAACACTTTGAGTTGAACTTGCCTGCTTCGAGTCCTGCTTTTGGGTTCTGCTAACTACTAATTCCTACTAAGTATTTTCTGACAGATGCATCAGTACGTGAATAAACAGTGCGGTGCAAAGCCACAATTCAAGCTGGACTTTGGCACATGGATAATTGCATTCAGATGCAAAACAGGATGAAACTGCACTGCTGTCATAACACGCCAGCTAGGCCGTGATTATATGGGAATTACACCTCAATGCTGGGCGCTAAATTTGTATTCCTAGGATGAGCGCTTGTTTTCGGACACCCCGACGGAGGCGCACCATCCAAAGTCCGCTTCAGCCAACTCAGCGATGTTCGAGTAATGAGTTATGCGTTATGAGTTAAGACAGAATCATTAATCATCGTCCCCCACCCCCCTAGTCTCGGTACCGCCGAGACGTCAACACCACCTTGCACGCGGTCCAAGCGAACACAGCTGAGTGCTCCCTTTCCCCCTTTCAGCCAATCAGAAACCGTGTCTGGCCCCGCTCATCCTAGGGAAACTATAGGCTCTATTCACAGCAGCCATATTTTCACTTCCTTAACAGGTGTTACCAATGATACTAATGAAGGCTCTGTTCCATTTAGTGTAGCACAGTGGTTCTCAGATTTTTCAATTTCCACCACCCCCATAACTCTGAGAGTTACACAACCGTAAGGGGCCATTTGGAACCCCCTTAAGGAACCATGAGGGTCCCTGAACCCACATTTTAGTCCTACTGGTGTAGCAGTGTTTCCAGTGAGTCGACATGCATAATATCAGCACCCTGACTCTATTTGACCAGAATGGAACAGAGCCTTCATTAGTATCATTGGTAACACCTGTGAATGTCTTCACAATATGGCTGCTGTGCATAGAGCCTATTATCGCGTACTGGGCAGATAAGCAGGCCCAATCGACACAGAATTCATGGTGCTAATAGCTGGTGCAAATCAATCCATTCTTTGTGAATGTGTCCCTGAGGACGTTGCTGTGTATGATGATCCGAGGTGGACGATACAGGCTAGTAACCCATCAGCACAAACAACGTGCTACAGCTTTCATTTGTAATCTCAGCAACGATATGCACTTGATTGTCCCCGTGTCTTTGTCTGTCTGTCACAAGGTTGGATGGATGGACTTTATTGATCCCACAACGGACATGTTGTTGACAAGGCAGTTATCAGCTGTCATACAAAAGACAAGAACAGATCATGAGAACACAGCGAGAATGAATGATACAGAGACACGAGTCACATTGTCATTAGACATGCGTCCATGCCACAGGGATGAGCGTTGGAAGAACTCAAGTCATATTGGTCATTACACCTTGGTAAAATAGAATCCATTCTTTTTGGGTCCAATTATTCCCTCAGTATTGTAAAAGCAAATGATTTCAAGGTCAGAGTTGATGATATAGGAATATCAAGCAAAGAAGAGGTTACCTATTTGGGCTGTATTCTTAACAACAAACGGACAGGTGAAAGAAAGGCATCAAAGGTGATCAAAAAAGTAAATCAAAGAATACAATTTGGGGGCAGAATTTCCTCTTTTGTCAACAAAAGTGCTCTCAGGACTTTTGCCGGAGCCCTCATTCAATACCACTTTGATATGCTTGCACCTCTTGGTTCCCCAACATCCCAATGTCACTAAAAACTAAGGTTCAAACCTCCCCAAAAAAAAAACTGATTTGACTACTTCTCGGCCTAAAGCCAATGACCCACCTAATTCCAACACATTTTGCTAGTCTGGGATGGCTCAGGGTAGAAGACAGGGTTAAGCAATTAAAAATGGGATTGTTTTTAAGATAGTCAAAGGGACATTTGCCCTCAATGCCCTCAATACCCTCATACCTGACTAACCACTTCTCCAAAGTGAGTGACACACCCACAGCCACAATACTAGAAGGACCGACAACGTACCACCCATCTATAGAACAAACATGGGAAAATTCTCTTTCTACTGCACCGCCACCAAAGTGTGGAATGCCCTGACCCCATCCCTTAAAAACAGGCCTGAAAATCCACCTTTCAGGAGGCCAAGGGGAGGTAAACTCACTTCTCCCATGGAAAGGTGATGATGGCACTCACTGCCTACTTTTTTTTTCCTTTTTCTCTTTTATACAGTAGTGTTTTATATTTGTTGATGATATTGTATTTTGGTGTTATTTTTATGCTATATGTTTATGTATTGAATACTATTACAGTTAACAACAGCATGTTTTTTTGCCAAACATAAAAGACAGCTTAAGTTACTCAGTTTTAGCTGGGGACCCCCTGAAACCCCCTCAAAGACCCCTGGTGGTCCCTGGACCCCACTTTGAGAACCACTGCTGTATATCACAATAAGTGGCACGCTATGATGTGTTTGTGGTCAGTAATGCCTCGCATACCCTCACACAGGAAACATCCGCCCACTTCCTGTCTTCCATCTCACTACCTGCAGTAAGAGCCGCAGTACTGTGTCTATTGTTCAACATAATGTTCCATTTAGTATCATTCTTTATGATTGATCATATGATCATTCCATTGTATTGTAATTATATGTACATCATTTGTCCTTTCAGTAAAAATAATACCCATTGATATGTACAGGAAGTACAGTAGATCCACTAGTTTTTGCTAATCTATCTTGAGAGATTAGTCTACCTGTGTCATGACTACTGCTTGCAGGCTGTGTGTTCATGTGAGAGTCAGTAGGTGGTTGTGGATTTCCGTCAGTTTCTTCCTTTTCCATTGCCTATATTGTCTTGTGTAACGAACCTGCAGCAGACAGTTCTAGTTTGATCAAGACAGGAGAGGAAAGGAATGTATGCTGCAGTTGCAATTTATTATAGTCGATAGTTTGTTTTCAAACTTTTAAGATGTCTACAGATATTTATGCTATGCCAGACTTGACTAAGAAGGCGAGACACAGAGATGGAGACAGAGGACAGAGAGGAGACAGTGAGGATGGACAGTTGGAGGAGAGGGGTGCTAAAGAGGAGAGAGAGGCGGACATCTACGAGAGTGTCGACCATTTAGGTATTGTTCCTGCACCACAGCAAATCACAATGGAGAACCCAGCAGGAAGACACACTCAGAGTAAGTTGGACAATGTAACCTTTATGGTTACAATATGGGAACAAATTATAACTGATGTGCAATGTGCAAAATTTTGATTTTCTCTCTCTCTCTCTCTCTCTCTCTCTCTCTCTCTCTCTCTCTCTCTCTCTCTCTCTCTCTCTCTCTCTCTCTCTTTTTATGCCATGCCAGACATGACAAAGAAGGTGAGACAGAGAGATGGAGATGGGGGACAGAGAGATGGAGACAGAGAACAGAGAGATGGAGTTGGAGGACAGAGAGGAGACAGTGAGGACAGTGGACAGTTGGAAGAGATTGGGGAGAAAGAGGAGAGAGAGGTTAACATCTACGAGAGCTTGGATGATTTAGGCCTTGTTCCTGGGCCACAGCAAGTCACGACGGAGAACCTGGCAGGAAGACACACTCGGGGTAAGTTTGACATTGTTATTTCATTTAAAAGATTATCTTGAAGCGTGTACAGTACCCATGCAGTTCAATATATATACCTTCCTTTGATATTTCTCTCTCTCTCTCTCTCTCTCTCTCTCTCTCTCTCTCTCTCTCTCTCTCTCTCTCTCTCTCTCTCGCTCTGGCTGTGCTTTCCTGTTGCAGGATGGCGCACTAAATCAGTGAGAAGGCCTCTCATAGTTGTTACAGCGTGTCTGGGGGTGATGTGTCTTATGCTGCTGGGTGCGGTCATAGGCCTGACTGTGCACTGTGAGTATTCCATGTCACAAAACTACCACATCACTCCGTTTTTGTAGCCTGACATTTTCTGCATAAGAGTCTGATGAATTTGCAATTAATGATGTGTGTAACTTCTCTTTTTATCTGCAGAAGAAAAATTATAAAATTACACTCACACTTAACTTTTGATAATGTGTGGGTTTCCTAATATATCTATTCAGATCTATTCACCTATAAACATACAGGATCACTGTGTTTCAGTTGACTCAAAGCTCCTTTTCCGTACAGATGTTTGAAGTAATCAAGAACAGCAGTTAATTTGTTTATTGTTACCTTTCTTTCTTTCTTTCTTTCTTTCTTTCCTTTGTCATTTGCAGATAATTCAATCATTAAAAACCTGACCCTGGAGGGAAATGAGCTAAAGTCTAACCTGACTGAACAGAAAGACGAGTTGCAAAGGAAAGTAAACCAGCTTACTGCAGGTGACATTTTAGATGAAACAAAAATGAAATGCTTTTTTGTATTGTTATTATCAGGGATGTAGTAAGATAACATTCTCCAATGAAAAAATATATAGCAGTATTGTTATATAACAAATGTTTCTTCAGGTTGTTTTATCAACCACTGCATCACTCAAGTATTTCTATTCTGTGTATTACAATTGTTTATCAGTTGGATTGAAAAGCCAATGAAACACGTTTTTGTCATTAAGGCACCAGGTCGTGTCTTGGATGGAAGAGGCATGGATGCAGCTGTTACTACCCATCTACTGAAAAGGAAACCTGGGAGAAAAGTAGACAACTGTGCCTAGAGGGAGGAGCAGACCTGGCGGTCATCAACAGTTATGACGAACTGGTTAGTGTGTGTGTGTGTGTGTGTGTGTGTGTGTGTGTGTGTGTGTGTGTGTGTGTGTGTGTGTGTGTGTGTGTGTGTGTGTGTGTGTGTGTGTGTGTGTGTGTGTGTGCGTGCGTGCGTGCGTGCGTGCGTGCGTGCGTGCGTGGTCGGGTCGGCAGAGGTCGGCTGTACATTTGATTCCAGTCTTTCTAACCAAAGTGCTAAAATATCATCAGCTAGAGCAGACTATTATCTCACAGTTTGGCTACATACTGGGGCGGCAGTGGCTCAGGGGTAGAGTGGCTGGGTAGAGTGAACTGGAAAACCGCAAGGTTCCCAGTTCGATCCCGGGCTGGGGCGCTCCCCTAGAGTTAGTGTCGAAGTGTCCTTGAGCAAGACGCTGAACCCCTAATTGCTCCCGATGAGCAGGTTGGTGCCTTGCATGGTCCTCCGCCATCGGTGTATGAATGTGTCTGTGAATGGGTTAATGGCACAATTACAATGTAAAGCGTTTTGGATAAAAGCGCTATATAAATGCACCATTTACATACTGTATGTCAACTTTTTGTTTATAATCATTGTTGCCTTTAGGGCACGTGCACAAGTTGGTTGTGAGGGGCTTACAAATGGCCGGCCTCTCCAAATGGAGGGCCAAACAATTAGCAAGGTATTGCTCAGTATCAGCTATTACAGGAAGCTGAGCAATTTGGAGGAGGCGTTGTTTCCTTTATCCATGATTGATGTCTGCTGTGTTTGACAAGTATGTCAACTGTATTGTATGTAACAATGTTCTGCCTTATAGGCACTTTGTAACTGGCTGTTTTCCTATTGTCTGACTGCACTGGCATTGTTTATGTCCTTTGTACAAGGCATTCTTGCACTTCTGTTTATGTCGATATAAATACATATTATACAGCTAGTTCCGACCAGAGCCTTGTATTAGAGAGTTCCGCCAATGAGGGGGCTGAAACACCGCCGATCACGTGGTTCATGTAAACTCAAAATAGTGACACTTATAGACTCCAGTGCATTCCTTAAGTTCCAGTTCAGGGCTTTGTCACTATTCGCCAATTGAAGGCTCTGTAGAAGACCTGGGCCGATGAAGTGAACGGAGGTGACATAACTCTCCTTGCTCTGGTTCCAACGAAGCAATCTGATTGGTTGAAATAGCTATCTACCCGTGCTTCAAACGAGCATGCCAGCACACCTAATTGAAATATAAAAATCAGCTGGGCTGATCAGACAGAGTCTCGCAGAGCAGAGCCGGCTAAGTGGCTAGGCTAGCGGTTTGCATGGGAGATTTACGGCCGTATTAGCTTAATCTGGCATTAGAACAACATTAATTTCTATCGAATATCTTAAATACAATGAGATTGAGCTAACAGTTATGTTTTGTTTATCTATGTGTCCAGTCTGAGAAAAGTTGTCTAGCATGGTTGGACTCTTTCTGAGGCGGACCCCATGTATTTCCAGGATAACAGAGATAAAACTCGCCGAACGGTTGTTATTTTGATAGAGAAATGTCTGGCAATATGAATACATTTTAATATGTTTTATTTGGTAACTGTTGTATAATCGCATTATTACACTCGAGGGTGTGCTTTATTGTGATTATTGGCACTTCAGTGATGCTAGCAGAACTCGTCTCTGCCTCGTTCCTGACCGCATCAATAACATTTAGGCGAGTTTTCACAAACTTTATTTACAGAAAAACATTACAAACAATTCTCTCTCTCTCTCTCTCTCTCTCTCTCTCTCTCTCTCTCTCTCTCTCTCTCTCTCTCTCTCTCTCTCTCTCTCTCTCTCGCTATATATATATATATATATATATATATATATATATATGTATATATATATATATTAACACACCTTATTAGGAATTCATCAGTAAATTGGGCGGCGGATATCGTGGATCTTGGGTTGGTCTGTCAAAGACTGGTGACAAATGGACGTGGGTGGATGGAACACCACTCGAAACACCACTCGAAACACCGTGAGACATTTTATTAATTATCCTATTGTAATCTGTCGAAGATATGTGAGTGAATATAGCGATGACTATTAACGATATGTGTGTTGTTTACCCTGTAGGTACTGGGGCAGTGGTCTTCTTTACTACAAAGATCACAACTGTGCAGCATACAAGCACAGTCAACAACAATGGAACAATACACAGAGTTGTACAGATGAAAATTACTGGACCTGTGAAAAGCTTATACCAAATGTATCTGTTAATGAAGCTGCATCTAAATGTTCTGCCTTCAAAGATAAACACAAGTAATTGCAAGTTACTGTATATGTATTTTCATTTGAGTTCACCCGCATCTAGTTAGTTCACATGTCTATTTATAGCTCACTGTTTCTGCGAGTTCCTGAGTCCATAAATCTTTGTTTGTGTTTAGCAGTTACCAATCTGCAAGTCTAAAATATCTGGCCTGTATCTGGAAGATTTCTTGGTTTAGTTCAATAAACACTTTGAGTTGAACCTGACTGTCTCGAGTCCAGCTTTTGCGTCCTACTATCTCTGCACTTTCCTGACAGATGCATCAGCACATGAATAAATAGTGCGGCGCAAAGCCACAATTCAAGCTAGACTTTGGCTCATGGATAATTGCAATCAGATGCAAAACGAGGGGAAACTGTACTGCCGTCACAACACGCCAGGCCGTCATTAGCGCAGTGTGGGAACTAGACCTCAATACTGGGCAGATAGCAGGCCCATCGACACAGAATCCATGGTGCTAATAGCTGGTGCAAATCAATCCATTCTTTGTGAATGTGTCCCTGAGGACTTTGCTGTATATGATGATCCGAGGTGATGATATAGGCTAGTAACCCATCAGCACAAACAACATGCTACAGCTTTCATTTGTAATCTCAGCATGATATGCAGTGGTGGAAGAAGTACTCAATTTTTGTTTACTAAGTAAAGGTATCAATAACGTAATAGAAATACTCGTTACAAGTAAAAGTCCTGTATTAAAAATGTACTTGAGCAAAAGTACAAAAGTATCAGCATTCTCTAATAATAATCCAAATCTACAAAGTAATAAGTAACTAACATTTTCAAATAATTGTTGTGGAGTAAAAAGTACAACATTTGGCCCTGAGATGTATAGAGTAGAAGTATAAAGTATTGAGAATTGTATACTTTAGTTAAGTAAAAGTACCTCAAAATACTATTTAAGTAAATATACTTTTAATAGTTACTTTCCACTGATATGTACTTGATTGTCCTAGTCTCTTTGTCTGTCTGTCACAAGGTTGGATGGATGGATGGATGGATGGATGGATGGATGGATGGATGGATGGACTTTATTGATCCCACAAGGGACATGTTGTTGCCAAGGCAGTTATCAGCTGTCATACAAAAGGCAAAAAGAACAGATAATGAGAAAACAGCCAGAATGAAAGGTACAGAGACACCATAAGAGTGACATTATCATTAGACATGAGCCCACGGGGATGATGAGAGTCTAAAGAACCAGAGTCATATTGGTCATTCCATTTCAACCACCACCAGGCAGGACCCCTGGTTGTGGATCAAGTATTAACATCATTAAGACCTGAGGCCGATATACAGTACAAATGCCTTCTAAATCAGTAGTTCTCAAAATTTTGTAGTGCCAAGGACCCCCAAATTGATGTATATTTGCCCGCGGACCCCAATCTGAAAATGTTTTGTGCCAGGGACCCCCAGATGAAAAGATTTAATATGTTAGATAAATTCAAAGAAGTGATGCGCTGTGAGCTTAAGCTATTTTTGAAGAGCCAAGACTAAAATCTAAAATGACACAGATGTGGGTTAGCATCATGGTACAGCTTCATGGCAGCAGTCTGAAGGACTAACCCAGTCCTTCATCAGTCTTCTGAACTGGAAGAATTCATCTGTGTTCATGATAGTTAACCACCAACCACCTCCACACCATCCTGTTCAGCTCCAACGACAGAGACAGCCTTTTTCACTAGCTTGTTCAGCCTGTATATAAGACCACACAACAACTGTAATTGTCCAATAAAGTGATTAACTAGGTTTTATTTTGAACAACTACAACAAAAACAGTTTTGTTTTGCTGCGTATTGGTGACATTATGGTATTGTAGATCAGTGGTACTCAAACATGGTTGTCAAGGACCCCCACACTGGCCACGGATCCCCATTTGAACATATTTAGTGCCAGGGACCCCCATAACAGAAGATTTTCCAAAATGTTTTGAAAATAGCTGATCTGCAAGGGCAAACTCATAACACTTGGCAACACATTGTAAGCTTGTAGATCAGCTATTTTCGAATAGCCAAAAATAAAAGAGGGTTTAAGTGTTTAAACTGTTCCTCATTTTTGCTGGGGACCCCCTGAAACCCCCTCAAGGACCCCTGGTGGTCCCTGGACCCCACTTTGAGAACCACTGCTGTATAAAACAATGATAAGTAGCACATGACGTGTTTGTGGTCAGTAATGCCTCGCTTACCCTCACACAGGAAACATCCCCTCACTTCCTGTCTTCATCTCACTACCTGCAGTAAGAGCGGCAGTACTGTGTCTATTGTTCAATATAATGTTCCATTTAGAATAATTCTTTATGACCGTTATATTGTAATTAGAAATTTACGTAATGTGTGTGTGTGTGTGTGTGTGTGTGTGTGTGTGTCAATACTGGAATGTAGTAATGTTACAAGCAAAGTACCCTACTCTGTTACAAGTAAGAGTCCGGAATTCATAATTTACTTGAGTAAAAGCACAAAAGTATTGGTATCAAAATGTACTTAAAGTACCAAAAGTAAAAGTACTAAAATGTTTGAAGATAGCAGATCTACAAGCTCACAACGCATGTAAAATAGAGCTAAAGTGGTTATTGTATGTTTTATAATATAATAATGTATATCTGCAAAGTAACAAGTAACTAAAGTTATCAAATAATTGTAGTGGAGCAAGAGTACAGTACTTGAGTAAATGTACTTAGTTACTTTACACCACTGTCAGTAGGTGGTTGTGGATTTCCGTCTGGTACTTCCTTATTGCCCACATAACCAACCTGCAGCAGACAGTTCTAGTTTGATGTAGCTAATCAAGACAGGAGAGGAAAATGTAACATGCTGTAGTTTCAATTTTGTAGTCAATAGTTTGTTTTCAAACTTTTAAGATGGCTACAGATATTTATGCCATGCCAGACTTGACAAAGAAGGTGAGACAGAGAGATGGAGACAGGGGGCAGAGAGATGGAGTTGGAGGACAGAGAGATGGAGACATTGAGGACAGTGGACAGTTAGAGGAGAGGGGGGAGACAGAGGAGAGAGAGGTGCACATCTATGAGAGTGTGGACGATTTAGGGCTTGCTCCTGGGCCACAGCAGGTCATGACGGAGAATCTGGCAGGAAGACACACTCGGGGTAAGTTTGACAACATTACGAAGAATTGGCAATGGTCCTTAATTTCTCGATTATAATGTGGAGAAAATGCAAAAACTGGTTATTCCTGCAGCAGCAAAACATCATTTCATTTAAAATAGATTACCCTACAGAAAAAAAAACTATACAGTTCAATATTATTCCTTCCTTTTATATTCTCTCTCTCTCTCTCTCTCTCTCTCTCTCTCTCTCTCTCTCTCTCTCTCTCTCTCTCTCTGGCTGTGCTTTCCTGTTGCAGGACGGCGCATTAAGGCAGTGACGAGGCCTGCAGTTGTTACAGTGTGTCTGGGGGTGACGTGTTTCATGCTGCTGGCTGCGGTCATAGGCATGGCCGCGCACTGTGAGTATTCCATGTCACAAAACTACACAACATTCACTCAGGGTTTTTGTTGCCTGCCATTCTCTAACTGTGTGATGTCCAAAGGCTTTGCAGTGGTTTATCCCAAACCATGACGTGGCAAAATAGTTTTTCTTTGCGCTCTATTTACGTGACCATTTACCATGTCATTTGTTGACTATAGTGTTCAGGTGCTCTGATCTTGCGTTTGGTGATAAATGTCTGACAAATGCCTAAATTGCAATGAATGAAGTGACTTCTGTTTTTAATCAAATTCTCACTTATTTACCATAGTTGAGTATTTTTGCTTGCATAATTTGTTGAATCTGCAAAATGCACAGAGTAAAGGGGTAACACTTAAAAGAATAAAATGAGATGTGTGTCTTGCACACAAAAAACAACCTTATAAGGTCACACAGATCAAGAATGGTAGTTCACAACAGTGCTTATTGCCACTTTTTTTTGTCATTCGCAGATAATTCAGTCAATAACAACCTGACTGAAGAGAATTACCAGCTACAAAGAAGAGTAAACCAGCTTACAGGTGACACATTCTATAGACATTTTTGATTGAATATTAAATGCTGCACGATTGTAATTAGGTTGTAATGGTAAAATAAATGTAATAACTCTAATGTAAAGAACAAACAAACAAAAAACACTTTGACACCTCTAGCATCATGTCAACATCAGGTCAGCTCTTGATAATGGAAACATTATGGACAAAAAATAGCAAACAAATAAAAACCTCTTTATTCTCTGGTTTATTCTGGGGGTTTGCCACCCAATCAGAAACTAGTTTATGGCAGTACCTAAAACATATTATTTTGCTTCAGGTTGTTCTGTGTTTACCAACCACTGCATCCCTCATTTCTAATAGTATTACTATTCTGTGTATATAATTGTTTATCAGTGCATTGAAAATTTATCCTGGAATCCAGACTGATTCGCTCCGTTCGGCTGATTTATTTTTCCTCACTTCGCTTCTCAGTCTGGTAATCATGCTATTTTCAAGGGGCTTTACAGGCACCCAGGTGCCGCGGCTTCTGATTGGTCTGTGGGCAGGGCGGGACCAGTGGCTTCCAATGTAAAATTTGAGTCACTTCCTGACATGCCTACATAATTGGTGAGATTTGGAAATGCAGCTCAAACAGGATGAGGAGAAGTAAAAAAAAAAAAAAACTAAAAAAACAAGTGCCTCCGTCTGGATTCCAGGTTATTGAAAATCATTCAGTAAAACACCTTTTTGTCATTAAGGCACCAAGTCGTGTCTTGGTAAATGGAAGCAGTTTGGATGCAGCTGTTACTACAAATATAAAGAATTGAAAACCTGGGAGGAAAGTCGACAAAAATGTAAGAAGATGGGAGCAGATCTGGTAGTCATCAACAGCAAAGAAGAACAGGTTAGCCCTTCATTTCTCAGGGCGGTTTCACACTATGGTCCCGGGTGCGCACCCTGGACCACTTGGCTGATGTTGTTGTAGTGTGAACGTTGCCCGAAACGGATCACCGTAGCGTACCCGAAACCACCTCCCGAGGTAGTTTTGGATCCGGATCATGCGTGCTCGGGTACGGAACGATGCAATGTGAATCCATCCGTACCAACAGGAGGAAGTGGACTGCTAATCATATATCATTTATATATTTTTTATAATGACACATTATTTTAGCTGGGTTATACCTTCTCATAGTTCTACTTGAATTTTGACAAGAAATAATAATCCCGCTAGTGTTTGAGTAGCGCGAGCCCTGAAAAAACGTAAAAAACACATGTGTAGCGAAAGCTGCCACTAGGATAAATATGCCAAGGATAAGTCGGTGACGTCACTGCAAGGATGCATTAGTGACATCGTTATCATATTGATAATAACAGAGACGGGAGAGACACCGTTGCATTTTAAGGTTTCAAAGACCAACGCACACACTGCTTTGGTTGTGTATTGTTGTTCTTTTGTTATTATAACTTAAGACAACGTCAGGAACACAGTCAAACTTTATTATTCACTCTACACTCTGACATGTCACTCTTCTTCTGTGAATTACATTCTGCCATCTCCCAAAGCTACATAGTCAACAGCGCCCCCATGAGGCACATATTTACCATTACTGTTCATTTAAATGGTCTCGGGTGCGCTAGTTTCTTGGCCAATGTGAATGCTGGCCCTGCTGGGAGAGGCGATTCGCATTCCGGAACGCTTCGGTTCAATCGGAGCCGGTGTGAAGCCGCTGTCAGTGTGCCGTAATTTTACTTAAACGTAAACATTACAAAAATGTAAGCTATACTTAGTCTAACTGAATAGATATTGGTTTGATTGTCATTTGATTTCACATAGGCTACTGTTCCATGTTTATCACAACATGTCACTTAGAGCGATGCATGTCTGTTCTCTGTACAATTTCAAATTAATATCCCAGACTTTTATTTAAATCATCATACAGTATAACCCTACCTTCTTAAAATGAGGCTATAAGATATAAAGTAGGAATCATTCATTAGACCTCGCAAGGGAGCATGTTTCTCAGCACCAACCACGAAGCAGAGAAAGATAAAGATATTTACAGCACATAGTTTGCATAAAAAATAGATAGGATAGGTTATGGTTATTGTGTGAACCCAGGTGTTGTTTTTATAACGAATATGCCATTTTTGACTGCCCTATAGTGTGTATGCCCAGGTGTTTTTGTGAATGCATGCTGTACTGCACGTTGTAGATGCATGCCATGTGTAGTTCAGTTCTTATAGTTAAAACCTGAATTCATTATATTATAGAGAGTTAATTATGATTCAATCATGGACACATTATTAGGAATTCATCAGCGGCTTGGGCGGAAGGCGTCGCATATCTTGGATTGGACTGTTTAAGACTCATGGCGAATGGACGTGGGTGGATGGAACGCCACTGACAACAGAGTGAGACATGTTATGGATTCTCCTATTGTTGTTCTATCAAAACTATCTGGTGGATGTGGTTAAAAAGGTAATTACAGCATGTTGTTTACTCTGCAGGTACTGGGGCAGTGGACAGCCTTCTGACTACAGTGATCGCAACTGCGCAGAATACCGACATAGTCGAGGAGAATGGGAAATTGAACGCTTGTGTGCACATGCAAATGGCTGGATCTGTGAAAAGTGATGTTTCTACCAACTTTATTTGTTAATGAAGCTGCATCTTAATGTTCTGCTGACACTGTTGGTGTTAGCGTGGTCAAATTTGACCCGTAAAGTGTCTTGAGATAACATATTGTGATTTGGAATTTTAATAAATTTCAATTGGATTGAATTGAGACACTGTATTGTAAGTAACACAGCTGCAGCTAAAAATAGAAAAGCCTGTGTTAGTCGTGGCGTGCCGGCCGCTGTCAAAGTGAAAGTGTCACGGTCTGCTCATCAGCCCTTGGACTTTGTCTGTGTTTATTACTTTTGGACTTTTACTTTGTATTCCTGTTCTGTTTTAGTCTTTTAGTTCTGTGTAGCTTGTTGCTTTGGTGTTCTGTGTCTTATTTTGTAGTATTGTTCCTATTGTTCCTGTCTCTTAGTTATCCGTACCTGTCTTGTCTAACCAGTCCTGTGATTTTCAGTGTTTCCACCTGTGTCCCCTTAGTCCCCTAGCCTATCCCATTGTTGATTGTCTGTTGAGTTCACCTGTGTCTAGTTAGTACTTGTCTATATGTATGCCCCTGTGTGTTTGATCCCTTGTCAGTTCGTCGTTGTTTTTGATGTGCTTAGTCCCTTGTGTATTTCGAAGTTATTCTAGTCTTTGAGTATTTTGAAGTTCTTTGTTCCAAGTGTTCCTCGTGTGGGTTTTTTGTTAATAAAACCTATTGAATATTCACTGCTCGGCCTGTATCTGCCATTCTGCATTTGAGACCTATACCTCCAGAACCTCATCGTGACAGAAAGTGCTTTTGGAGGCCACTCAAAATCTGACCGTGATCGGATTTTCATTTATGACATATGGTGTTTGTTGTATAAGAAATAAGCCCTACCCAATTTTTTTAAGGCAATTACAGGCTAACTAACAGTATGGGGTAGCAAAACCCTGTTTGATGATCAATGACACATGACCATTTGCACCTCATTTGGTAAAAAAAATAAAGTTTCTGCAACAAACAGTGACAGTTGTAGCATTTGTGGCGCCCCCATATGGATGTAAATGAAATCATGTTTTGTCTCTGTATTGTGTAGAGGCCCCTCAATATTTGATTTAAGTTTGGGCCAGATTGGATGCTGTGTTCATGATTTTTAGCATTAAAATAATTATTATTCAAATTGAATATGAAAAATCTGAGAGATACAAGTTGATCACATGACTCTAGAGAGTGTGCACCATTGTGTGTGAGAAAAACATGTTTTGAAGAAAAAAATGAATGGCAGAAAATCTTGTCAAGTGGAAATGGGTGTGGCCTGTATGGGGTGTTGTCTCATACTTTTTTCTTTTTTCTTACGACCTATGGTTCAAGAGTTATAGGCCAAATTAAGCAACCATTTATAGTGGAGGTTCTTCCTTGGCCTACTTGGATTGGTCTGAGAAATAGCCTGGGATCAATACCATTTCGGGTTTCTGATCCGGTCGGAACGTTACGTGATCAGGTGACCGTAACCAACGACCGGAACCACCGGTACCGTGCATCTCCAAAATGATTACCCTAGTTTAAAACGTGTTTATTTGTTGTAATTGTTTTGTTTGTTTTTGTTTATGGGGCGGCCATAGCTGGGTGGTTAGTGAGCACGCCTAGGGAACCAGAGGCCCTGGTTGCCCCAGGTTCGATTCCAGGCCATCCCAGCATATGCGTCGATGAAATGAAATTTGTCCCTGAGCAAGACTCTTAACCCCTAATTGCTCACAGGTTCTCATTGGAAACAAGACCACAAGGACTTTCATGAACGACCTGTTAAAAGGAATTTTCTTTTGGTTTAATAATCGTTTTGGTATGTCCATTTTCTATTTCTCTAACTTGTGGCGCGACTAGTGAGACTAAACTAATTGAGTCGCATTATGTGGGGAACAAAAACAATATGACGCCAACCGGAACCAACCACCAGAGCCGCGATTATTTTTTTTCCTTTTTTCTAAACCGGATCACACGGGCTGGTTTTAGAACGAATACCAGGCTTTCCTCTGAGGTGGAAAGTCTGGTGACGCGAGGTTACATGAGATTAGCTGTACACAGACAGACAGACAGACAGACAGACAGACAGACAGACAGACAGACAGACAGGGGCAAATAATGACAGAATAACTGGAGGGACGGCTGCTTTTTGCAAGTCAATGGTTCTACAACTTTTTCATGTCAAGAACCCCCAAATCAATTAGTTAATAGACACAAATATTTAGTGCCAGAGACCCCCATATGTCTACACATACTGGTAGTTCTCGTCGTCCTCGCGAGGCTTACACTTCCCACAGCAGAGACATGGGGGTTGTGTTGTTAAAATGTTTCAAAAATATTCAAACGTTTTTTTTCAAAAATGTTCAAGGCAGTTATCAGCTGTCATACAAAAGACATAAATAACAGATAATGAGAATACAGCAAGAATGAAAGGTACAGAGACACCAGTACAAGAGTCACATTGTCATTCGACTGGATGAGTATTAACATCATTAAGTCCTAAGGCCGATTATACAAATGCCTTCTAAATCAGTAGTTCTCAAACTTTTTTTGTACCAAGGACCCCCAAATTGATGTATATTTGGCCACAGTCCCCAATCTGAAAACGTTTTGTGCCAGGGACCCCTAGAAGAGAAGATTTTCAACACTTTCAATATTTTTCAAAAAAATTCAAAAATAGCAGATGTACAAGCTTGCAGCGCGGCACGAAGTGACACGCTGTGAGCTTGTATATCTGATATTTTTGAATTGCCAACACAAAAATCTAAAATGGCACAGATGCTTTCTCGGTTTTAATGGGTTAACATAATTGTACAGCTTCATGGCAGCAGTCATGAAGGAGTCTTTTTTATTTTTTTTGCTGTGTTCCCAATAGTGGTGACACTATGGTATTGTAGATCAGTGGTTCTCAAACATTTTCATGTCAAGGACCCCCACACTGATACATTATTAATAGGCCACGGACCGCCATTTGAAAATCCCCCATAACAGAAGATTTGATTTGATTTGATGAAGATTTAAAAATAGCTGATCTACAAGCTCATAACACTTGGCAACACTTGAGCTTGTAGATCAGCTATTTTCAAATAGCCACAAATAAAAGAGGGCTTAAGTGTTTAAACTGTTCCTACGTTTTTGCTGGGGACCCCCTGAAATCCCCTCAAGGACCCCTGGTGGTCCATGGACCCCACTTTGAGAACCACTGCTGTATATAACAATGATAAGTAGCACTCTATGACGTGTTTGTGGTCAGTAATGCCTCGCTTACCCTCACACAGGAAACATCCCCCCACTTCCTGTCTTCCATCTCACTACCTGCAGTAAGAGCAGCAGCACTGTGTCTATTGTTCAACATAATGTTCCATTTAGTATCATCTTTATGACTGTTATATTGTAATTATACATGTACATCATTTGTCCTTTCAGTCAAAATGTAATACTCATTGATATGCACAGGAAGTGGATCCACTAGTAGAGGTGTGTGTGTGTGTGTGTGTGTGTGTGTGTGTGTGTGTGTGTGTGTGTGTGTGTGTGTGTGTGTGTGTGTGTGTGTGTGCGTGTGCGTGCGGTGCGTGCGTGCCTGTGTCTAACTACAATCTAGGAACATCTACTGTAAAAAATAAATGGTCTTATACATTTTTTTCTTTGTTTTTGCGAATCTATCTTGAGAGATTAGTCTAACTGTGTCATGACTACTGCTTGCAGGGTGTTTGTTCATGTGAGTCAGTAGGAGGTTGTGGATTTCCGTCTGTTTCTTCCTCATTGCCCACATCGTCTTGCAAACAAACTGCAGCAGACGATAGTTGATAGTTTGCTTTCAAACTTTTAAGATGGCTACAGATGTTTATGCCATGCCAGACATGACAAAGAAGGTGAGACAGAGAGATGGAGACGGGGGACAGAGACATGGAGACAGAGGGCAGAGACATGGAGACAGAGGACAGAGAGATGGAGACAGGGGACAGAGAGGTGGAGTTGGAGGACAGAGAGGAGACAGTGAGGACAGTGGACAGTTGGAGGAGAGGGGGGAGAAAGAGGAGAGAGAGGTGAACATCTACGAGAGTGTGGATGATTTAGGCCTTGTTCCTGCGCCACAGCAAGTCACGACGCAGAATCTGGCAGGAAGACACACTCGGGGTAAGTTTGACATTGTTACGAACCATTGTAATGGTCCTTACTCCATTACAATATGTGTAATGGAGTGTTATTGTTACACATTATTTCATTTAAAATAAATTATGTTGAAGCGTGTACAATGCCCAGTTCAATATTCCTTCTTCTGATATTCTCTCTCTCTGTCTCTCTCTCTCTCTGTCTCTCTCTCTCTCTCTCTCTCTCTCTCTCTCTCTCTCTCTCTCTCTCTCTCTCTCTCTCTCTCTCTCTCTCTCTGTGCTTTCCTGTTGCAGGACGGCGCACTAAAGCAGTGAGAAGGATTTTCATAGTTGTTATAGTGTGTCTGGGGGTGATGTGTCTTATGCTGCTGGGTGCAGTCATAGGCCTGACTGTGCACTGTGAGTATTCCATGTCACAAAGCTACCACAACACTCACTCCGGGTTTGTCAGGGTTTTTCTACAAATGTTCTAACTCTATTGACCTTTTACCCTGTCATTTGTTGACTTGGATTCAAGTCATGTCTGATCTTACGTTATTTAGTGGCTCTGGATAAGAGATAAATACCTAAATTGCTTGCAATTGTAATAATGTGACTTTTCTTTTTCACATTCTCACTCATTTATCGTAGTTGATTGTTTTAGTTGAATCTGCAAAATGTGGGGAGGAAAGGGGTACTCATTATTTGTGTGAGATTTGGGTCACAAACAAGAACATTACCCTGCTTAACTTTTGATAGTGTGTGGGTTGGCTAGTAATGCATTATTATACATGCTGAGATCTATTCATATATACTCACACACACCTACCTGATCAGGTCACACAGATCAAGAACGGTAGTTCACTACAGTGCTTACTGACTCTTTCTTTTGTCATTTGCAGATAATTCAGTCAATAAAAACCTGATCCTGGAGATAAATAAGTTCAAGTCCAGCTGTAACGGAAGTGAAGTTACTTCTGTTGCAAGTAATGGAAAGAGTAAACCATCTAGCAGGTGATGTTATAGACATTTTTGATTGAATATTAAATGCTCCATGATTGTAATTATTGGCAGGGATGTAATGGTACAATAAATGTAGTAACTCTAATGTAAAAAAAACCTCTTTGACATTACTAGTATATCAGGTCAGTTCTTGTTTAATAGAAACATTATGGACCAAAAAAGAACAAAAGAAAAAAACTGGTCTACTTTGGGGGTTTGCCACCCAATCAGAAACAAGGTTATGCAGTAGCCTACACCTAAAACCTTTCTTTTTTTTTTTTGTTTCAAGTTGTTTTGTGTCTACTAAACCACTACTGTACATCCCTCATTTCTCATAGTATTACTATTCTGTGTATCAGAATCAGTGCATTGAAAATCTAGCCATGATTCCAGACTGATTCGCTGCGTTCGGCAGATTTTTCTTCCCCCTCACTTCACTTCTCAGTATGGAAGTTTATACGAAGGTTCAGCTGAGAAAATGAGAAAACTGTCATCCTAATGTACAATAGAGAGTGGCGCACATTCGTGCCTGTCTGCCTCGCCAGCCTGTTTGTGTGTCGGCGTCTACAAAAGGTTAGGTCTGTGCATGCATGGCTGTCTGTGTCTCCAAGCTGTTTGTGTGTGTGGGTCTCCAACAAGTTAGGTCTCGCTTCACTTTCGGTTTGCATGTTGCAGTTTGCTTTCGTTTTCGATTTGCGTGTCGACACAAACACCCATGTTTCAATGAACGTCAACACGCTCAGCTGTCTCTGTGTCCGATGTGCGGCCCAGGCTACTAGACGGGAGGGCAACGGCCCGAACCTCTAGTTCATTACATTCCTCACCTATAGTATCACCTCATTGGTACTGCTGCAATCAGATCAGCTGAGCTGATTGACAGAGTCCCTTTAAAATGACTCCTCCTCCCTTGCCTCACTCATACTCATGCTCTCTGTTCAGGTCACACACCACCTCCCCGACACCGCTCAAGGCACCACGAGGTAAGGTCGGCCCTATCTACCGGAGGGCCTTCAACAGGCAGGATCTGATCAGGATCTGATCTGATTATTCTCCTGCGATGGGGCCCGCGCCAAAGTGTTCCAATACATGAAATATAAATGTATTAAAAAATGCTACTGCATTCATGTCTTCATCATCTGTATTCATCAATAAATATCATTGCATTAATTTTGAAGTCTTCTCTAAGTTTAACTGGTAATCATGCTATTTCCACGGGCACCCAGGTGCCGTGGCTGCTGATTGGTCTGTGGGCGGGGCGGGACCAGTGGGCTCCAATGTAAAATTTGAGTCTCTTCCTGACTTGCCTACATAATTGGTGACGTTTGGAAATACGGCTCAAACAGGATGATGAGAAGTTAAAAAAACAAACGTTGAACAAGCGCCTCTGTCTGGATTCCAGGCTATTGAAAATCAATCAGTATCAATCAGAAAATCAGTCCCTTATTGTCATTAAGGCACCAAGTCGTGTCTCCTGTCTTGGTTGATGGAAGCAGTTTGGATGCAGCTTTTACTACAGATCTAATAAAATGAACAAAATGGACAAAATCTGTAGGAGTAATATAAAAAAATGTGTTTTGCAAAAATCAACCTGCTGGTGGCGCCATAACAGGAAATGTGAAAAGGGTGGCATTTCTTCCTTGGCCTAGTGGGAATGTGCGTGCAAAATTTCACTGATTTCCCTGATTTGAGGCATTTTGTTCAAAACTGACCAATCCTGCAAACATTGGAAGCCAATGTTAGCCAATCAGGATGGAATATAAAGAAATGGGACAGATCCGTCTTGATCACATGACTATAGAGATACTGTGTACCTATTTGCGTGATTTTTGGACAATCTGAAGGCATCTGGTGGCATTTATTCCTTAGCCTAGTGGTAATGTTAGTGCAAAGTTTCACGGCAATCGCACGATGTGTTCATGATTTGAGGCATTTTGTTCAAAAAGGACCACTCCTTCAAAGACCATTTTGGTTTAACACATTGACTGCCTGTGATTAAAACACACCGCTCTATTCTGGGCCAATCTAAAGCCGCAAACGTTAACCATTATGATTTTCTACCCATTACCCGTGAAATACCGATAATGGAGCTGGCACTGTCCCTAAACGCTATTCTGCACCTGCTATACCCGTTCTGCATTATGCCGATATGTATATGCATATATGTCGTCCATTAAACAATGTGCATTTTTATGTTGGCTTTTTGAAAATAGACAATCTGTAAGCTCACAACCTTTCTACCATTATTTACAAGGAACTTCAGAAAAACAAGCTCAATGTGGCTTAATAATCAGACCAGGCAACACTGCAGACAGGGATAAAGCAGTGCGTAAGATTGGATTTGGGATAATGGCTTGCATAGTCTTCTCTTAAAGGTAATGGCATATGGCACAGTGATTGGTTTTATCATTGTAACGCTCAAACCACACCTATGCATAATGTAACGGGTAATGCAGGTGTTTTGCGGGTAATACAGGGGTCCCAGAATAGAAGCTTTTGCGGGGAAACTCCCTTGCAGTCCTATATCCTATATTAGTGGCTTTAGCAACTTCAACCCGGAATGGGCCCATACTTTTTTATCCCCATGCCATTGTTTTTTTACTTTAAATTGGCGATCTTTGAAGAGTCGTGGAAGCCACGTTGTGTACACAGAAGTAAACAAAAAGTGTCTGGGGGGAGGGGTAGGGTCTCCTCTTTCCACCAGAGAAAAAACATTTCCGCATAAGACCTGGAAATAAGACGTGCAAAATAGGGCCCTCAGCGCTTTTAGAGACAAAGGTTACTGGACACGCAACACGTTCAGAATCACACATTAGATATACCAGTCCACGGAAGAGCAGTGAACAAGGAAAGACTGCTTTCATGTATAATGCTCCACACAAATGGAACAAACTTCAGGACTCTCTGAAACTGGAGCGATTGGTCTCAATAGAAACATTTAGGGTACTTCTTGAAGACACATTCAGGGACGTGCTGGGCCCCTAATTCAGCCTGGGAATCTCAGAGAGGCCCTTGAGGTGCGGCCGCGCACCAGATCTTTTTTTAAACGGCCGGCCTAGTCGGCCTGGAATGGAGAGGCCTTTCTGGAATTGTCCCAAATGTCCCAGTGGCCAGCACATCCCTGGTGTTAGGGCTGTCAACAAATGTTCCATAAATCTACATTAAAAAATAAATTAAAAAAAATACTAATTCAGGTTCAAATTAAAAATATATAAATCATAATAATCTGTCTTGCAAGTCCTTGTGAGGCCCTGGGGTCCTGTAAGCTTGCACAGCAGCTGGCCTTGTGAGATCACACAACCATCTGTTTTGCATACTGCAACCTACACTTCAAGCTACAAACCTTTGCTTGCTGAGGTGCCCAGAGCTCTGACAGTTTACAACCAGACTCCATTTGGTAATGATGGCAGATAGTTTACTGTAGGCCTAAAACCAAACTCAACCGAATAAACCAAAACAACTCTGTTTGGAATTGTTCCTCAGGGGAAAACCTCCTTCATTTATTGGTGTGCCTTAATTTTATTTCAACGTAAATATAACGAAAGCGTAGGCTATACTTCGTCTAACTGAATAGATATTGGTTTGATTGTCATTTCACATACTGTTCCATGTTTATCACATCATGTCACTCAGAGCGATGCATGTCTGTTCTCTGTACAATTTCAAATTAATATACCAGACTTTTATTTAAATCACCATATAACCCTACCTTCTTAAAATGAGGCTATAAGTATATATCATTCATTAGACCTCCCAAGGGAGCATGTTTCTCAGCACTAACCACGAAGCAGAGAATGATAAAGATCTTTACAGCATATCATAGTTTGCATAAAAAAAAGGTTATGGTTATTGTTTGAACCCAGGTGTTGTTTTTTATAACGAATATGCCATTTTTGACTGCCCTAAAGTGTGTATGCCCAGGTGTTTTTGTGAATGCATGTTGTAGATGCATGCCATGTGTAGTTCAGTGCTTATAGTTAAAACCTGAATTCATTATATTATAGAGAGTTAATTATGATTCAATCATGGACACATTATTAGGAATTCATCAGCGGCTTGAGCGGAAGGCGTCGCATATAGAGAGTGTGCACCATTTTGTGTAAGAAAAACTTGTTTTGAAGAGAAAAAGAAATTGCAGAAAATCTTGTCAAGTGGAAATGGGTGTGGCCTGTATGGGGTGTTGTCTCATACATTTTTTCTTTCTTCTTACGACCTATTCGTACGACCTATGGTCGTAAGAATAGGCCAAATTATAGTGAAGACAATTTATAGTGAAGGTCCTTCCTTGGCCTACTTGGATTGGTCTAGCAGTGACTGAGATTTAGCCTGGGATCAATACCATTTTCGGGTTTCTGATCCGGTCGGAACGTTACGTCATCAGGTGGCCGTAACCAACGACCTGAACCACCGGCGCCGTGCATTTCCAAAATGATTACCCTAGTTTAAAACGTGTTTAGTTTGTTATAATTGTTTTGTTTCTTTTGGTTTAATAATCGTTTTGGTATGTCCATTTTCTATTTTATAACTTGTGTCGCGACTAGTGAGACTAAACTAATTGAGTCGCATTAGGTGGGGAACAAAAACAATATGACGCCAACCGGAACCAACCACCAGAACCACGATTCTTTTTTTCCTTTTTTCTAAACCGGATCACACAGGCTAGTTTTAGAACGAATACCAGGCTTTCCTCTGAGGTGGAAAGTCCGGTGACGCGAGGTTACCTGAGATTAGCTGTACATAGACAGACAGACAGACAGACAGGGGCAAATAATGACAGAATGACTGGAAGGACGGCTGCTTTTTATAAGCCAATGGTTCTACAACTTTTTCATGTCAAGAACCCCCAAATCAATTAGTTAATAGACACAAATATTTAGTGCCAGAGACCCCCATATGAGATTTGTGTTGTTAAAAAAAGATTCAAGGCTGTCATACAAAAGACAAAGAGGACAGATAATGAGAACACAGCAAGAATGAGTCGTATTGGTCATTCGGCTGGATGAGTATTAACATCATTAAGACCTGAGGCCGATTATACAAACTAGACCATACCCGGTCGACGCATCCGTGGGGGGATATGCGCACATGATCTGGCAACCCGGGAGGCAGTTCGTCCCATAGCCATGGCGACAGTGTTTGACACAAAAACGCTAATAAGAAGCTGAGATTTGGTGAAATTGAAAAACGGGCTTCACAGTTAAATTCAGATGGTAATGGTCAATGGCTGTGTGCAAAATCAGAGCAATTGCTCCAGCCACTGAGGAGAACCGGGTAGCTTCACCTACTCACCACTACGCCCTTCACTACGCCCTTACTAGAATTATAGTATGATGGCTTCTAAATCAGTAGTTCTCAAACTTTTTTTGTGCCAAGGACCCCCAAATTGATGTATATTTGGCCACAGTCCCCAATCTGAAAACGTTTTGTGCCAGGGACCCCCAGAAGAGAAGATTTTCAACACTTTCAATATTTTTCAAAAATGTTCAAAAATAGCAGATGTACAAGCTCGCAGCGCGGCATGAAGTGACACGCTGTGAGCTTGTATATCTGATATTTTTGAATTGCCAACACTAAAATCTAAAATGACACAGATGCTTTCTCGGTTTTAATGGGTTAACATAATTGTACAGCTTCATGGCAGCAGTTTTTTTCTTTCTTTTTTTGCTGTGTTCCCAATAGTGGTGATACTATGGTATTGTAGATCAGTGGTTCGCAAACAATTTCATGTCAAGGGTCAAGGACCCACACACTGATACATTATTATTATTAGGCCACGGACCCCTATTTGAAAATCCCCCATAACAGAAGAGAAGATTTGATTTGATGAAGATTAGAAAATAGCTGATCTACGAGCTCATATAACACTTGGCAACACTTGCGCTTGTAGATCAGCTATTTTCAAATAGCCACAAATAAATGAGGGCTTAAGTGTTTAAACTGCTCCTACTTTTTTGCTGGGGACCCCCTGAAATCCCCTCAAGGACCCCTGGTGGTCCCTGGGCCATACTTTGAGAACCACTGCTGTATATAACAATGATAAGTAGCACTCTATGACGTGTTTGTGGTCAGTAATGCCTCGCTTACCCTCACACAGGAAACATCCCCTCACTTCCTGTCTTCATCTCACTACCTGCAGTAAGAGCAGCAGCACTGTCTATTGTTCAACATAATGTTCCATTTAGTATCATTCTTTATGACTGTTTTATTGTAATTATATACATGTACATCATTTGTCCTTTCAGTCAAAATGTAATACTCATTGATATGCACAGGAAGTGGATCCACTAGTAGAGGTGTGTGTGTGTGTGTGTGTGTGTGTGTGTGTGTGTGTGTGTGTGTGTGTGTGTGTGTGTGTGTGTGTGTGTGTGTGTGTGTGTGTGTGTGTGTGTGTGTGTGTGTGTGTGTGTGTGTGTGTGTGTGTGTGTGTGTGTGTGTGTGTGTGTGTGTGTGTGTGTGTGTGTGTGTGTGTGTGTGTGCGTGCGGTGCGTGCGTGCGTGCGTGCGTGCCTGTGTCTAACTACTATCTGGGAACATCTACTGTAAAAATAAATGGTTTTATACATTTTTTTCTTTGTTTTTGCGAATCTATCTTGAGAGATTAGTCTAACTGTGTCATGACTACTGCTTGCAGCGTGTTTGTTCATGTGAGTCAGCAGGAGGTTGTGGATTTCCGTCTGTTTCTTCCTCATTGCCCACATCGTCTTGCAACCAAACTGCAGCAGACGATAGTTGATAGTTTGCTTTCAAACTTTTAAGATGGCTACAGATATTTATGCCATGCCAGACATGACAAAGAAGGTGAGACAGAGAGATGGAGACGGGGGACAGAGACATGGAGACAGAGGGCAGAGACATGGAGACAGAGGACAGAGAGATGGAGACAGGGGACAGAGAGATGGAGTTGGAGGACAGAGAGGAGACAGTGAGGACAGTGGACAGTTGGAGGAGAGGGGGGAGAAAGGGGAGAGAGAGGTGAACATCTACGAGAGCGTGGATGATTTAGGCCTTGTTCCTGGGCCACAGCAAGTCACGACGCAGAATCTGGCAGGAAGACACACTCGGGGTAAGTTTGACATTGTTATTTCATAAAAGATTATCTTGAAGCATGTGCAGTACCCACACAGTTCAATGTTATTGCTTCCTTTGATATTTCTCTCTCTCTCTCTCTCTCTCTCTCTCTCTCTCTCTCTCTCTCTCTCTCTCTCCCTCTCTCACTCTCTCTCTCTCTCTGTGCTTTCCTGTTACAGGACGGCGCACTAAAGCAGCGAGAAGGCCTCTCATAGTAGTCATAGTGTGTCTGGTGGTGATGTGTTTCATGCTGCTGGGTGCAGTCATAGGCCTGGCCGTGCGCTGTGAGTATTCCACGTCACAAAACTACCACATCACTCACTCAGGGTTTTTGTTGCCTGTCATTTTCTAGCTGTGCAATCTCCAAATGTCACATCAGTGCTTTACCCACACCATGATGTGGCAGTGGCACTAAATAATTTGTCTTTGAATCGTTTTCCCAGTCATTTGTTGACTTGGGTCATGTTTGATCTTGCGTTAGTTAGTGTCTCTGGATAAGAGATAAATGCCTAGCTTTCATGCAATTGTAATGATGTGACCTTTCTTTTTCGCATTCTCACTCATGTAATGAGTTGATTATTTTTGCACGTGTGTGTGTGTGTGTGTGTGTGTGTGTGTGTGTGTGTGTGTGTGTGTGTGTGTGTGTGTGTGTGTGTGTGTGTGTGTGTGTGTGTGTGTGTGTGTGTGTGTGTGTGTGTGTGTCTGTGTGTGTCAAATGTGGAAATTACGTTTTAATTAATTATTCAAGCTAGAAAAAGTGCTCATCGGAGCACAGGTCTCCACTAGGTCAGGCAGGTTATTGTGGGCCAGCCATGTTCGAAATTTGCCAATCAGGATGGAATATAAAATACTGGGACAGATCCGTCTTGATCACAAGACTATAGAGATACTACCGATTTGCCTGATTTCTGGACAGAATCTGAAGGAGTATCAGAAAATGTGTTTTACAAAAGTCGGCCTCCTGGTGGCGCTATAACAGGACAATGTGAAAAGGCTGGCTTGTCTTCCTCGTCCTAGTCGGAATGTGTGAGCAAATTTCAAGGCAATCGGACGCTCCGTTTATGATTTGAGGCATTTTGCTCAAAACAAGCCAACTTTAGATGCCAATCAAGATGGATTATGACAAATCGGACAGATCCGCGTTGATCACATGTAGCTCTAAGCGTAAGATCTCTCTCCCACACTTTCATCTTTATTGCTGGGGATGCTTCACAAACATCCTGTCATTCACAGCTTGAAGTGTGAGCACTTCTAGCAAATCTGACTGATTAAATATCACTGCCTCCGACACTTGTCATTCTCTTTTCAGCATGCAACAAGCTACCCACCTCCGACCCCAACTCCACCTTGTCTCAATAGTCTAGTTGTGAAGGAAGGAGGTTCATCTGAAATGCCACCGCCAGCGACTAGACTCCGGGGTGGTTCTCCCTATTAAAAGTTAATCTTATACGTTAACTGTTAACAGATTCTAATCAAATCAGGAAAAGGGGAAATGTTAAGCCCCTTCCCCCCAACCATCCATCCTTTACTTGCACTATTATGCCTGAACAGTACCCACTGTACCTCATCTGCTGTTTACAGAATATACTATGAAGTTGTTTACGCAAAGTTACTGTAGGTGGCAGCTACTGAAGGAAAAATGTTGTTGGTGTATTATATTACAACCAAGTTTTTATTTATTTATACTTTTTATTTGATTTGATGATGCTCTTTTCATTCTCTTTTTGCTTTTTGCTTAAATCTTTTTATGTTTTCTATCATTATTCTATTGTTGTTATTACCTATGCTGCTGCATTGTCTGAAGGAAGCCTCTTATGGACCTGTACACAAGATGTAACAATAAAGTTCAACCTTCTAATTTCCAAAATGTTTTATCTTTTATTTAATAAAAAAATGTTTTTTGCAATAACTTGATCTCTCCTTTTATTGAAATGACTATAGAGATATGTGTACCGATTTGCGTGATGTTTTCTCAAAATCTGTAGGGGTAATATATCAAAAAATGTGTTTTACAAAAATCTGACTCCTGGAGGCGCTATAAGGCCGATGTGAAAAAAGTGACTGTGCGTGCAAAGTTTCTCGCCGATCTGTCCAGTTATAGGTAAAAGTCACGAATTGGCTTGTTATCGCGCCATCATAAGTCCTATTTGAAAGCTTTAGGGTGGCATGTCGTCCTTGGCCTAGTGGTAATGTGTGTGCAAAGTTTCACGGCATTCGCACACTGTGTTCATGATTTGAGGCATTTTGTTCAAAACGGAACACTCCTGCAAACTTTGGAAGACAATCTTAGCCAATCAGGATGGAATATGAAAAATCCGACAGGCCATTTTGGTTTAATGACTATAGAGATACACATGCACTGCATTGTTATTATATTTACAGTCCAATAAATTGTCTGTTGTAGGAATGGCAATTGTAATGTTATCAAGTACATGAGTTTCACATGTTGAGAATGAAACAAGACAAGTAAAGGAACTGACCAGGTTCATTTCAAAACACTGAAACATTGTATGAATTTTACATGAATAGACTGGCGTATATATATTTTACACTGAATTATACATTTTAGGAAGGAAGCCATATCAAATCTGCCTTTGTGCCCTTGTGCCGGGCCAGACGTTGGACCTGTCTGTCTCTGGTGTACTGTGTGTAACACGTACTGTAACAGTGTTGTGGGGTGTGAATGTGAAGTACATTGTAAAGCACACTTCCCTCTACATGTCTTGTTTCTATATACAGTACTGTGTAGTGAAAATGCACGCACGCACACACTTGCCCATATGTAGCAGCCCCTCCTCACGCAGTGCGGTGCTCAACTCTTCTCGCGCAAATTGTCTTGTTTGCTCCACTTGAAAACAGCTGTCACAGTGTTATGGTTTGCTGCTGTTAACTTGTGTGCAGATAAGACTTGAATAAAAACAAGATCCTGAATGGATGAAAGTGAGTGCTGGTATTCTTTTCAAAAAACCTGTGTGCAGAACCTCTGTACAAGGTTTACTGAAGTAAAATGTGAATACAGAACATTACTGAAGTACAATGTGAATACAGAACACTTGTAACAAAGTAGTACATTGCAGTATTGATACTTTTACTTAAGTAAAAAATGTGAGTACTTTTTCCACCACTGCTCACTCCCTCCCTCACTCACTCACTCACTCACTCACTCACTCAGTACATATACATAATGTGAAATCCCACTTGTTGCATGCACTCACTTTGCAAACTCTGCACAATATTGCATGCTAATGCTTGTTGTATACACACACACACACACACACACACACACACACACACACACACACACACACACACACACACACACACACACACACACACACACACACACACACACACGCACGCGCGTGCACGGCCACACGCACATATGCATGCATGCACACAATGTTTCATTAAAACATTTTAGCTCAAACAATTGGTCCCTTTCATTTATGACTGTAATTGTTTTATTTATAACCCTTTTGTGTGCATTGTGCAACTTTATAGAGATCATGAAGCTACAGGAACACTAGCATCTGTACAGCCTACGCATGTGAAACTAGAACAATTTCCTCGCATAAAAGGTGTAAAACCACAAAGCCTAGAGGAGAGCTGATATTGTCAGAGCTGCTGAGACCATTACAGGGGCAGGTGCTCAGGGCACATGCACTGTTTTGAAACACCATACACCAACATCATCTACAGCATAACCTGTTGTTCAATTCCATTTTCAAACAGAGAGTAACCTGGAATCTTAAAGTGAACATGTTCACTTATAATAACATGCTCAAATGTAAGGTTTCAACTAACACATTTCAAAGAGTTAAACGTCAGGGGAACCTGAAAGGTAGCATCCGCAACCTTATCTAGGCCTTAAGTAGTTTTGCGATGGGTCAAACTAGGTGTTTTTCATGAGTCTGAATCGGTTGCAAGCATTTGTTCTGCACCAAAACCACTCCTTAGCAGAAAAAAAACAGCCATGCTCACTTTTCCCGCTTGTCGCAAATGTATTTTTTTTTACTGGACCTTTATAACAGCAATAGACCAGAGGGGAACAGCTCAGGACCCCTTGTCCAGTCTCCCCATAAGATCCCACTCTAACCAACTTCAAGGCCCATGAGATATTATGTCCCTAGACTTTTTTTTATTTGCCTGACAAGCACATATTTTCAGATAGACCTGATGGTCTGACACAGTCTTTTTTTTCCTGGAGCCTTTTAACCATAGACAGGGACGAGGGGAACAGCCCAGGATTCCCCATAGGGTTCTACTCTACCCAACCTCCAAGCCTTAAGGTCGTGTTCACTGCTGCTATCTGACAGAAAAGCATCGTTTCCAGCATACACCTGACTCACTCAAACTATGTGTTTTCTTTCTTTCTGGAGCTTTTTAACTATGGAGAGGAGAACTGCCCAGGACCGTCTAGGACCATGGTCCCTTTTAAACTAACCAAACAGTCCTGGTTTGAACGAGCCCTAACAAACGTGTCTCATCTCTCTCTCTCTCTCTCTCTCTCTCTCTCTCTCTCTCTCTCTCTCTCTCTCTCTTCTCTCTCTCTCTCTCTCTCTCTCTCTCTCTCTCTCTCTCTCTCTCTCTCTCTTTCTATCTCTCTCTCTCTCTCTCTCTCTCTCTCTCTCTCTCTCTCTCTCTCTCTCTCTCTCTCTCTCTCTCTCTCTCTCTTTCTCTCTCTCTCTCTCTTCTCTGTCTCACACACCCACTGGCCGGGGGGAACACACACACACACAGGCGCACGCACGCACGCACGCACGCACGTGATTAAAACATGTTGGGTCAATCAGTTGGTCCTTTTTTATTTGTTCTATTTATAATCGTATTTGTAAAAGTTGTTGTTGTTTGATGGACAGCTCTGTTGTGTTTGTGTAACATTACAGAGCTCACAAAGCTACAGGAAAACTGTGCTCACTTCTAGCTTCCGTCAGTACAGCCTATGCAGTGTGGTTGATTGTAAGAAAGAAAAGAAAGTGCACCACAGAGCACCTTAGCAGAGGAGAGGAGGTGGTGTACTGACATCAGTGAAGATTATGGTAGAAATGGCCGAAGATGGAGATTATGAAAACATTGAGCTCCAAGAGGAAGATGGTATAAACTACGAGGATGAGACCACGCCTACAGCAAGAATAATTCAAGGAGAAATGGCTGTCGAAGGGCATTATGACCAACTTGATCTCCAAAAGATAGACGATGCATTCTATGAAGATTTTCAGACCATGACAAAGAAGGAGAAAGATCTACAGAATATACTGCAGTCTGGTAAGAGATGTTATGATACTAAAACTACAATACACACACACACTTACACGAGAATGTGGGCCCTAGCCCGGCCTTGGCCCATGGAATTCAGCCCAGCCCGGCCCCTGGCCCGATAGGTGGCGCAATTTTACAGCTCGAGCGCGGCCCGACGCCCGACACCTTTTTATTTATTCATAATTAACTATTCATTATTTTCAAGCTGTGCTTTCACTGGTGCATGCAGCAGCCACACTCTCAGCTGCGCTCTGATAAAAACAAACCCACAAGAAGTCAAGAACACACACATCACACTAAAAAGTAGTTGTAGTTGTAGCTTTTTAGACGTAACTACACATATTAGGTAGCTATTATGGTGCGTTCATGGCATGTGTTAAATTGCACGCCAAAATAAAGCAGCGAGAGGCAACTTTTCCTTTATCTCTCTGGCTGTCCATCGTTCAACAATTGTGTGTGTGGCTTTTGGTGTGTGCGCCACAGTGGTGGGAAAAGTTATTTTTTTTTAAACTTAAATAAAAGTATCAATACTGCAATGTAGAAATACTCTGTTAAAAGTCCGGAATTCAAAATTTACTTGAGTAAAAGTACAAAAGTATTGGTATCAAAATGTACTTAAGGTACCAAAAGTAAAAGTACTAAGAATGTCCCATTTCACAAGTTTAAAAAAAAAAATGAAAATAGCAGATCTACAAGCTCAAATGTGTCGCATTGTGAGCTTGTACATTTGCTATTTTTAAATGGCGAAATGCAGGTAGGGCTGTATGTTTTGTAATAATAATCAAAATCTACAAAGTAGCTAATGTTTTCAAATAATTATAGTGGAGTAACAGTACAATATGTGTCTCTGAGATGTAGTGGAGTAGAAGTAAAAGTATTGAACATTGGAAATATTCCAGTAAAGTAAAAGTACCTCAACATTGTACTGAAGTACAGTACTTGAGTAAATATTACTTTCCACCACTGGTGTGCTGCTGTGCTGTGTGGTGTTGTTGTCACGTGACCAACAGTGTGCAGCAGCTGAAGGCTAGGAGGCTCTAGGGTGAAATTCACTGTGTGTGTGTGTGTGTGTGTGTGCGTGCGTGCGTGCGTGCGCGTGCGTGCGCGTGCCTACAATGTTGGAACATCTTCTGTAAAAAATAAATGGTTTTATTTGTTTTTTCTTTGTTTTTGCTATTCTATTTTGAGAGATCGTATCATGACTACTGCTTGCAGGCTGTGCGTTCATGTGAGAGTCAGTACGTGGTTGTTGATTTCCGTCTGTATACTTCCTTATTACTCACATTGTCTTGTAAACAACCTGCAGCAGACAGTTCTAGTTTGATGTAGCTCATCAAGACAGGAGAGGAATATGTAACATGCTGTAGGTGCAATTTTGTAGTCAATAGTTGATAAGATGGCTACATATATTTATGGAGTTAGAGGACAGAGAGATGGAGACAGAGGGCAGAGAGATGGAGACAGAGGACAGAGAGGGGACAGAGAGATGGAGACAGAAGACAGAGAGATGGAGACAGAGGACAGAGAGATGGACTTAGAGGACAGAGTGGAGACATTGAGGACAGTGGACAGTTGGAGGAGAGGGGGGAGACAGAGGAGAGAGAGGTGAACATGTACGATGTTACAAACCTTTGTAATGGTCCTTCCTCGATTACACTGTGGAAAGTATAGGTCAATGTGCAAAGGACAGGGGGTAAAACATACTCTCTCGCCATGCCTTCGGCCTGACGGAGACAAAAATGCTTATTCCTGCAGCAGCAATGTTTTTGCACATTATTTCATTTAAAATATTATATTGAAGCGTGTACAGTGCCCAGTTCAATATTATATTATTATATTTATATATATTATATTCTCTCTCTCTCTCTCTCTCTCTCTCTCTCTCTCTCTCTCTCTCTCTCTCTCTCTCTCTCTGGCTCTGCTTTCCTGTTGCAGGACGGCGCACTAAAGCACTGAGAAGGCCTCTCATAGTTGTAACAGTGTGTCTGGTGGTGATGTGTCTTATACTGCCTGGAGTGGTCATAGTCCTGACCATGCACTGTGAGTATTCCATATCACAAACTACCACATCACTCAGGGTTTTTGTTGCCTGACATTTTCTAGCTGTGTGATCTCCAAATATCAACTCAGTGCTTTACCCACACCATGATGTGACACTAAATCATTTGTCTTTGAACTCTATTGACCGTTTTCCCTGTCATTTATTGACTTGGGTTCAAGAAGTTACATGTCCGATCTTGCGTTAGTTAGTGGCTCTGGATATGAGATAAATCCCTAAATTGCATGCGATTGTAATGATGTGACTTTTCTTTTTCACATTCTCACTCATTTACCGTTGTTTATTGTTTTAGTCGAATCTGCAAAATGTGGGGAGGAAAGGGGTACTGTGGCTAGGGTTGCCAACATCCAGAACTGGAGAAACGGGACCCATGCACGCGCGCGCGCGATTTTTTTCGGGTTTCCCGCGGATAAAGTAATTTTTTTTTGTTACTTTATTTCGGTTTTAGGGTTAGGGTTAGGGTTGGGAACAGGCTGACATGCCACACAAACAATGATGCCGTTCCCACCGGAGAAAATCTCACACACACACACACAAGCACTCGTGCGAGCAACTGAGCGGTCCTAGCGCCCATCTCATAAAGCACACAAACACGCAGCCAGACACTGCAGTGTGCGCAAACAGAAATATATTTTTTATTTTTCCCTTTACACCGGAGTCCGGGACAAACAAAGTCCCGTTCGGGACACGCCCCTTTTGGCTCAAATACGGGGCGTCCCGGCTAATACGGGACTGTTGGCAACCCTAACTATGGCAGACCAGGGGAAACAGCCAGGCCTATTCCACAGAGAGGGCGGGTCCCTAAGCTCAGGCTGGGGGAGGTGGTAGGTGGAGTGTATTATCCTGTCCAGGCATTGCAGCCACTGGGAGCCTGGCAGTGGACTCACCTGCAGCCGGTCAGGCAATCAAGGGGAGCCTTTAAATAGCCGGCTCACAAGCCGGCTGGAGAGTCAGTTTGGAGGAATGAGGAAGCAGGCCACGTCACTCTGTTCCACATGGAAGCGAGTAGGAAGGACATCTTGCAAGCCGACTGAGCTCCAAACCTACTGAACCCTGAAACATAGTAGTCACTGCTCTCTCTCTGTTTACCCCCAGGATTGTGGAGCCCCCACCTGTGTGTAGCGTATGTACAGGCCCAAGCCCCGGATGGGAGGATTCCTAAGTTGCTTTTGCCCCAATTCCCCTTTCCCCTAATCGTTTGAATAAAAGACTATTTAATTTAACAAGCCAACTTACTCTGAGCCTCTTGTTTTATTGTGAATCTCACCTGTATTCCCCAAGGTTGCCACAGTACACATGTGAGATGTGTCTCACACAAGAAAACTACCCAGCTTAACTTTTGATAGTGTGTGAGTTGGCTAGTAATGTATATATACATGCTGGGATCTATTCACATACTCACACACGGGAGGCATGCGTTAATCCGACAGACCTTTTCTCCGACTATGTGGCATCCGCGTGCGGTTAGGGTTAGGGTGCGGGTTTGGTTCGGGTTTACTGTTTAATGTCGGAGCACTGCGCTGTCGGAGGAATGCGCTGTCGGACTAACGTATTGCACCCCTCACACACACCTACCTGATCAGGTCACACAGATCAAGAACAGTGCTTATTGCCACTTTCTTTTTGTCATTTGCAGATGATTCACTGATGATGGAGATGAGTAAAAAAATTATGCTGGAGAGAATTGAGCTCATGTCCAGATGTCACAATGAGTAAACCAGCTTACAGGTGACAGATGTAGTAATATCAAAAAATGCGTTTTGCAAAAATCAACCTGCTGGTGGCGCTATAACAGGCCAATGTGAAAAGGGTGGCATTTCTTCCTCGGCCTAGTAGGAATGTGCTTGCAAAATTTCATGGATATCGCACGCTGCGTTCATGAATTGAGGCATTTTGTTCAAAACTGACCAATCCTGCAAAATTTGGAAGCCAATGTTAGCCAATCAGGATGGAATTTTGAAAAATGGGACAGATCATTCTTGATCACAGGACTATAGAGATAATGTGTACCGATCAAGGGGCAAGGCTTGGATATTTACGATGAGGCCAACACGGAAGCTTATGAATGGCCAGAGTGAGGCACTGTTTTACCCTGCGCCGACCTGGAGTGTCAGAAAGAATTTATTTTAGCGCAAGTGAATGGGTTTTTGACAAACTTTAGACTAGATTTTCTTACCGTAATAAAAATTGTCATAAATTCTATATTCCAGTCGCTAGTTTAAAGTCTCCTTTCAATCATCATGATATGCGTTTTGCTAAATTATGGTCCCATTTATTCTAAAATTGACGATAAAGTAGGCTATGCTCCAGGAGGGGCAGGATGATTTGATTGACAACCTACACAACCAATAGCATTCATTCCCCGCCCCCGCTCTTGATTGACAAGCTACCCAACCAATAGCATTTTTGGGGGTGTTTTCCGGTTCGCTGGTCACGTGTCTGGTCTCAACCAATAGCGTTTGAGTTCCGGCGTGGCCAACTGTATATATTAACGATGGAGGAATGCATGTTCCTGAACTATCAGCTTCATTTTCGTTCAGTAGAAAGCAGGGGAGTGGCATTGTCCATTCATTTATACAGTCTATGGTACCGATTTGCGTGATTTTTGGACAGAATCTGAAGGAGTAATATCAAAAGAATTGTTTTACAAAAGTCGGCCTCCTGGTGACGCTATAACATTCAAAACAAGCCACTCCTGCAAACTTAAGATGCCAATCTTAGCCAATCATGATGAATTATGAAATATCGGACAGATCCGCATTGATCACATGTAGCTCTAAGCATAAGTTCTCTCCCACACTTTCATCTTTATTGCTGGGGATGCTTCACAAACATCCTTTCATTCACAGCTTGAAGTGTGAGCACTTCTAGCTAATCTGCCGTCAGCCAATCAGGCGATTGGACTCCGCCTTTAAATATCACTGCCTCTGACACTTGGCATTCTCTTTTCAGCATGCAACAAGCAACCCAACTCCACCACCAACTCCATCTTGTCTCAATCGTCTAGAGTTGAGAAGGAAGGAGATTCATCTGCACTGCCACCACCAGCTTCTAGACTCCGGGGGGGTTCTTCATATTAAAAGCTAATCTTATACCTACTATTAACGGATTCTAATTGCCGAAATCGTTTATCTTTTATTCAATAAAACCTTTTGTTTGCAATAACTTGATCTCTCCTTTTATTGAAATGACTATAGAGATAATGTGCACGATGTGCGTGATGTTTTGTCAAAATCTGTAAGAGTAATATCAAGAAATGTGTTTAACGAAAATCTGCCTCCTGGTGTCGCTATAAAAGGCCGATGTGAAAAAAAGGTTTTTCCTTGGCCTCTATAGGGAGTGTGCGTGCACAGTTTTACGCCGATCGGTCCAGTTATAGGCAAAAGTCACAAATTGGCCTGTTATCGCGCCACCATAAGGCCTATTTGAAAACTTTAGGGTGGCATTTCTTCCTCGGCCTAGTGGTAATGCAAAGTTTCGCGGCAATCCCACACTGTGTTCATGATTTGAGGCATTTTGTTCAAAACGGAGCTCTCCTGCAAACTTTGGAGCCAATTTCTTAGCCAATCAGGATGGAATATGAAAATTCGGAGTAACTATTTTGGTTTAATGACTATAGAGATACTGTGTACCGATTTGCGTGATGTTTGGACAAAACCTGTAGGAGTACTGTAAAAAAAATGTTTTGCAAAAATCGGCCTCCTGGTGGCGCTATGACAGACCCATGTGAAAGATTTGGGGCTCCCTGGATGTGTGTGCGCACAGCTTCACGTCGTCGGGCCAACGGTGCCGGACATTAACTGTCCACGGACACACACACGCACGCACGCACGCACGCACGCACGCACGCACGCACACACACACACACACACACACACACACACACACACACAGACGGATGGACAGACAGGGTGCAAAACATAGTCTTGGCCATGCATTTGGCCTGGCGGAGACAATAATCTGTGCTGCAAGTCCTTGAGGCCCTGGGGTCCTGTTAGCTTGCACAGCAGCTGGCCTTGTGAGATCACACAACCATCTGTTTTGCATACTGCAACCTACACTTCAAGCTACAAACCTTTGCTTGCTGAGCGTTCACAGACAGACTGCCCAGAGCTCTGACAGTTTAAAACCAGAATAGACTCCATTTGGTAATGATATTCTCAGTGTGCCTTCATTATATTTAAACGTAAACATTACGAAAACGTAAGCTATACTTAGTCTAACTGAATAGATATTGGTTTGATTATCATTTCACGTTTCATGTCAAGATACTGTTTTTCACAACACTTCGCTCATAGCGTTCTCTGAACAATTTCAAATAGGCCAGACTTTATTTGTTTAAGTCATTATATAACCTTACCTTCTTAAAATTAAGATATAAAGTAGGAATCATTCATTAGATCTTAGCACTAACCACGGAGAAGAGAAAGATGTGGATCTTTACAGCATACAATATATGTTTAAAGTGTGCGAGCAAGTGAGATGGTCTGATATTATTGGTGTGTCAAATGTGATATAAATGTAGGCCTACTAGTATTTAAGGCAGTGAAGATACTTATGCCTGCAAGAAGAATTCAAGTAATAAAGTTAGAAATGGCTGTAGATGGACATGATATGACAACCTTGATCTTCAAGAGATAGACGATGGAATCTATGAAGTTCTTCAGACCAAGACCAAGAAGGAGAAAGATCTACTGAAGATACAGATGTTACTAAAACTAAAACAAAATTAATAAAAACAACTTTTTATAACTTTTTAAAGCAAAAGTTTGTGTGTGTGTGTGTGTGTGTGTGTGTGTGTGTGTGTGTGTGTGTGTGTGTGTGTGTGTGTGTGTGTGTGTGTGTGTGTGTGTGTGTGTGTGTGTCTCTGTGTGCGTGTGCGTGTGTGTGTGTGTGTGTGTGTGTGTGTGTGTCTCTCTGTGTGCGTGTGCGTGTGTGTGTGTGTGTGTGTGTGTGTGTGTGTGTGTCTGTGTCTCTCTGTGTGCGTGTGCGTGTGCGTGTGCGTGTGTGTCTGTGTGTCTGTGTCTCTGTGTGTGCGTGTGCGTGTGCGTGTGCGTGTGCGTGTGTGTCTGTGTGTGTGTCTGTGTCTCTGTGTGTGCGTGTGCAGGCGACGAAGGCCTTGGCCGTCGTTGCCCCTCAGTTTGGCCATGTGCCCCTCAATAGCATGCCCTGAGGCCACAGTGGCCTTAATGCCCCAGCTGGCTGTACCACCTTCTCCTATTCTTCTTGTCAATATGCCAGGTTCTCTTTCTTGTCATGTACTGTAGACACCAGGGTCGTTTGTTGAGATTCAGCAGGGCTGAGCATGGATCAGATAGTACATTCCATAATGTATGTATTTGCAGATAGTCTACATTTTGAAATAATCCTTAACCCTTAAATTGAATTAATTCTTTCACTGGACTAAAATCTCGTTTTATTTGATGGCCTTCCTGCCCTGGAATTTGGCCTTTGTGCCCTCAAAAAATGGACGACACAAAAGGCCAAGTGGCCTTGCCCCTAATATGAAGAAATTCCAGGCCTGGCCCTCAGTGTCCTTGAGCAAGACACTGACCCCCTAACTGCTCCTGATCAGCAGGTTGGTACCTTGCATGGTTGCCTCCATTGGGTGTGAATGTGTAAGCAGGGGTGTCTAAACTCTTTTCAAATGGGACGTATACAATTAGCTTAATAGGGCCATATAGCTACAAAGGTACAGTACCTTGCACTGTACCTTTGGACCATAACAAAGACACATAATGCATCATATTAGGCCTACAACATTTTGATTTAATTACAGTGCAATATCAATATACCTTTGTTGGCATGGCAGTATGGCTAAATGTAAGCATCTGTGCAATCCAAAGAAAAAAAGCAAATAAAATAAATCATCTTTTTTTCACATGCACTGCATTGTTATTATATTTACAGTCCAATAAATTGTCTGTTGTACAAATGGAAAATGTAATGTAATCAAGTACATGTGTTTCACATGTTGAGAATGAAACAAGAAAATGAAAGGGACCGACCAGGTTCATTTCAAAACACTGAAACATTGTATGAATTTTACATGAATAGACAAATCTGCCTTTGTGCCCTTGTGTCGGGCCAGACGTTGGACATGTCTCTGGTGTACTGTGTGTAACACATACTGTAACAGTGTTGTGGGGTGTGTGAATGTGAAGTACATTGTAAAGCACACTTCCTTCTACATGTCTTGTTTCTATATAGTGAAAATGCACGCACGCACGCACGCACACGCGCGCACACACGCACGCACTTTCCCATATGTAGCAGCCCCTCCTCACTCAGTGCGGTTCTCAACTCTTCTCACGCAAATTGTCTTGTTTGCTCCACTTGAAAACAGCTGTCACAGTGTTATGGTTTGCTGCTGTTAACTTGTGTGCAGAACCTCTGTACAAAGTTTTTAGTCACAATAGGGCACAATAGGTCACACACGTGCGCGCGGCCACACGCACATATGCATACACGCACACACGTTTCATTAAAACATTTTGGCTCAAACAATTAGCCCCTTTCATTACAGGGACAGAGCTCTCAGCTCTGTACCTGTTTTGATATTGGCAGTCATGCCCTGTTTGACCTACAGCCATGAAACTTGGATACACATATGCGTCTCCTCATGCTGAACAACTTTCACCCTCTGACTTTTGACCTCTGACCTTTAGATCTCCCACCATTTTGAATTATATGAAAAACAGTCATTGGCTCCTAACTTCTGCATTTTTTCACTTATGGAAAATCCGCTCCCATCATTATGTCGGCAGAGGTCCAAAGTTCAAGTGTTAAACGTTTTGTGCAGATTGCTCCAAAATATAGGATTCCATAGATTTTAACTATTACAGTTTTATGAAAATTATTCATCTGCGCCTAAAACATACATGCAAGACTCACATTTCTTTGAAACGTTGCAGTAATGTAGAGAGTCATTCCAAATATCACTGAAACCAATCTCACTCCAATTGGCCAACGGGGGGCGCTATAGCAATTTTTTGAAAATGCAAACTTTAAACAGGCAAAAGTCATGCCTCGTTTGGCCGAAAGTCGTGAAACTTGCTTACACTTGTGCCTTGACTCATGAGGAACACATCTATCGCTTTGACCAGTAAGCTCCGCCCTTAGATTGTCCGCAATTTTGAGCAGTTTGAAAACACTTAAACCCAGGATTTTTCAGCTATTTGCATGAAACTGTATCATCTGTGTGATCTCCTTTTTCACAGTTCCTTGTCTGTTGGTCCAATGGCGTCTCCCTTAAATGAGTGCCTCAAGGTCGTCAGTTCAAGCCTCACTTGCAGACTTAATTTAAGTTGAATTGCAAACAACATGACTATATCAATGAATACATGTGCAAATGGTAAAGATAACCTGAAATGCATATTTGAGAGTACGTTTTTCAACGTATGACATACTTCATTCTGAAAATAGCCGATCTACAATCTCAAAACCTTTCAGATAGCAACGTGTTTCTGAGCTTGTAGATCGGCTGCTTTCACTGTTTTCGGTTGCGAGGAGACAATTTCTCTATTGGTAAATGGTTTGTGAACGAGTGATCTTAGTGTTGTTAGTGCTATTCCGTTTCTATCTCTCTCTCTCTCTCTCTCTCTCTCTCTCTCTCTCTCTCCAGTTTCCATCTCTCTCTCTCTCTCTCTCTCTCTCTCTCTCTCTCTCTCTCTCTCTCTCTCTCTCTCTCTCTCTCTCTCTCTCTCTCTCCAGTATCCATCTCTCTCTCTCTCTCTCTCTCTCTCTCTCTCTCTCTCTCTCTCTCTCTCTCTCTCTCTCTCTCTCTCTCTCTCTCTCTCTCTCTCTCTCTCTCTCTCTCTAGTTTCCATGTCTGGCCCTGTATTATCGCTGCTTGCAGCTATATTTTATAATTGTAATTGTTTTATTTGTAAACCTTTTGTGTGCATTGTGTAAATTTATAGAGATCATTAAGCTACAGGAAAACTGTGGTCTGGTTGGTCACATCTAGCATCTGTCAGTACAGCCTACGCATGTGAAACTAGAACAAGTTCCTTTCATAATAAAAGGTGTAAAACCACTGAGCCTATTGTAGAGAAGAGCTGATATTGTCAGGGCTGCAGAGACCATTACAGGGGCAGGTGCTCATGGCACATGTAATATTTTGAAGTTGTTCTGCGGGTCAAACTAGGTGTTTTTCATGAGTCTGAATCGGTTGCAAGCATTTGTTCTGCACCAAAACCACTCCTTAGCAGAAAAAACAGCCATAGGGGAACAGCCCAGGACGCCCTGTGCAGTCTCCTCAGAAGATCCCGTGCACTCTAACCGACTTCCAGGCCCATAAGCTGTGTCCCTAGTCTTATCCGCCTGACAAGCACATCTTTTCAGATACACCTGATGGTCTGACACAGTCTTTTTTTTCTGGAGCCTTTTAAAGGATAATTCCTTTTAACAGGTCGTTCATGAAAGTCCTTGCGGTGTTGTTTCCAATGAGAACCTGTGAGCAATTAGGGGTTAAGAGTCTTGCTCAGGGACAAATTTCATTTCATCGACACATACAGTATGCTGGGATGGCCTGGAATCGAACCTGGGGCAACTTCTATAGTTAAAACTCTGGTAAGAGTTTTAACTATAGAGAGGGACAAGGGGAAGAGCCCAGGACTCCCTGGGCTCGAGTTTCCCCATAGGGTCCCACTCTAACCAACCTCGAAGCCTTAAGGTTGTGTTCACTGCTGTTATCTGACAGAAAAGCAAATAACAGCCCAGTTTAATTTCTGCCTCTTTCTCAGACCCGCAGGCTGACAGATACACATATTTTAGGTTCTTGAAGACGGACGGACGGACGGACGGACAGACAGACAAACATACACATGATTAAAACGGTTAAATGTTGGGTCAATCAGTAGGTCCTTTTTCATTATATTTATAATTGTATTTGTAAAAGTTGTTGTTGTTGTTTGATGGACAGTTCTGTTGTGTTTGTGTAACATTACAAAGCTCATAAAGCTACAGGAAAACTGTGCTCACTTCTAGCTTCCGTCAGTACAGCCTCTGCAGTGTGGTTGATTGTGAGAAAGAAAGTAAAGTGCACCACAGAGCACATTAGCAGAGGAGAGGTGGAGGTGGAGGTGTGTGTGTGTGTGTGTGTGTGTGTGTGTGTGTGTGTGTGTGTGTGTGTGTGTGTGTGTGTGTGTGTGTGTGTGTGTGTGTGTGTGTGTGTGTGTGTGTGTGTGTGTGTGTGTGTGTGTGTGTGTGTGAGAGAGAGAGAGAGAGAGAGGGGTGGTTTGTTTTGTATTGGTGCACAGTCTGAGCTGTCATATGTGGTATAAAGGCAACAGTACTGACATATGTTTAGGGCAGTGAAGATTATGTCTTAGCCCATTTAGACCTGTTGTAACCTACACGTCTCTTTACCGATCAATCCGGGACAGCATCTGTGTCACATGTTGCCATATATATAGCAACATTATTATTCTTTTTTTTTTTTTTTAAACAAATTGTAGGTTCTAGAAGGCGTTTTTAGAATCGGCCTCAAGTCTAAGTGGGATAAGTCAACACACTTATCCCATTTAGACTTGAGGCCGAAAAGGTTGATCATATCAAATACCAGGAAGAACAACTCAAGTCATAAAGGTAGAAATGGCCGTAGATGGAGATTATGGAAACATTGAGCTCCAAGAGAAAGATGGTATAAACTACGAGGATGATACCACGCCTACAGCAAGAAGAATTCAAGGAGAAATGGCTGTCGAAGGGCATTATGACCAACTTGATCTCCAAAAGATAGATGATGCAATCTATGAAGATCTTCAGACCAAGACAAAGAAGGAGAAAGATCTACAGAAGATACTGCAGTCTGGTAAGAGATGTTATGTTACTAAAACTACAATATACACACACACACACACACACACACACACACACACACACACACACACACACACACACACACACAAACGAAAATGTGGGCCCTAGCCCGGCCTTGGCCCGTGGTATTCAGCCCAGCCCAGCCCAGCCCCTGGCACGATAGGTGCCGCAATTTTACAGCTCGAGTGTGTGTGTGTGTGTGTGTGTGTGTGTGTGTGTGTGTGTGTGTGTGTGTGTGTGTGTGTGTGTGTGTGTGTGTGTGTGTGTGTGTGTGTGTGTGTGTGTGTGTGTGTGTGATGTGTGTGTGTGCATTTCTTGAAGTGCCGCATGTTGCATCTTTGCCGTCCGCAAACGGACGGACGGACGGACACACACACACACGGTCAAATGTAGAGCGGCTGGCACCGCAAAAAAATATTTTGAAAATAGCAACGCATTGTGAGCTTGTATATCTGCTATTTTCAAATGGCGAAATGTATATACTGTAGGGCTGAAGAAGTGGTTACTGTATGTTTGTAATAATAATCAAAATCTACAAAGTAACTAACTTACGTGTAGTAAATGTAGTGGAGTAAAAGTACAATATTTGTCTCTGATATGTAGTGGAGTAGAAGTAAAAGTATTGAAAATTGGAAATGCTTCAGTAAAGTAAAATTACCTCAAAATTGTACTTAAGTACAGTACTTGAGTAAATGTACTTAGTTACTTTCCACCACGCATGCGCTGCTGTGCTGTGGTGAGAGTTCAATGTGCAAAAAATGCATGGTTATTCCTGCAGCAGCCATTTTTGTCTCCGCCAGGCCGAAAGGCATGGCGAGAGAGTATGTTTTCCACCCCGTCCGTCTGTCCGTGTGTCCGTGTGTGTGTCCGTGTGTGTGTCCGTGTGTCCGTCCGTCTGTGACCAGCTAATCTCCGGCACCGTTGTCTTGATCTCAGTGAAACTGTGCACACACACACTCCCTGGATGCCAATTCAGAACCTTTACCCCAATTTTTTCTCATGGGCCTTTTATAGCGCCACCAGGAGGCCGATTTGTGCAAAACATATTTTTGGACAGTACTCCTACAGATTTTGTCCAAAAATCACCCACATCGGTACACAGTATCTCTATAGTCACTAAACGAAACGGGTCTTTCAGATGTCTCATATTTCATCCTGATTGGCTACAAATGTCTTCCAAAGTTAGCAGGAGTGCTCCGTTTTGAACAAAATGCCTCAAATCATGAACACAGCATGCAATTTTCGTGACATTTTGCACGCTCATTCCCATTAGGCCGAGGAAGAACTACCATTTGAAAATTTTGAAATCAGCCTCATGGTGGCGCTATAACAGGCCGATTCGTGTTTTTACCTATAATTCCACCGATCTGTGTAAAACTTTGTATGCACACTCCCTAGAGGTCAAGGAAAAACCTTTGTCCTGCATTTTTCACATCTGCCTTTTATAGCGCCACCAGGAGGCCGACTTATGTAAAACACATTATTTTATACTACTCCTTCCAATTTTATCCAAATTTCACGCAAATCGGTACACATGATCTCTATAGTCATGTGATCACGACGGATGTGTTTGATTTTTCATATTCCATACTGATTGGCTAAGATTGACATCTAAAGTTTGCATTATTGCCTTGTTTTGAACAAAATTCCGCAAATCATGAACGCACCGTCCAATTGCGCTCAAACTTTGCACGCACATTCACACTATGTTCAGGAACAAATGACACCCTTTTAACATTGGCCTGTTATAGCGCCACCAGCAGGTCTAATTTAGCAAAACCAATGTTTTTAACAAAATGCCTCAAATCATGAATGCAGTCAGGGTCCAATTGTCGTGCAAGGCCTAAGAACAAATGGCACCCTTTTCACATTGGCCTATTATAGCGCCACCAGGAGGCCACAATAGCTTACCTGACCTGGCGGACACCTGTGCTCCGAGGAGCACTTTTTCTAGTTTGCACATTATTTCATTTGAAATAGATTATCTTGATGCGTGGACAGTGCCCAGTGCAATATTATTCCTTCATTTGATGTTCTCTCTCTCTCTCTCTCTCTCTCTCTCTGGCTGTGCTTTCCTGTCACAGGACGGCGCACTAAAGCAGTGAGAAGGCCTCTCATAGTCGTTACAGTGTGTCTGGGGGTGATGTGTTTCATGCAGCTGGGTGCGGTCATAGGCCTGACCGTGCACTGTGAGTATTCCATGTAACAAAACTACCACAACATTCTCTCAGGGTTTTTGTTGCTAGCATTTTTTGAGTATGTTTTGCACCCTCTGTCTGTCTGTCCGTTCGTCCATGTGTCCGTCGCCCCCTCCGTCTGTGAACAGCTAATCTCCGGCACCGTTGGCATAATCTCTCAAGAACAGATTAGACAAAATCAGAAACAGCAGAGGTCGCTGTTTTTCATTTTCTGTGGGGTCTGGCTACGCAAGACTACCGTTGGCATGATCGCAGCGAAACTGTGCACACACACTCCCTGGATGCCAGAGCAGAACGTCTGCCCCCATTGTTCACATGGGCCTGTTATAGCGCCACCAGGGGGCCACTTTTTGCAACAACAAAAAAATTGACAGTACTCCTACAGATTTTGTCCAAACATCACGCAGATCGGTACACAGTATCTTAGTCATTAAACGAAAAGTGTTTTTCAGATTTTTCATATTCCATCCTGATTGGCTAAACATGGCTTCCAAAGTTTGCTGGAGTGCTCCGTTTTGAACAAAATGAAACATTTTAAATCAGCCTCACGGTGGCGCTATAACAGTCCGATTCGTGTTTTTACCTATAACTCCACCAATCTGTGTAAAACTTTGTTTGTGCACTCCCTAGAGGCCAGGGAAAAACCTTTGCCCTGCATTTTTCACATCTGCCTTTTATAGTGCCACCAGGAGGCCGACTTATGTAAAAAAAAAAATATATATATATATATATATATATATATATATATATATATATATATATTACTCCTTCCGATTTTATCCAAATTTCACAAATAGTTATGCATGATCTCTATAGTCATGTGATCAAGACGGTTGTGCCTGATATTTCATATTCCATCACATTGGCTTCCAAAGTTTGCAGGATTGGTCCGTTTTGGACAAAATGCCTCAAATTGGCCTGTTATAGCACCACCAGCAGGTCTAATTTAGCAAAACACATTTTGGAACAAAATGCCTCAAATCATGAATGCAGTCTGATTGCCATGAAAGGCCTAAGAAAAAATGCCACCCATTTCACATTGGCCTATTATAGCGCCACCAGGAGGCTTTATAGTGGTTTATCCCAAACCATGATGTGGACCAGATAGTTTTTCTTTGCGCTTTATTTACGTGACCATTTACCCTGTCATTTGTTGACCAGTGGTGGCAGAAGTACTCATATTTTTTACTTAAGTAAAAGTACTAATACCACAATGTAGAAATACTACTCACAAATGAAATATTCAAAATTTACTTAGGCCTATGTAAAAGTACAAAAGTATTTGCATTAAAATATACTTAAGTACTAAAAGTAAAAGTAATCATTATGCAGAATGTCCCATATCACAAGTTTCCAAATGTATGAAAACACTTTGAAAATAAACTATAAAGTATTCATAGGGCTGAAGTGGTTAATGTATGTTTTATAATGATAATACAAATCTGCAAAGTAACTAGTCAAATTTTCAAAATCATTGTTGTGGAGTAAAAAGTACAATATTTGCCTCTGAGATGTAATGGAGTAGAAGTAAAAGTTTAGAAAATTGGAAATACTCCAGTAAAGTAAAAGTACCTCAAAATTGTACTTAAGTACAGGACTTGGAATTGAAGTAACTAAGGAATTGTACTTAGGTACTTTCCACCACTGTTGTTGACTACTGTTCAAAGTCATGTGCTGTGGTTTGCTGGCTCTGGATAAGAGTGTGATAGATGTCTGATATATGCCTAAATTGCAATACTTCTGTTTTTAATAAAATGATAGTATTTTTGCCTGCATACTTTGAATCTGCAAAGTGCAGAATAAACTTCAATGATTATCTTTTGATAGTGTGTGGGTTGCCTAGTAATGTATTATTATTATACATGCTGAGATATATTCACATAAGCACACATACCTACCTGATCAGGTCACACAGATCAAGAACGGTAATTCACAACAGTGCTTATTGACACCTTTTCTTGTCATTTGCAGATAATTCAGTCAATAACAACCTGACTGAAGAGAATTACCAGTTACAAAGAAGAGTAAACCAGCTTACAGGTGACACATTCTATATACATTTTTGATTGAATAATAAATGCTCCATGAATATCAGGGATGTAATGGTAAAATAAACGTAACAACTCTAATGTAAACAAAAACACTTTGACACTACTAGTATGTCAACATCAGGGCAGTTCTTGTTAATGGAAACATTATGGACAAAGGAATAAATACAAATAAAGAAAAAACTTGGGGGTTGCCACCAGTTCAACAGAATTATTTTTTTCCTCGCGTCTGGTAATCATGTTATTTCCAAGGGGCGGGGCGGTCACCCAGGTGCCACGGCTTCTGATCGTTCTGTGGGCGGGGCAGGACTAGTGGCTTCCAATGTAGAATTTGAGTGTCTTCCTGACTTGACGTTTGGAAATGGCTCAAACAGGATGATGAGAAGTGGAAAAAAACAAACGCTGAACAAGTGCCTCCGTCTGGATTCCAGGCTATTGAAAATCAATCAGTAAAACATATTTTTTGTCATTAAGGCACCACGTCATGTCTTGGTAGATGGAAGCAGTTTGGATGCAGCTGTTACTACACATCTACTGCATTGAAAAGCTGGGAGGAAAGTCGACACAAATGTAAGAAGATGGGAGCAGATCTGGTAGTCATCAACAGCAAAGAAGAACAGGTTAGCGTGTGTGTGTGTGTGTGTGTGTGTGTGTGTGTGTGTGTGTGTGTGTGTGTGTGTGTGTGTGTGTGTGTGTGTGTGTGTGTGTGTGTGTGTGTGTGTGTGTGTGTGCGTGCGTGTGTGTGCGTGTGTGCGCGCGTGCCTGTCTGTCTGTCTGTCTGTCTGTCTGTCTGTCTGTGTGTTGGGGCTGTCAACGAATGTTCCGCATTAAAATCTACATAAAAAAATACATTTAAAAAAAAAACTAATTCAGGTTCAAATTGAAAATATATAAATCTTAATAATCTGTCTTGCAAGTCCTTGTGAGGTCCTGGGGTCCTGTAAGTTTTGCATACTGCAACCTACACTTCAAGCTACAAACCTTTGCTTGCTGACTGTCCACAGACTGACTGCCCAGAGCTCTGACAGTTTACAACCAGACTAGACTCCATTTGGTAATGATGGCAGATAGTTTACTGTAGGCCTACAACCAAACTCAACCGAAGAAACCAAAACAACTCTGTTTGGAATTGTTCCTCAGGGGAAAACTTCCTTCATTTATTGGTGTGCCATCATTTTATTTAAACGTAAATATAACAAAAGTGTAGGCTATACTTAGTCTAACTGAATAGATATTGGTTTGATTGTCATTTCACATACTGTTCCATGTTTATCACATGTCACTTAGAGCGACTTAGTGCATGTCTGTTCTCTGTACAATTTCTAATTAATAGCCCAGACTTGTATTTAAATCATTATATAACCTTAACTTCTTAATATGAGGCTATAAGATATAAAGTAGAACTCATTCATTAGACCTCGCAAGGGAGCATGTTTCTCAGCACCAACCACGAAGCAGAGGAAGATCTTTACAGAATATCATAGTTTGCATAAAAAATAGATTATTTGTTTGAACCCAGGTGTTGTTTTTAACGAATATGCCATTTTTGACTGCCCTATAGTGTGTCTGCTCAGGTGTTCTTGTGAATATATGTTTCCATACTGTATTGCACGTTGTAGATGCATGCCATGTGTGGTTCAGTGCTTACAGTTAAGGCTAGAATTCATTATAATATAGAGAGTTAATTATGATTCAATCATGGACACATTATTAGGAATTCATCAGCGGCTTGGGCGGAAGGCGTCGCATATCTTGGATTGGACTGTTTAAGACTCATGGCGAATGGACGTGGCTGGATGGAACAGCTCTGACAACAGAGTGAGACATGTTATGAATTCTCCTATTGTTGTTCTATCAAAACTATCTGGTGGATGTGGATAAAAAGGTAATTACAGCATGTTGTTTACTCTGCAGGTACTGGGGCAGTGGACAGCCTTACAACTACAGTGATCACAACTGCGCAGAATACCGACATAGTCGAGGAGAATTGGAAATTGAACGCTCGTGTGCACATGCAAATGGCTGGATCTGTGAAAAGTGATGTTTCTACCAACTTTCTTTGTAAATGAAGCTGCATCTTAATGTTCTACCTTTCAAAGATAAACAGAAGTAATTAACAAAAAAATAAGACTTTACTGTACAGAAGTGCATACTGTTGCACATAATCACGTTAACACAAACCACTATATAAGTGTTTTTAAGCATTTAAGCATTTAAGGGTAACTATGCCTGAATCTAAATGTAGAAAGAAAGAAACCAAAAATGCTCTGGGCTGAGCTTCAGACAATGCAATGCTTGCTCAGGCCTCTTCTCTATTGTGTCTGCTCTAAAGTGTCTACAGATATTGTGATTTGGAACTATAATACATTTTAATTGGATTGAATTGAGACACTGTATTGTAAGTAACACAGCTGCAGCTAATAGTAGAAAAGGCTGTCAGTTGTGGCGTGCCGGCCGCTGTCAAAGTGAAAGTACTTTTGGAGGTGCGCTCTATGGAGGCCCCTCAAGATCTGACTGTGATTGGATGTTCATTTATGACATATGGTGTTTGTTGTAAGAAATAAGCCCTACCCACACATTTGTTAAGGCAGTTACAGGTTAACAGTATGGGGTAGCAAAACCCTGTTTGATGATCATTGACACATGACTCACGAGACCATATGCACCTAATTTGGTAAAAAAAATAAAGTGTGTGCAAGAAACAGTGACAGTTGTAGCATTTGTGGCGCCCCCATATGGATGTAAACTAAATCAGGCCCCTCAATTTGTGATTCAAGTTTGGGCCATGATGCTGTGTTGTGCTGTGATGATTCAAATACAAAAAAGCCCTCCCTATTAAAATACATTCAAATTTAATTAAAAAAATTAAAGATACATGCTGATCACATGACTCTAGAGTGTGTACCGTTTTGTATAAGAAAAACATGTTTTGAAGAAAAAACAAAATGGCATAAAATCTTGTCAAGTGGAAATGGGTGTGGCCTGTATGGGTTTGTTCGTACTTTTTTTTTTTTTGGTACGACCTTAATGGTTCAAGAGTTATAGGCCAAAACATTAAGAAACCATTTATAGTACCATCATGAGGCTGAGTTGAAACCTTTGGGGTAGAGGTTCTTCCTTGGCTTACTTGGATTGGTCTAGCAGTGCAGACAGACAGACAGACAGACAGACAGACAGACGCGTAAACCTAATTGCCTTCCCCAAATCAATAAATGAATAGACTCTTAAATATTTAGTGCCAGAGCCCCCATACGAGATGTGTGTTGTTAAAATGTTTCAAAAATATTCAAAAGATTACTACAAAACATGTAGTAATCCTGGTCGCTATACCGCCTCCCCCATGACAGCCAGGCCTGTCAAGTGACAAGAAGGTCAGTTGGCTCTCATGCATTGAAGGAGGCATGACATCGGCTCCAGGCTCCCTAGGCTGGCGGGGCGAGTGTAGCACCCAGGATCACTTAGACAATTGGCACTGGGTGAAAAAGAGTTGCAAAAATCGTGGGATAAAAAATATTATAGAAAAAAAAGGACAGATAATGAGAACACAGCAAGAATGAAGGATACAGAGACACCATACAAAAGTCAAATTGTCATTAGACATGAGTCCACACCACGGGGATGAGAGAGTCTAAAGAATCTGACTCTATTGGTCATTCGACTGGATGAGTATTAACATCATTAAGACCTGAGGCCGATTATACAAATGCTTTCCTTTTTTTAAACTACATTTTTTATCCCCCGATTTTTGTAACCCATTTTTTTCACCCGGTGCCAATTTCCTAAGTGTCCTGGGCGCTACACCAGCACAACACCAGTCCCCCACAGCCAGGGAGGCCAGGGCCGAGCTCATGCTTCCTTCAGTGCATGAGAGCCAACTGACCTTCTTGTCACCTGACAGGGGTTTCTAAATCAGTAGTTCTCAGAAGAGAAGATTTTCAACACTTTAAAGATTTCAAAAATGTTTTAGAAAATAGCAGATGTACAAGCTTGCAGCACGGCACAAAGTGACACGCTGTGAGCTTGTATATCTGCTATTTTTTAATTGCCAACGCAAAAATGGAAAATGACACAGATGCTGTCCTGGTTTGAATGGGTTAGCATCATTGTACAGCTTCATGGCAGCAGTCATGAAGAACTTTTTTTTTTGCTGTGTTCCCAATAGTGGTGACACTATGGTATTGTAGATCAGTGGATCTCAAACGTTTTCATGTCAAGGACCCCCACACTGAACATTATTATTTGGCCACGGACCCCCATTTGAAAATGTTGAGTGCCAGGAACCCCATAACAGAAACAGAAAATAGCTGATCTACAAGCTCATAACACTTGGCAACGCACTGTGAGCTTGTAGATCAGCTATTTTCAAATAGCCACAAATAAAAGAGGTCTTAAGTGTTTAAACTGTTCCTCATGTTTTGCTGGGGACCCCTTGAGACACCCTCAAGGACCCCTGGTGGTCCCTGGACCCCACTTTGAGAACCACTGCTGTATATAACAATGATAAGTAGCACTCTATGACGTGTTTGTGGTCAGTAATGCCTCGCTTACCCTCACACAGGAAACATCCCCTCACTTCCTGTCTTCCATCTCACTACCTGCAGTAAGAGCAGCAGTACTGTGTCTATTGTTCAATATAATGTTCCATTTAGTGTCATTCTATATGACCGTTATATTGTAATTATGAATGTACATCATTTGTCCTTTCAGACAAAATGTAAAACTCATTGATATGCACAGGAAGTGGATCCACTAGTAGAGTGTGTGTGTGTGTGTGTGTGTGTGTGTGTGTGTGTGTGTGTGTGTGTGTGTGTGTGTGTGTGTGTGTGTGTGTGTGTGTGTGTGTGTGTGTGTGTGTGTGTGTGTGTGTGTGTGTGTGTGTGTGTGTGTGTTTGTAAGTGTGTGCGTGTGCATGCATGCGTGCGTTTTGCATGCGTGTATGCATCTAACTGCATTCTGGGAAAATCTGTAAAAAATATTTGTATTAGTTTTGTCTTTGTTTTTGCGAATCTGTCTTGAGAGATTAGTCTACTTGCAGGCTGTGTGTTCATTTGAGAGTCAGTACTGTAGGTGGTTGTGGATTTCCGTCCGGTACTTCCTCATCGCCTACATTGTCTTGTAACCAACCTGCAGCAGACAGCTCATCAAGACAGGAGAGGATACACGCTGTAGTTGTAATGTTGTAGTCCAGTGATTGTCAACCTTTTTGGTGCCAAGGTACACCTGGCTTAGCCAAAATATCCCAGGGTACACCTAGATATATGGTGCGTATATATATATATATGTATATATATACATACATATATATATATATATATATATATATATATATATGTATATATATACATATATATATATACATATATATATATGTATATATATACATATATATATATATATATATATATATATATATATATATATATATATATATATATATATATATATATATATATATATATATATATATATATATATATATAATATTTACTCTCATGTACACAAGATGTGTACCGATTTATTTTTGGAAACATACTTGGAAACAACTTGTTTTGCTTTGATGTCATAATAAAGAAACCTTGAACTAAAAAACAGCACACACATGTTCAATTTGGCCTACAAATATATAAACTTGTCATTGCAATGAACAGAGGAGTTGGATTCACCTTCCCAAGAAAAATACTTTAAAAACTCAAAAAGATTTTTTTTTAAATATATAGGAACAATTGGCCACAATAGTCTTAGTGTGAAACTGTTTTAGAAAGAAAAAAAAAACACTTTTAAGCCAGTACAAATGTCTTTGTTTGAAACTTGAGTCCTTTTTAGAAACACTGAATATAGCAACATTGTATGCCTTTCATTGTTTTCAAGGCAAAAAACAAACGATGTCACTCTGCCTTTCATGAATATTCAAGGCAAAAAAGTACCATATGTCATTGCTATGCGCTAACTGCTAGCATCAAACTCCGCTGGAATTGATAGTTTTAAACTCTCTAAAATGGATCTAAAATGTTGTGCTTACCTCGACAATAAGTGTTGTCCCTATCTACTTCAATGGACTACTTTATAAGAATCCAGCTGTTTGCTGGATTCTTTTTTTTTTTACGAGGCACAAGAGCGTGCGCGCACAACGAGCGTGCACACACACACACACACACACACACACACACACACACACACACACACACACACACACACACACACACACACACACACAGTCACACACACAGGCTGCAGGCTACCCTGGCAGTGGCAACATATTTGCATTCCTATGGGTGATGGTCGCTGCACTGAAAGGACTCGGCCGTGGCTGGGTGTGAAACGGATGACGGCCGTATCGATTGACGGACGCGCTATTGTTCTCGAGGGGCTGGTTTCACACTTTCTTCAAAGCTCATGGTACACCTAGCAAGTATCCGCGGTACACTTACTGTACCATCTACCGCGGTTGACAATCACTGTTGTAGTCAATAGTTGATAGTTGGTTTTCAAACTTTTAAGATGGCTACAGATATTTATGCCATGCCAGACATGACAAAGAAGGTGAGACAGAGAGATGGAGACGGGGGACAGAGAGATGGAGTTGGAGGACAGAGAGGAGACAGTGAGGACAGTGGACAGTTGGAGGAGAGGGGGGTTAACATCTACGAGAGCGTGGATGATTTAGGCCTTGTTCCTGGGCCACAGCAAGTCACAACGGAGAGCCTGGCAGGAAGACACAGTCGGGGTAAGTTTGACAACGTTACGAACCATTGTAATGGTCCTTACTTCATTACAATATGGAAAGAAGTTCAATGATGAAATGAGTGGAAAATGCATATTCTTGCAGCAGCAATTTTGCACATTATTTAATTTAAAATATTATCTTGAAGTGTGTACAGCACCCAGTTCAATATTATTCCTTCCGTTGATATCTCTCTCTCTCTCTCTCTCTCTCTCTCTCTCTCTCTCTCTCTCTCTCTCTCTCTCTCTCTCTCTCTCTCTCTCTCTCTGTGCTTTTCCTGTTACAGGACGGCGCACTAAAGCAGTGAGAAGGATTCTCATAGTTGTTACAGTGTGTCTGGGGGTGATGTGTCTTATGCTGCTGTGTGTGGTCATAGGCCTGATAGTAGGGGGTGCTAACCACAAAAAATGGCCAAATCGTTACGCGGCGGATAAAAGCATGAAATTTGATACAGATGTCCCTTGGGTCATCCTAAAACATCCTAGAAGGGGTGCCCAAAAAAATCTTAAACAGGAAGTGAGTTATGGTCAAAATTCAAAATGGCCACCTAAACTGTTGACCGTTGACTCAAAAGACACCAAAAGAGTCTCCAAAAAGCATACAATTTGGCACACATGTCCCTTGGGTCATCCTAAGACATCATAGAAGGGGTGCCCAAAGGAATCTGAAACAGGAAGTGAGTTATTGACGAAATTGAAAATGGCCGCCTAGTGTTGTCGATTGACTCAAAAGACAACTAAAGAATCTCATAAAAGCATACAATTTGGCACACAGGTCCCTTTGGTCATCCTAAGACATCCTAGAAGGGGTGCCCAAAAAATCTTAAACAGGAAGTGAGTTATTGACACATTTTAAAATGACCGCCTACAGTGTTATCGATTGACTCAAAAGACAACTAAAGAATCTCGTAAAAGCATACAATTTGGCATACATGTCCCTTGGGTCATCCCAAGACATCCCAGAAGGGGTGCCCAAAAAAATCTTAAACAGGAAGTGAGTTATTGACAAAATTGAAAATGACCGCCTACAGTGTTGTCGATTGACTCAACAGACAACTAAAGAATCTCATAAAAGCATACAATTTGGTATACATGTCCCTTGGGTCATCCTAAGACATCCTAGAAGGGGTGCCTGAAATGATCTGAAACAGGAAGTGAGTTATTGACTAAATTGAAAATGGACGTGTACAGTGTTGACAGATGATGCAAAAGACACTCATAAAAAAATATCTCATAATAGCATGACATTTGGTACAAATGTCCCTTGGGTGATCTGAATGCATCTTAAAGGGTGCAAAAAAAAAAGTTTTAATAGTCTCTCAATGGAAAACACTCCTCCCCCACGGGCTGCACTGCTACAACATTCAAATCGAGCAGTTTGCCAATCTGTCATTTGGTCCAGAAGCCTGAAAGCTATGCAATCTCTACCATCTCCTGACAAATATGGATGGATTAAAGTAGCTGATTCGTGGACACCTTTATGGACACTCTTGCCAGAGGCTGCCAAAGTTTGTAGAGAACTCAAGTGTGGTTGCAAAGCTGAGCCCTTCTGTTCGAGAAAGTGTAGATGCCGGGATGCTGGGTTACCTTGCAGAGCATTATGCCAATGTGCTGGTAATTGCGAAATGGCACACATGAATACATGTAGTTACTAAACACTAATCACAAAAAAACAGTAATGATCAAGAAGAAAATACATGAGAAGATTGTATGTGAAGAAGATTGAGTGTAAAACCAGCAAGAAGATGTAGAGTGCAAAATAAATAAGATACAGAGAGTAAAATAAGAATAAGCAGAGTAAGATAAGATGCAGAGTAAAATAAATAAGAATATGCAGAGAGTTAGATAAATAAAGAAGATTCAAAGAGTAAAATAAAAATAATAATGCAGAAAGTAAAATAAATAAGATGTAGAAATTAAAACAGACGGTAGACTACAAAATACGGCAGGTTATGCACTGCATAACCTGTTGTATTGAGTCTGCATAATATGCAGGCTGCCGTGGTCAACTGTTTAAACAGCCATTTAGAATTTCTTCAACATGGTCCCTTCCTAAAAGGTTTAATAAACAAGCAAACAAACAAATACATAACCCCTTCTAGGATATATATTAAGAAGCACTCAATGTACGTACCAAATGGTACACTTTTATGACGTCCCTTTATGTTTTCTTTTGTGTCAACTGCTTTAGGCGGTCACTTCCTGTTTAAAACCTCTTTGGGCACCCCTTGTAGGATGCGTTCAGATCACCCAAGGGACATTTGTACCACATTTCATGCTTTTATGAGATTCTTTAGGTATCTTGCATCATCTTTCACACTGTAGGCGGCCATTTTCAATTTAGTCAATAACTCACTTCCTGTTTCAGATTATTTTGAGCACCCCTTCTAGGATGTGCTAGGATGACCCAAGGGACATATGTGCCAAATTGTATGCTTTTTGGAGATTCTATAGGCTTTTTGAGCCAATCGCCAACACTGTAGGCGGCCATTTTCAATTTTGTCAATAACTCACTTCCTGTTGAAGACTTTTTTGGGCACCCCTTCTAGGATGTCTTAGGATGACCTAAGGGACATGTGTGCCAAATTTTATGCTTTTTGGAGATTCTTTTGGTGTTTTTTGAGTCAACGGTCAACAGTTTAGGTGGCCATTTTGGATTTTGTCCGTAACTCACTTCCTGTTTAAGATTTTTTTGGGCACCCCTTCTAGGATGTTTTAGGATGACCCAAGGGACATCTGTATCAAATTTCATGCTTTTATCCGCCGCGTAACAATTTTTCACTTAGCACCCCCTACTATGATTCACCTGGCCGTGCGCTGTGAGTATTCCATGTCACAAAACTACCACATCACTCACTCAGGGTTTTTGTTGCCTGACATTTTCTAGCTGCAATCTCCAAATGTCACCTCAGTGCTTTACCCACACCATGATGTGGCACTACATGATTTGACTTTGAACTCTGTTGACCGTTTTCCCTGTCATTTGTTGACTTGGGTTCACGTCATGTCTGATCTTGCGTTACGTTAGTTAGTGGCTCTGGTTAAGAGATAAATGCCTAAATGACATGCAATTGTAATGATGTGACTTTTCTTTTTCACATTCTCACTCATTTAACATAGCTGATTATTTGCAAAGTGTGGGGAAGAAAGGACACAGTATTTGTGTGAGATTTGTGTCTCACACAAGAACATTACCTTGATTATCTTTTGATAGTGTGTGGGTTGGTTAGTAATGTATTATTATACATGCTGAGATCTATTCACATACTCACACCTACCTGTTCAGGTCACACAGATCAAGAATGGTAGTTCTCAACAGTGCTTATTGCCACTTTCTTTTGTCATTTGCAGCAAATTCAGTCAATAATATCCTGACTGAAGAATTACCAGTTACAAAGAAGAGTAAACCAGCCTACAGGTGACAGATGTTATAGACATTTTTGATTGAATATTAATGCTCCATGATTGTAATTATTATCAGGGATGTAATGGTAAAATAAATGTATAATAACTCTAACAAAGAAAACACAACACTTTGACACTATTAGTATGTCAACATCAGGTCAGTTCTTGTTTAATGGAAACGGAAAAAAAAGAAGAAACCTCTCTGGTTTACTTTGGGGGTTTGCCACCCAATCGGAAAAAAGGTTATGCAGTAGCCTACACCTAAAACCTTTTTTCTTTGTATTTGCTTCAGGTCATTTCTAACTTACTATTCTGTGTATCAGAATCAGTGCATTGAAAATCTAGCCATGATTCCAGACTGATTCTCTCCATTCGGCAGATTCTTTATTTATTTTTCCTTACTTCACCTTTCTGTCTTGTAATCATGCTATTTCCAAGGGGCGGGACGAGCAACCAGGTGCCATGGCTTATGATTGGTCTGTGGGCGGGGCGGGACCACATAATTGGTGACGGAAATACGGCTCAAACAGGATGATGACAGGAAAATTAAGCATTAATTAATTATTAAAACTAGAAAAAGTGCTCATCAAAGCATAGGTCCGCACCAGGTCAGGTAGGTTATTGTGGGCCAGCAATGTTCGAAATTCGCCAATCAGGATGGAATGTGAAAAATGGGACGGATCCGTCTTGATCACATGACTATAGAGATAATATGTACCAATGTGCGTGATTGTTGGACAGAATCTGAAGGAGTAATACCAAAAAAATAGTTTTACAAAAGTCGGCCTCCTGGTGGCGCTATAACAGGACAATGTGAAAAGGGTGGCATTTCTTCCTCGGCCTAGTGGGAATTTGTGTGCACATTTTCACGGAAATCGCACGCTCCGTTCATAATTTGAGGCATTTTGTTCAAAACTGAGCTATCCTGCAAACTTTGGAAGCCAATGTCAGCCAATCAGGAGGATGGATTATGAAAAATCGGACAGATCCGAGTTGATCACATGTAGCTCTAAGCGTAAGTTCAATAAGGAAGATCCAGTGGCGTTGTTAGGCGGGGGCTTCGGTGGCTATAGCCACCAATGTTTTATCCAAAGCCACCAATAAAAAATAAATAAAAATACAAATAAAATATATATATATTTTTTTGAATTATATATCTATCACCCTAACCTAACCCTACCCCAACCCTAAAATCGAAAAAAAAGGCGCTATAACAGGACAATGTGAAAAGGGTGGCATTTCTTCCTCGGCCTAGTGGGAATTTGCGTGCACATTTTCACGGAAATCGCACGCTCCGTTCATAATTTGAGGCATTTTGTTCAAAACTGAGCTATCCTGCAAACTTTGGAAGCCAATGTCAGCCAATCAGGATGGATTATGAAAAATCGGACAGATCCGAGTTGATCACATGTAGCTCTAAGCGTAAGTTCAATAAGGAAGATCCAGTGGCGTCGTTAGGCGGGGGCTTCGGTGGCTATAGCCACCAATATTTTATCCAAAGCCACCAATAAAAAATAAATAAAAATAAAAATAAAATATATATATATTTTTTTGAATTATATATCTATCACCCTAACCTAACCCTACCCCTAACCCTAAAACCAAAATAAAGTAACAAAAAACGGGAAAAAAAGCACCCAAATCCGCGAAAAAAATCGCGCGGCAAAGCCCCCAACCTAGTAGAGACCTAGCGACGCGTCTGGGAAGATCTCTCTCTCCCACACTTTCATTTTTATTGCTGGGGATGCTTCACAAACATCCTGTCATTACAGCTTTTAGGGTACTTCTCGAGGACACATTTCATAGTAACTGCACCTGTTTCATGTAACACTGTTTATTTGCATCTGTGATGATTGTAATATGATTCAAATGTTTGTTATTGTTTTTCATTATGTATATATTTTTTATGTTTTATATGCTGTTACCAGGGCGTCCCTGAAAAAGAGAGCCTGCTCTCAATGGGCTTCCCTCAATAAATAAAGGAAAAAGAAAGAAAGAAAGAAATGAAGTGTGAGCACTTCTAGCCAATCTGCCGTCAGCCAATCAGGCGATTGGACTCCGCCTTTAAATATCACTGCCTCTGATGGATGTCATTCTCTTTTCAGCATGCAACAAGCAACCCACCTCCACCCCCAACTTCACCTTGTTTCAATCGTCTAGAGTTGAGAAGGAAGTAGGTTCAACTGCACTGCCACCAAAGCTTACCAAAGATAAAATACATTAACTGTTAACAGAGTCTAATTGCCAAATGTTTTATCTTTTATTCAATAAAACTTTTTGTTTGCAATAACTTGAGCTCTTATTTTATTGAAATGACTATAGAGATAATATGTACCAACTTGCGTGATGTTTTGTCAAAACCTGTAGGAGTAATATCAAGAAATGTGTTTTACAAAAATCAGCCTCCTGGTGGCGCTATAAAAGGCTGATGTGAAAAAAAGTTTTTTTTCCTTGGCATCTAGGGAGTGTGCGTGGAGAGTTTCACGCCGATCGGTCCAGTTATAGGTAAGAGTCACGAATTGGCCTGTTGTCGCACCACCATATTTGAAAGCTTTATATGAGGGGCCGTTTAGGCCAAAAATAATGAAACACTTTCACACACGCTAACGAGACAGTCTTATACTTACTACTGAAATGCTTATACATTCAATTTTGAGACACTTTCACACACGCTGATGAGACACTCTTACATATACTACTGAAATGATATACGTTCAATATTGAAACACTTGCACACTCACTACTGAAACACTCTCACATACATACATACTTTGTAAATCGATGCACGTTCATATATGAAACTTTATACATACTCATCTGAACACTTACGCATACATATGAGAAACAAATACACATACATATATACTTCTGTGTCATATACACATGCATATGAAATGCTTGCACGCATACAAGTTAAACATTTATACATTTATATCTGAAACACTCACACATACACATATGAAAAGGCTGCATGCATATTGCTGAACACTTGTACATTTACAACTGAATTTCTTGTATATTATTACAAACTAAAATGAAAACTTTAGTTGCATGTGCAAGCCTTTCACATGTATTCATACGAGTAATTTCAGTAGTATGTATAAATAAATTCAATAATATACATACACATAATTTCAGTGATATGTATAAGTGAGTTCGGTATAATGTATAAAAGAGTTTCACATGTATTCATACAAGTGATTTCAGTAGTATGTATAAATGATTTCAATAACATACATACACATAATTTCATTATAATGTATACAAGAGTTTTACATGTATTCATACAAGTGATTTCAGTAGTATGTATAAATGATTTCAATAGTATATATACATAATTTCAATAGCATGTATAGATCATTTCACTATTATGTATACAATAATTTCACATGTACGCATACAAGAAATCTCAGTAGCATACGGAAGTGGTTTCAAGGTGACCCTTGTGACCCCAGTAGTACAGCAGCTTAATGGCAAATTACAAAAGAATCGTTCCCTTTGTGATGCAAGCATGTAATTTGGCACAGATACTCTCTAAGGGCCACTCTTATGGAAAAGGGCGCTCGCCACTAAAAAATCCAAGATGGCGCCCATTCTTTTCAAGATGGCCGCTACCTTAGCAGAGAAGATAGTGATATAATCTTTCAGGTTGTGATACAAGGATGAAATTTGGCAAACATACTTTGTAAGGGTCACTCTTATGGAAAAAGTAACTGGCCGATCAAAAATCCAAGATGGCGACGATTTTTTTCAAGATGGCCACCAGCTTAGCGGAGCAGGTAGTGATATAATCTTTCAGGATATGATACAAGGATGAAATTTGGCACACATACTCTATAAGAGCCACTCTTATGGAAAAAGGCGCTGGCCACTCAAAAATCCAAGATGGCGACCATTTTTTTCAAGACACTTTAGCTGAGCAGATAGTGATATAATCTTTCAGGTTGTGATACAAGAATGAAATTTGGCACAAATTCTTTGTAAGGGCCACTCTTATGGAAAAAAAGCAGTGGCTGATCAAAAATCCAGGATGGCAACCATTTTTTAAGATGGCTGCCACCTTAGCGGAGCAGTAGTGATATAATCTTTCAGGTTGTGATACAAGGATGACATTTGGCACACATACTCTGTAAGGGCCACTCTTGAGAGACAGTGAGATCCATGTTGACCTGGTCAACAACCAACACTCCTGTTGGTCCTTTTGTTGGTCCGACCAGCGACCAACACTCCTGTTGGTCCTTTTGTTGGTCCGACCAGCGACCAACACTCCTGTTGGTCTTTTTGTTGGTCCGACCAGCGACCAACACTCCTGTTGGTCCAGACCAACACTCCTGTTGGTCCTTTTGTTGGTCCGACCAGCGACCAACACTCCTGTTGGTCTTTTTGTTGGTCCGACCAGCGACCAACACTCCTGTTGGTCTTTTTGTTGGTCCGACCAGCGACCAACACTCCTGTTGGTCCAGACCAACACTCCTGTTGGTCCTTTTGTTGGTCCGACCAGCGACCAACACTCCTGTTGGTCTTTTTGTTAGTCCGACCAGCGACCAACACTCCTGTTGGTCCTTTTGTTGGTCCGACCAGCGACCAACACTCCTGTTGGTCTTTTTGTTGGTCCGACCAGCGACCAACACTCCTGTTGGTCTTTTTGTTGGTCCGACCAGCGACCAACACTCCTGTTGGTCCAGACCAACACTCCTGTTGGTCCTTTTGTTGGTCCGACCAGCGATCAACACTCCTGTTGGTCTTTTTGTTGGTCCGACCAGCGACCAACACTCCTGTTGGTCCAGACCAACACTCCTGTTGGTCCTTTTGTTGGTCCGACCAGCGATCAACACTCCTGTTGGTCTTTTTGTTGGTCCGACCAGCGACCAACACTCCTGTTGGTCTTTTTGTTGGTCCGACCAGCGACCAACACTCCTGTTGGTCTTTTTGTTGGTCCGACCAGCGACCAACACTCCTGTTGGTCCAGACCAACACTCCTGTTGGTCCTTTTGTTGGTCCGACCAGCGACCAACACTCCTGTTGGTCTTTTTGTTGGTCCGACCAGCGACCAACACTCCTGTTGGTCTTTTTGTTGGTCCGACCAGCGACCAACACTCCTGTTCAGCCATAACTCCAATACGCAGAATCCGACCGTCATGAAACCTGGTATGTGGACTCAGACGGCCAATAGGGACAGAATGAAATTGCTTTAGCCCCGCCCCCTCTCTTCCCCCCTCTATTCCTATTGGCTGGGATTCAATCAGCCATAACTCCAATACGCACAATCCGACCGTCCTAAAACTTGGTATGTGGACTCAAACGGCCAATAGGGACAGACTGAAATTGATTTAGCCCCGCCCCCTCTCACTTCCTATTGGCTGGGCTTCAATCAGTCATAACTCCAATACGCACAATCCGACCGTCCTAAAACTTGGTATGTGGACTCAGACGGCCAATAGGGACAGACTGAAATTGATTTAGCCCCGCCCCCTCTCACTTCCTATTGGCTGGGCTTCAATCAGTCATAACTCCAATACGCACAATCCGACCGTCCTAAAACTTGGTATGTGGACTCAAACGGCCAATAGGGACAGACTGAAATTGATTTAGCCCCGCCCCCTCTCACTTCCTATTGGCTGGGCTTCAATCAGTCATAACTCCAATACGCACAATCCGACCGTCCTAAAACTTGGTATGTGGACTCAAACGGCCAATAGGGACAGACTGAAATTGATTTAGCCCCGCCCCCTCTCACTTCCTATTGGCTGGGCTTCAATCAGTCAGAACTCCAATACGCACAATCCGACCGTCCTAAAACTTGGTATGTGGACTCAGACGGCCAATAGGGACAGACTGAAATTGATTTAGCCCCGCCCCCTCTCACTTCCTATTGGCTGGGCTTCAATCAGTCATAACTCCAATACGCACAATCCGACCGTCCTAAAACTTGGTATGTGGACTCAAACGGCCAATAGGGACAGACTGAAAAATACTTTAGCCCCGCCCCCTCTCACTTCCTATTGGCTGGGCTTCAATCAGTCATAACTCCAATACGCACAATCCGACCCTAGAGGGAACTAGAAGGAGTGCTCCTCGGAGCACAGGTCTCTTCCAGGCTTGGGAAGTCGTGTTTGGTACATGCACAAATGCTAGCTGAAGCTGTGATTACTTTCTGTCAGTAGCAATAAATCGTTCAAATCATCTTTTTATTGTGTAATTCTTTTACAGTCTTTTTGCAAACCTTCATTTTCTTATGTATTTTCGCATTTGATCACATCTCTTCCCTTTCTTTTCTGGGGATTCTTTTTTTAAGAATGCAACCTCAGCATCATCAAATCTTAGCATGTCTTTCATTCCTTCTAATGCAGGGGTTCTCAAAGTGAGTGACGGGGCACCCTGGGGTGCCATGGAGACAGTCCAGGGGTGACGTGACATTTTGATATTTGGAAATTATATGGACAGATAAAAATAATATAGAATTTTAAATTTGAAGAAGGCCTACAAGTACAGAGTTATTTTAAGTTAGTTCCAACCAAAATGGTTATCTCTCGCGTATATGCTAAATAAAATATGCCATATAAGGTTGCTGGGAGTGAAATTGGCATATAATATACAGTATAGGGGTGCCTCGGATGAAGAAATAATTTATAGGGGTGCCTTGACCCTAGAACCCCTGTTCTAATGCAAGATATGCAAGTGTTCTTCTCCCTACCTCCATGATACATAAAACAATTACTCAATTACTCAATATTTATATGGGTGGCTGGTTAGCTCACTCAGTACTGATGTTGTGCGTCAATCGGATGGCCTGGGTTCACATCCCACTGCCGGAACTAACCAGAGGGTCATGAAAGGAGTGTCCACCCACATCGTGGCCCTGGGATCCTTTCAGTACTACATGCAAGTTACAATCGATCCTCTGCAGATGAATCTAGCCAAGCCTTGTAACTGACTGCGGACACCGAAGAATATTTAGATCCCCCAAGGTTTGATTTCAGACGTGGAACCACTTTCTGACTGACCTCTGGTGACCTTTAGGGGTCAATGACCTCAGAATTGCCTAATTTACACTTTTTGGTCCAATATTCTCCATTATAATACATGCTTGTTAAAATGGGAGTTTTGTTCTAGTAAAAGGTTAAACTCCATAGCCCACAGAAATGGCGATTCATGTTAACTTTCATTATAGAAATGTTATGACATCTTCGATCATAGAGAGACCAAAAGGAGTAAAATCTAGGCTAGGCTGTTGCCCGCCCGAGCCTACTGGCATAACTGAGGTGCTCTGCCTGTCCCTATTGGCCGTCTGAGTCCACATACCAAGTTTTTAGGAGGGTCGGATTGTGCGTATTGGAGTTATGACTGATTGAAGCCCAGCCAATAGGAAGTGAGAGGGGGCGGGGCTAAATCAATTTCAGTCTGTCCCTATTGGCCGTCTGAGTCCACATACCAAGTTTTAGGACGGTCGGATTGTGCGTATTGGAGTTATGACTGATTGAAGCCCAGCCAATAGGAAGTGAGAGGGGGCGGGGCTAAATCAATTTCAGTCTGTCCCTATTGGCCGTCTGAGTCCACATACCAAGATTTTAGGAGGGTCGGATTGTGCGTATTGGAGTTCTGACTGATTGAAGCCCAGCCAATAGGAAGTGAGAGGGGGCGGGGCTAAATCAATTTCAGTCTGTCCCTATTGGCCGTTTGAGTCCACATACCAAGTTTTAGGACGGTCGGATTGTGCGTATTGGAGTTATGGCTGATTGAATCCCAGCCAATAGGAATAGAGGGGGGAAGAGAGGGGGCGGGGCTAAAGCAATTTCATTCTGTCCCTATTGGCCGTCTGAGTCCACATACCAGGTTTCATGACGGTCGGATTCTGCGTATTGGAGTTATGGCTGAACAGGAGTGTTGGTCGCTGGTCGGACCAACAAAAAGACCAACAGGAGTGTTGGTCGCTGGTCGGACCAACAAAAGGACCAACAGGAGTGTTGGTCTGGACCAACAGGAGTGTTGGTCGCTGGTCGGACCAACAAAAAGACCAACAGGAGTGTTGGTCGCTGGTCGGACCAACAAAAAGACCAACATGAGTGTTGGTCGCTGGTCGGACCAACAAAAAGACCAACAGGAGTGTTGGTCGCTGGTCGGACCAACAAAAGGACCAACAGGAGTGTTGGTCTGGACCAACAGGAGTGTTGGTCGCTGGTCGGACCAACAAAAAGACCAACAGGAGTGTTGGTCGCTGGTCGGACCAACAAAAAGACCAACAGGAGTGTTGGTCGCTGGTCGGACCAACAAAAGGACCAACAGGAGTGTTGGTCTGGACCAACAGGAGTGTTGGTCGCTGGTCGGACCAACAAAAAGACCAACAGGTGTTTTGGTCGCTGGTCGGACCAACAAAAGGACCAACAGGAGTGTTGGTCGCTGGTCGGACCAACAAAAAGACCAACAGGAGTGTTGGTCGCTGGTCGGACCAACAAAAGGACCAACAGGAGTGTTGGTCGCTGGTCGGACCAACAAAAAGACCAACAGGAGTGTTGGTCGCTGGTCGGACCAACAAAAAGACCAACAGGAGTGTTGGTCGCTGGTCGGACCAACAAAAGGACCAACAGGAGTGTTGGTCGCTGGTCGGACCAACAAAAAGACCAACAGGAGTGTTGGTCGCTGGTCGGACCAACAAAAAGACCAACAGGAGTGTTGGTCGCTGGTCGGACCAACAAAAGGACCAACAGGAGTGTTGGTCTGGACCAACAGGAGTGTTGGTCGCTGGTCGGGCATTCTGGAGGGGAGAAGTACGTAACCCAGATCTTGGCCCTAAGGAGATTGATAGAGGAGGTGAAGAAGGATAACCTGACTGCTGTACTATGGCTCAGAGACTTTAAAAAACGCATTTGATTCCATCCACAGAGGCACCTGAACGATTATATCACTACCTGCTCCGCTAAGGTGGCAGCCATCTTAAAAAATGGTTGCCATCTTGGATTTTTTTGTGGCCAGCCCCTTTTTCCATAGGAGTTGCCCTTATAGAGTATGTGTGCCAAATTTCATCCTTGTATCACAACCTGAAAGATTATATCACTATATGCTCCACTAAGGTGGCAGCCATCTTCAAAAATGGTTGCCATCTTGGATTTTTAGTGGCCAGCCCCTTTTTCCATAAGAGTGACCCTTACAGAGTATGTGTGCCAAATTTCATCCTTGTATCACAACCTGAAAGATTATATCACTACTGCTTCGCTAAGGTGGTGGCCATCTTGGAAAAAATGGTCGCCATCTTGGATTTTTGATCGGCCAGCGCCTTTTTCCATAAGAGTGACCCTTACAGAGTATGTGTGCCAAATTTCATCCTTGTATCACAACCTGAAAGATTATATCACTATCTTCTCTGCTAAGGTAGCGGCCATCTTGAAAAGAATGGGCGCCATCTTGGATTTTTTAGTGGCGAGCGCCCTTTTCCATAAGAGTGGCCCTTAGAGAGTATCTGTGCCAAATTACATGCTTGCATCACAAAGGGAACGATTCTTTTGTAATTTGCCATTAAGCTGCTGTACTACTGGGGTCACAAGGGTCACCTTGAAACCACTTCCGTATGCTACTGAGATTTCTTGTATGCGTACATGTGAAATTATTGTATACATAATAGTGAAATGATCTATACATGCTATTGAAATTATGTATATATACTATTGAAATCATTTATACATACTACTGAAATCACTTGTATGAATACATGTAAAACTCTTGTATACATTATAATGAAATTATGTGTATGTATGTTATTGAAATCATTTATACATACTACTGAAATCACTTGTATGAATACATGTGAAACTCTTTTATACATTATACCGAACTCACTTATACATATCACTGAAATTATGTGTATGTATATTATTGAATTTATTTATACATACTACTGAAATTACTCGTATGAATACATGTGAAAGGCTTGCACATGCAACTAAAGTTTTCATTTTAGTTTGTAATAATATACAAGAAATTCAGTTGTAAATGTACAAGTGTTCAGCAATATGCATGCAGCCTTTTCATACGTGTATGTGTATGTGAGTGTTTCAGATATAAATGTATAAATGTTTAACTTGTATGCGTGCAAGCATTTCATATGCATGTGTATATGACACAGAAGTATATATGTATGTGTATGTGTTTCTCATATGTATGCGTAAGTGTTCAGATGAGTATGTATAAAGTTTCATATATGAACGTGCATCGATTTACAAAGTATGTATGTATGTGAGAGTGTTTCAGTAGTGAGTGTGCAAGTGTTTCAATATTGAACGTATATCATTTCAGTAGTATATGTAAGAGTGTCTCATCAGCGTGTGTGAAAGTGTCTCAAAATTGAATGTATAAGCATTTCAGTAGTAAGTATAAGACTGTCTCGTTAGCGTGTGTGAAAGTGTTTCATTATTTTTGGCCTAAACGGCCCCTCATAGCTTTAGGGTGGCATGTCATCCTTGGCCTAGTGGTAATGTGTGTGCAAAGTTTCACGGTAATCACACGCTGCGTTCATGATTTGAGGCATTTTGTTCAAAACGGAGCTCTCCTGCTAACTTTGGAAGTCAATCTTGATATATGTAATATGAAAAATCCGACAGACTATTTTCGTTTAATGACTATAAAGATACTGTGTACCGACTTGCGTGATGTTTGGACAAAATACTGCAAAAATCGGCCTCCTGGTGGCGCTATAACAGGCCCATGTGAAAAATGTGGGGCTCCCTGGACAGTCTCACGTCGTCGGACCAACGGTGCCGGACATTAGCTGTCCACAGACACACAGACGCACGCACGCACGCACGCACGCACGCACGCACGCACGCACGCACGCACGCACGCACGCACACACACACACACGGACGGACGGACGGACGGACGGACGGACGGACGGACAGACAGGGTGGACAGGGTGCAAAACATAGGCTCGGCCATGCCTTCGGCCTGGCGGAGACAATAATCTGTCTTGTAAGTCCTTGTGAGGCCCTGGGGTCTTGTAAGCTTGCACAGCAGCTGGCCTTGTGAGATCACACAACCATCTGTTTTGCATACTGCAACCTACACTTCAAGCTACAAACCTTCGCTTGCTGAGTGACGGCCCAGAGCTCTGACAGCTTAAAACCAGACTAGACTCCATTTGGTAATGATAGCTTCATTTCTCAGTATGCCTTAATTTTATTTAAACGTAAACACTACAAAAACGTAAGCTATACTTAGTCTAACTGAATAGATATTGGTTTGATTATCATTTCACGTTTCATGTCAAGATACTGTTTTTCACAAAACGTCACGCATAGCGATGCACGTCTGTTCCAGTGGCGTAGCCAGAACGCTAGTATAGGCTGGGCCTAGGCGAGAGCGGGTGGGCACGCATGCACGCACGCTGCGTGAAGCGTTTTTTGGGCGGATTTTGATACGTTTTTTCAGTTTTTTGGTTACTTTATTTTGGTTTTAGGGTTAGGGTGGCCCACCCCAGGCCACTTGTGGCTACGCCCCTGATCTGTTCTCTGTAAAATGTCAAATTAATAGGCCAGACTTTATTTGTTTAAGTCATTATATAACTTTACCGTCTTAAATGAGGCTATCATATATACATTTCTAAACCCAAAACCCCCAAAAAAAACCTGCCACTGTGTGGGACTAAACACAAAAACAACATATCAATGTCACTAACAAGACACGCCACAACGTGCAGAATTACTACGCGCAGTCTGTAGGCCACTTCATACTGCTCAGCACACATCTGCCCCCTCGCAGCATAATTAATTGCGGCCAACACAAACTCACAACATTACAGTCGGCCATGTTGTTCCTTAGCGTCATCGCCGACCACCGCCCAACGAGACCCAAGTGAGGTCAGACAACACACTCCATATTTGGGCATAGCTCCATTGGGAACATCTCCTATTATGGCTTTATATAACCGCCCAACGAGACCCAAGTGAGGTCAGACAACACACTCCATATTTGGGCATAGCTCCATTGGGAACATCTCCTATTATGGCTTTATATATTATAGAGACCAACAAACACAAAGCACTGCGCAGCGGCTAGGGGGGAGGGGCGCGCAGCGCCCCGACCCTCTAGTAAGATATAAAGTAGGAATCATTCATTAAATCTCACAAGGGAGCATGTTTTGTTTACTCTGCAGATACTAGGGCAGTGGACAGCCTTATGACTACAGTGATCGCAACTGCGCAGAATACTGGCATATAGTCGAGGAGAATGGGACATTGAACACTTTTGTGCATATGCAAATTACTGGATCTGTGAAAAGTGATGTTTCTACCAACATCTCAATGTTCTGCCTTTCAAAGATAAACAGAAGTTGTCACGGGGCAGCCCGCGCCCTACACAGACACGTTAAGAGGGAAGTGACAGTTTGTAGCAAGCTAATTTGGAGGTTAATTGTTTCTGTGCTCTGTGGTAGGATCTACTCCCTATTTAAATACAACATCTATTTATGTGGTAGGTTATTTATTCATCAGATAGTTGTAAGCTTGTAGATAAGCTAATTTGGAGGTTAATTGTTTCTGTGCTTGCGGTAGGATCCACTCCCTATTTAAGGAAGGCTGGGAGGTACTTGGGCAGGCAAAGCATTAAGCCTAGAGGACAGAGCTGCCAGGGCCCTTAGTTAAGGGATAGCCTTTTTGTGCAGTCACTGTTATAAGTTATATTTACTTTTCATTTTGAGTTAAAAGGCCTTCCCTGTTCACTGTTCATCTGCTGCATTCGAGTGTTTCCTGGAGGTTTGGACAAAATAAAACACCCAAAATCTGCATCTCTGAACTTGTTTTTGGAGCCTCTGCCGCTTGGTCAACCTTTACAGAAGTAATTAACAAAAAAACAAAGACTTTATTGTACAGAAGTGCATACTGTTGGTACACATAATCACATTAACACAAACCACAACATTATTTTGGCTATATAAAGGACTGTAATTTAGCATTTAAGGGTAACTACGCCTAAATCGAAATAAATGCGATGCTTGCTCAGGTCGCACAACTTTGGGCCTCTGCTCTATCGTGTCTGCTCTAAAGTGTCTTGAGATAGCGCATTGTGATTCGGAACTATAATAAATCGAATCAAACTGAGACACTGTATTGCAAGTAACACAGCTGCAGCTACTAGTGGAAAAGTGTACTCCTCAGAGTGCACATCTCCACCAGGCTTGATTGCTTACCCATGCAGGGCTGTGTCAGTCGTGGGGTGCCGGCCCGGCCGCTGTCAAAGTGAAAGTGCTTTTGGAGGTGCGCTCTATGGAGGCTCCTCAACATGTGACTGCACGTTGGTATCCTGGAAACCAGACAAATCTGCCCGTGTAAAAAATAAATAAAAGCCCTCGGCAGATTAGTCTGGCCGGGTTTATCACCAGAGGTATTTCCTTTATCCATTGGAAAGGCAGGTTCCAGACAGAGATTCCGGACTATAGTCTGGCCATGCCAGGCTAGCACTTTGTGCATGATTGGATGATGCATTTATGACATAATTGTGTTTGTTATAAGCCCTGTCCACACATTTTACAAGGCAATTACAGGTAAACAGAATGAGGTAGCAAAATCATGTTTGACGATCATTGTCACATCACATGACTCACCCATGAGCCATACTTTAGTTTTCTTTATTTTTACGACCTATGGTTCAAGAGCTAACAATTTTCCTAGGGAATTATGGGCATCTCTTCCTGTCGTCAGTCTGTCCAGAATAGGCTCTATGCACAGCAGCCATATTGTGAAGACATTCACATGTGTTACCAATGATGCTAATGAAGGCTCTGTTCCATTTAGTGTAGCACAGTGGTTCTCAAATGTTTCAATTTCCACGACCCCCGTAACTCTGAGAGTGTACAAATGGAACCAAATGGACCCTTACGGGTCCATTTGGTTCCATTTGTACACTCTCAGAGTTACACACCTGTAAGGGGCCATTTGGAAACCCCTCAAGGAACCATGAGGGTACCTGGACCAACGTTTTTGTCCCACTGGTGTAGCAGAGTTTCCAGTGAGTCGACATGCATAATATCAGCACCCTGACTCTGTTTGACCAGAATGGAACAGAGCCTTCATTAGTATCATTGGTAACACCTGCGAATGCCTTCACAATATGGCTGCTGTGCAATGACTGACAACAGGAAGTGATGCCCATAATTCCCTCAATGCCCCATGGGACACGGGAAACTCGTGGATAGGCCAAAACATTAGCGACCGTTTATACGACACTCCACTTCATGTTGTGCCTATGCCGTAGCACAGCAATGCCTGTAACCATGAAAAAGCCCTGTCTATCTCATCTTATTGCTTAATATTTCGTACATTCTATCTCGAAAATATAAGCTGGGACTCTTAAATCTTTTAAGTCATCTGTTCCATTAAAGGTTTTCTCCATGGTTTCCTGCTCTCCATGAATCCACACTTCTTCCCTTACCTTCGTCCTCTTCATCATATTCATAATTTAAGCAGTGGTGGAATAACTACAGTAAGTATATTTCTCAAGTAGGCTACTGTACTTCAGTGCAATATTGAGGTGCTTTTATTTTACTTGAACTTTTCCATTTTCAATACGTTATTCTTCATTACTCCACCACCTCTCAGAGACAAGTGTTGTAAATTTTACTCCACAACAATAATTAGAAAACTTAAGTTAGGCGTTACTTTGTAGATTTACATTATTATTGCACAACGTGCATTAACAACTCATAACTCTAGCTGATCTATGAGCTCATATCTCAATGCGTTGTGAGCTACTTTGGTAAAACATCTGAGTACTTCTTCCAACATTGATTAATCAATTGAATTGACTCTCTCTCTCTCTCTCTCTCTCTCTCTCTCTCTCTCTCTCTCTCTCTCTCTCTCTCTCGTCTCTTTCCTGCCCCCACACGTCACCCCCCCCAATGCATTTACATGAATTATTTACATATCCATCCACAGTAAATGCCTCTCTCCCTCAATCTCACTTCTGTCTCTTTCCCCTCGTCTGTCTGTCTGTCTGTCTGTCTGTCTGTCTGTCTGTCTGTCTGTTATTTAATTGTTTCCCCCTTAAAAAAAATGCATTAATCACTGAGCAACCTTGACATTTAAAAAGTTGACAATCGTCTGGTATTATTGTGCATGAAAACAACGTGCTTTCTTTCTTTTTTCCTTTCTTTTTTTCTTCAGAAGCTGAGAGGAGCAGTAGCATGTGATCTATTGAACGCTGTGAGTGTTTTGTAGAGTAGTGGGGTGTCTTTTTCAGCCTGGTGACCAGTACAAACACACACACATTATTGAGAGTTAGGAACCAAGTGGACCCTTACTGGTCTGTAACTCTGAGAGTGTACAGTATGGAACTAAATGGACCCTTACGAGTCCATTTGGTTCCACTCTGAGAATGTACAAATGGAACCAAATGGACCCTCACAGGTCCATTTGGTTCCACTTGTACACTCTCAGAGACAAATGAACCCAAGGTTTATTAACCCTGAGGAAATAAGGTATCAAATGGGGTTCTGTGGCCTATAGCTGATCAAATCTCAAATCCTTGAAATTAAAAAGTTTGAGAATCACTGAACCAAACTATACAGGAAACCCAATCTACACTGTAAAATCTTGAGTGCTTATTTAACTTTGTGCGTTTCTTTCTTTTTCTTTTTACAGCGTAGACTGGCGTCCCAGAGATTTACAATATAACTCACGATACTGGTATTATTGTAGATGAAAAGAGATGTTTTGTTCCATTCAGAAGCCATATAGTGCAGCAGTAGTGTGTGTGATCCATTGAACGCTGTGTGTGTGTGTCTAGTGGAGTAGTGGAGTGTCTTTGTCCCCACAGTAGCATGCCTGCTGAATAATTAATGTGTGTACAGAGGTTTTATCTCTGGATGATGTTTGGGCCTCCACAGCGCTGCAGTGCACAGAGCATGTTTTATGCATCCCGATGGTTCATCCAAGTTTGATCAGAGGGGGTTAGATGTCAGACTCTCTGAAGGCTTTTTGGATTGGACTTTGACATGTCGAAAAGTGCACTCAATACGCTGTTTTGTGTGTCCACAAGCTGCTTCAAGTTGATACTGATATATGCACATCCACGCTGGGAGATTATACTTTTTGAGAGGGAAAGTAGATGATCCTTTATGACTTTATTCAAGAAAGATACAACGTTTCGACCATCTTAGACGTTCTTTCTTTCTTGATTAAAATATTTCTGGGAGCATTCACAGCTGTGTTCGGATATCTCATTTGCCTCTTGAACTGTATTTTTCAAGTTTGTTAATATGCATGCATTACCTTCAGCTGTACCAGCTTCTACTGTTGTTCACTGGGAGCTGACCAGTACAGTCGTCTACTGTTGGCCACTGGGAGCTGACCAGTACAACCACAGCTTTATACTGTTGTACTGGAAGTTGACCAGTACAACCACAGCCTTCTCCAGTTGGCCACTGGGAGGTGACCAGTACAACCACAGCCTTCTCCAGTTGGCCACTGGGAGGTGACCAGTACAACCACAGCCTTCTCTAGTTGGTCACTGGGAGCTGACCAGTACATCCACTTCTCTAGTTGGTCACTGAGAGCTGACCAGTACAACCACAGCCTTCTATTGTTTTACTGGGTGCTGACCAGTACAACCACAGCCTTCTATTGTTTTACTGGGAGCTGACCAGTACAACCACAGTCGTCTACTGTTATACTGGGAGCTGACCAGTACAACCACAGTCGTCTACTGTTATACTGGGAGCTGACCAGTACAACCACAGCTTTATACTGTTGGTCACTGGGAGCTGACCAGTACAACCACAGCTTTATACTGTTGTACTGGCAGCTGACCACAGTTCTGTGTTGCTCAGCCAGGTTTGATTATCACTTATCCCTTAGACAGGTGACCCCCCTCCCCCCCATTACCCCCATCCCCCGTTTTATATGTTGATGAATTGAATACCTAGGACCCCAATGGAAACAAGACCGCAAGGACTTTTTTTGGTGTTATCCTTTTAGACAAAGTGTTTGACTGTACTCGTGCTGTTTTACATTTCTGTCTAATAAAATATTCAATCAATCAATTATCTAAATAAAATCCTGTAGCGTGTGTGATGTGCCATTATTGAAAAAACATTGTAGCGTGTGCGTTCTTAAGATTATAGAGAACATCATTTTATACAACCAGATTTTAAAATCGTTTAGGATTTTTTTTTAAAAACTCCTGTAGTGCTGGGCCAGCCTGTTCTGCTGAAGGGCATCTTCGGAAATACATCTTGATGGAAGAGGAAGAGAAAGCATGTTCATTCCCTGTTCATGCTCAGATCTTCGGAGTCTATCCAGGGATTGGAACAAGCGACCATCTGGTCACGAGCTGTCTACTCTATCCCCAAGGCTTCCCCTACAACGAACAGCACTCAGTGGAATATAGTGGAACAGATCGCATAGGAATCGCATCATCGCTGTCATGGTGGAAACCTTGTAGGTCCCAACCAGTGGTGGGAAAAGTACTCAAATGTTTTACTTAAGTAAAAGTATCTATACTGCAATGTAGAAATACTCTGTTACAAGTAAAAGTCTGAAATTCAAAATTGTATTGACTAAAAGCACAAAAGTATTGGTGTCAAAATGGACTTAAAGTACCAAAAGTAGAAGTAGTCATATGCAGAATGAGCCATTTCACAAGTTTTCAAATGCATTCAAATATTTCCGACTGGCCGAAATGTATGTATATAGCCACTTACATTTTTACTTTCTTTCTTTCTTTTCCTTTAAAAAAAAAGCTATCTACATGTACAGTATATCTGTATATCTACGAGTTCATAACACATGTTGTGAGCTTGTAAATTGCCTATTTTTGCTACACGTTTGTACAATTATAGGACAAAGTAGGATATTAATTTACAAAAAAACAAAACAAATATGGAGATACAAGGTTTCTGCCTGACAGCGACAACAACACAGGCACATGTAAGAATTTCTTACAACAAAGGGGGGGAAAAAAACAAGAAAAAAAACAGTGGTTCTCAGATCCTGAAGACAGAGGTTTGGTTTCAACAAAACGGCGAGACAGCAGAAAAAGAAACCCTTGGGTCAGCAGCTTCATTTTAGAGACGCTCCCCAGACCAGCGGTGGTGTCGCCTTACACGATGGACCCAGGCTGTTACACGAGGACCCCCGGTCCACCGGGACCCTTCCAGAAAGGGTCTGGTTAATAGAACCCGACTCAGCATTTCCTCTGACATGTTCATGGCGGACAGGCTGTCGCTCTTCGTCTCTGTTGATACGCGAGTTTCCACAGCATGGGCGACTCACAGCCACGTTATTAACCGATAAAACTCGATACTTAGTTGACCGGAGTCCCCCCTGGGACCTATAGGCAGCCCTCCTGTTTTCACTCTAAATATATTCGCCAAAAGTAGCCAGTCTACAGGCTCAATGTTGTTGCTTTGAGCTTGTAGACTGGCCGACCGACTTTACTTATTAGTTATTATTTGGCAATCTATCTAAGTTATGAAATGTAAATGAGAACAGCCTTCATATGGATTTAGATCATGCGCCAATGCAGGACGTTTACATGTAACAGTATTTCTGCATTGTGGCATTCCTACATTTACTTAAGTTGCAGCACTTCTTCCACCTCTGCCAAAGACACTGACATGCATTGGAAGCAGTAATAGTATCTTTGGAAAAAGAAAAAAACACTCTGTGGTGTCTGGGCTCTCTCTATCTGCAATAACTTACAGGAGCTGTGGCAGCTGAGAACATTGAGCCCAGGCCAAATGCATCTCACTGTGTGCTGTTTACATAATCTAATTTAGCACGGCCATCTTACTGAGATAGCTGTTGTCGAGCAGAAACCTCTTATCTCCAGTGGTGTGTTTTACCGTGTTACGCTATGTGATATATATATCGTGACCTGCTGAAAATGTTCATAGCCAAGCGTAGCCATCCAAAAAAAACGTCTGAGAAAGCGTATCTGATAAGCAGGAGGAGGGGCTGGGGGCAGCAAGAACGTAAACTTCCGTTCAAATAGGCTTTTTCATGTGATAATGTGGCGTCCGAGGTGAAGCCTTGTGTGTGACTATTGTCTTGAAGTGATTATGACAGCTGACCGTTGGAGTTTTGAAGTAATTCACACATTAACTACTTAACAATATGACGGTTCTTTCAATCGGCGACCACCCACGCGCGTACGGTACGCGCGCATGTGTGTGTTCACGTGCCGTGCGTGTGGGAGGGAATAATTATAGTATGCGCTCCAAAAAAAACTAGAACACACCACTGTTTATCTCCACTAGACCATACCCGGTCGACGCATCCGTGGGGGGATATACGCACATGATCTGGCAACCCGGGAGGCAGTTCGTCCCATAGCTGGGCAGCCCCGTAACCATGGCGACAGTGTTTTACACAAAAACGCTAATAAGAAGCTGAGATTTGATGAAATGAATGAGCAATTGGTCCAGCCACTGAGGAGAACCGGGTAGCTTCACCTACCACTACAAACAGACAGACAGAGGTTACTAGAATTATAGTAGGATATTCTAACTTGTATCTTTTGTTGTTAACTAAAGCCCTTGATCACACTGCAAAAGCATCAAAAGTAGTAGATCCACAAGCTCGTCGATCTCCTACTTTTGATATTTTTGAATTTGAATCCTTTTCGACATATGAGGTTTCGATCCGACAGAGGCGATATACCTAAACAACACATACCTCGATACATCTTCGGCAGAACGCGTCCGACTCGCACCAAGACATGTTTATTTTATTGTCTTTTGGTGCTATAACCTTTGGTGAGATAAATGCGGGAGGGCCTGTGAGGGCTGGACGGCTGCAGTTTGGGGCACTGAGCGTGACTAAACGGGCTGTCATGAATCAAGCTGTTACCTCGCCGATGCCTTTCCACACAGCCGGCATGAAATAGGACACTCCAGAGGCTGGCTCGTGGTGTTGTTTGACGGATTGAGGTGACGGTCGTATCAGAGGATGCAGGGAATCAGCAGCATGAATGTATCGGATAAACGTATCAATCTCGTGGGCAGCTCGCTCTGCTGAGCTCCCTGGACGCGTGACCCCCCCCCCTGCTCGCTGGCGCCTAACGTAAACACGCGGCGCTCATCCAGAGAGATAAGATAAAAGGGTGCATTTATATAGCGCTTTTATCCAAAGCGCTTTACAGAGATTGTGCATTACATTCACCAGCTCACACATACAGTACATTCATACACCGATGGTGGAGGAAATCATGCAAGGCACCAACCTGCTCATTAACCTGCGAGCAATCAGGGGTTCAGCGTCTTGCTCAAGGACACTTTGACATTAACTCTGGGGCAGCCTGGGATCGAACTGGGAACCTCGCGGTTGCCGCTCTACAGGCCACTCTACCCCTGAGCCACTGCTGCTCCCAAGATGATGGAGTTTACATGAAACATACAGTACAGTCAGTGATGGAAAAAGTACTCTGATTCTTGTACTGTATATATGTATATACTGTGTATATATATATGTTTTTGAGTGGTGCCAACCACTCCTATACGTGACTTTGTCCGTGTGTCCGTATGTATGATGTACATTGATGACAACACGGGTGATGACAATACGGGGCTCATCAAAGGCACCACTATCTTCACACAGGGTGTGATTTTTTTTACTGATAACTAACTAATAAATATAACAAAATAGCAGATCTACAAGCTCACAACATATCACAATGTGGCATGTTGTGAGTTTCCCAGATCTGCTATTTCTCAATAACCGCAGTACAGAAAATAGGGTTTAAGTGGTTAATACAATGTTTTGTAATAATGATCAAAATCTTGTAACTAACGTTTACAAATGATTATAGCGGCGTAAAAAAGAAAGTACAATATTTGCCTCCGAGTCTGGAGTAGAAGTAAAACAATATATACTGTAAACTCAAGTAAAGTAAGACCTTAAGATTGTACTGTAAGCACAGTACTTGAGTGAATGTACTTTTACTGTTCACTATGGTGACAGGGTGACTGATGGAACTGACCTTTCGTGAACGCGCGGCGCTCATCCAGAGAGATGCACAAGATGATGGAGTCCACATGAAATGTGGATGGATGTTGGCAGATGGAAGCATTGACTTCGACATACAGTGTGTGGACAGGGACAGATTGAATGTGCCCCAAGTAGGCCACAGTCATTTGATCAGTTTTCTATTTTTACAGATTATGAATGTGCCGATTGTAAGTTTTCAGATGACGTCTTATACATTGAAGTCTGTAACTTCTATCTGGATTGATGCTAATGACCAAGATATGGCCACTTAGTGGTGTAAAACATACTCAATTGCTTTACTTAAGTAAAAGTATTAATACAGCATTGTAGAAATACGACTTTAAAAGTAAAAGTCCAGAATTCAAAATTGACTTGAGTAAAAGTACAAAAGTATTGGCATCAAAATGTACTTAAAGTACCAAAAGTAAAAAATAGTCATTATGCAGTATGTCCCATTTCGAGTTTTCAAATGTAAAAAAAATATTTTGAAAATAGCAGATCTACAAGCTCACAATGCGTTGTGGGCTTGTAGATCGGCCGAAATGTATACAGAGCTGAAGTGGTTAATGCAGGTTTTGTAATAATAATCAAAATCTAAAAAGTAACTAGTAAAGTTTTCAAATAAATGTAGTGGAGTAAAAGTGCAATATTTGAGTCCGAGATGTAGTGGAGTAGAAGTAAAAGTACTCGAAATTGGAAATAATCAAGTAAATTACAAATACCTCAAAATGTTACTTAAATACAGTACTTAAGTCAATGTACTTAGTTACTTTCCACCACTGTGGCTACTATGCAGACATGTCTTGTTCACTCGTTCTCACGTTTGTTTCTCAGATCATTTTTTCTTGACCATAAATGTTAAGAATGTAATTTAGACAGAAGTTATTTAGTTAGTCAGAAGCCAGGTTTGTTGTTTACCTAGTATCCCATAGTTTCTTTCAATGTACAAAGTGTTATTTAGATAGCATATTGTTTAGACATGATGCAAGGCTAGTTTCTTGAGGCACTACCCTGTCTCTCAGCATTCTATGTATGTGATAACCTTGCTTATAGGCTCTATGCACAGAAACACTCCCAAATGGCCCTTTATGGGTGTGTAACTCTGAGAGTGTACAAATGGAACCAAATGGACCCGTAAGGGTCCATTTGGTTCCATTTGTACACTCTTAGAGTTATGGGGGTTGTGGGAAATTGAAAAATCTGAGAACCACTGTGCTACACTTACACTAAAATGGAACAGAGCCTTCATTAGTAGCATTGGTAACACCTGTGAAGGAAGTGATAATATGGCTGCTGTGCATAGAGCCTATTGTAAGTAGCTCTGGATAAGAGCAGAAGTAGAAGAAGCAGAACTAAGCAGATTGTTACACTACTTGACAACAAAACAGAACGATCAGTGTTATTATAATTGGATCTATAAGACTTCATGTTCCAATAAACACCACAGCTTAAAGCACACCGCTCCAGTCACATGTAACAACTAGAAAAAATGCTCCTCGGAGCACAGGTCTCCGCCAGGTCAGGTAGGTTATTGTGGCCTCCTGGTGGCGCTATAATAGGCCAATGTGAAAAGGGTGGCATTTCTTCTTAGGCCTTTCAATGGGACACTGCATTCATGAGTTGAGGCATTTTGTTCCAAAAATGTGTTTTGCTAAATTAGACCTGCTGGTGGCGCTATAAAGGCCAATGTGAATGTGAAAAGGGGGGCATTTCTTCCTCGGCCTAGTGGGAATCTGCATACAAACTTTCACGGAAATTGCACATTGCATTCATGTTTTGAGGCATTTTGTTTAAAACGGACCAATCCTGCAAACTTTGGAAGCCACTGTAAGCCAAATAGGATGGAATATGAAATATCGGGCAGATCCAGCAGAATCACATGACTATGGATATACTGTGTACCAGTATGCGTGATTTTTGGACAGAATCTGAATGAATATCCAAAAATGTATTGTACATAAGTCGGCCTCATGGTGGCGCTGTAAAAGGCAGATGTGAAAAATGCAGTGCAGATGTTTCTCCGTGGCCTCTAGGGAGTGTGCGTGCAAAGTTTCACGCAGATCGGTGCAGTTATAGTTAAAAATGCAAATCGGCCTGTTATAGCGCCACCATGAGGCTGATTTGAAACATTTCAAGTGGCATTTCTTCCTCGGCCTAGTGGGAATGTGCGTGTGCAATTTCATGGAAATGGCAAGCTGCGTTCATGATTTGAGGCAGTTTGTTCAAAACGGACCAATCCTGGAAACTTTGGAAGCCAACCTTAGCCAATGAGGATGGAATATGGGAAATCGGACAGATCAGGGTTGATCACATGACTATAGAGATACTGTGTACCGATTTGCATGACGTTTGGTTGAAAACTGTAGGAGTAATGGGGAAAAAGAGGTTTTGCACAAATCGGCCTCCTGGTGGCGCTATAAATGGCCCATGTGAAAAATGTGGGGCAGAGGTTCTGAATTGGCATCCAGGGAGTGGGTGTGCACAGTTTCGCAGCGACCGGGTCAACGGTGCTGGAGATTAGCTGGTAACACACAGACAGGACACACGCACGCACACACGGACGGACGGACGGACGGACGGAGGGTAAAACATACTCTCTCGCCATGCCTTCGGCCTGGCGGAGACAATGAATTAGCCGTGGTGTATTTACAATGCCGTGCATGCTGGATGTGTAGCGTGAACACAAATAGTAATCACTTCCCCTCTTCTCTGCCCTAATTGCTTGTAATGAGCCATCATGACTAATTACTATGTATATGTTGAGCACACACAATTGAAAACCATTTGCTTGTCACAAATAATATTGAAATAAACTCATATTCAGCCATTTGAAAATAGCAGATCTACAAGCTCACAATGCGTCCTGATGCGACGCATTGTGAGCTTGTAGATCTGCTATTTTCAAAGATGTTTATACATTTGAAAACTTGACATTCTGCATAATGAGTAGCCTACTTTTGAGAGAAAACATGGGAGAGATGCAGGATCTTACTATTTAAGCACCATGGACAGCGACACAATGAGCTGCTGCAAGTGGTTCCTAAAGCTTTTCTGGACCCATTATAAAAATCTCAAAAATGTCTTTTCGGCACACCCATCTCGCGTGTTAAGTGGTCAGATGGGTGGGCTACGTGCATCTTCACAGTATGTTTATTTTAATGATCAATTAACCCGTTATGGCATGAGTTTTCAATGCTACAAAAATGTCTTCTAAATCCTGCACAGTTTTCTGATAAACTTGTTACTAGCCTATATCAGTGGTTCTAAAACTTTTTCATGTCAAGGACCCCCAAAAATGTATTAAAATGTATTTGGCCGCGGACCCCCCATCTGAAAATATTTTGATCCCTACAGGGAGTAAAAAATGTTCACTTGAAAAAAATACATACTATATTCAAAGATTTGCACACATTTCCTAGATTTTTCAAAAACAGCAGATCTACAAGCTCATAGCGCGGCACTCGGTGCCGCGCTATGAGCTTGTAGATCTGCTATTTTTGTCATCACGACCCCCCGTTCGCTTGTTATACGCCGTTGAAAATAGCATGTCTCGGACAAAAATACATAGTAAAACACAGGAGCCGAAATACAGGCAATTTCCCAAATACTTTAACCAGGAAGTGAATGGAGCAGTAAATATTTGGATCACGTTATCTCCTGGTTCTGTGTGCAAAAGAAAAAATGAAAAAAAAAAAGTCGTCAAAGTCATCCTATGGCAGTGAATGACGAAACAAAATCACTTTCTGCACCTTTCGTGTTATACTTAAAATCGTATTGTTGTGTCAATTATTTGGGATATCCACTTCCAATAACCTCACGGAATAACCGTTACTTTCCACTACTGATGAATTATCTTTGAATTATTATGATTTTATTTTGTATTTACCGCAGCATCAGTCTCTGACAAACAGACGTGTTTCGGCTACTCAGGCCTTCATCAGCGTTTTGCCAAGGCTTAGGGTCAGGGGTTATAGGGTAAACGCTGATGAAGGCCAAAATAGCTGAAACACGTCCGTTTTTCAGGGACTGAGACGTCTGTCTGCTAGTATTTAGTCACCACTCTCTAAGCATGTGGAAGTACAGGTCTGTTTATCAGTGTTTACTCTGACTGATGGACCAGCGCTGGGTGCCTCCACTGCAGCGGTGGAAAGTAACTAAGTACATGTACTCAAGTACTGTACTCGAGTACCATTTTAGTAGCCTGGTTCCAGACCCCGGCCACTCTCTGAGTGAGCTCCTCTTGGTCTGGTGTCATAATGTGAGCCTATGGCTTTTAACGGTCGAAGAAAAACCTGTCAAATCAGAGTCGGAGGTGGGGGTGGGTCTAACGACAAGACAATCAGCGAATATACGCTAAAACAAGCTGTGCGACGACGTCATATGTAGGCGGATCCGTGGATCTCTTGTGATTGGTTTAGGGAAATTTGAATCCCCTCCCCCTGGTAATCGCGGACAGTGCAGCCAATTTCAGACTGAAGCTCCACGCAGCTTCAGGCTGATAATCAGGCTACCATTTTGGTGTATTTTTTACTTTACTGGAGTGTTTCCAATTTTCAATACTTTTACTTCTACTCCTCTACATCTCAGAGGCAAATATTGTACTTTTACTTCTCTACAATTATTTGAAAACTTTAGTTAGTTACTTTGTAAAGCATTAACCACTTCAGCCATGGTTATTTGAAAATAGCCGATCCACAAGCTCAAGTTGTGAGCTTGTACATCGGCTATTTTCAAAGGATTTGTATACATTTGGAAACATGTGAAATGGGATATTGTGCGTAAAGAGTACTTTTTATTTTTAGTACTATATTTTTACACCAATACTTTTTCACTTTTACTCAAGTAAAAGTGCGTTTGAATTCCGGGGCTTTTACTTGTAACAGAGTATTTCCACATTGCAGCATTGATACTTTTACGTACGTTTTTACCACCACTGCTCCACGGCGGCGGATGTGTGTCAGTCAGAAGTTATGGCGTTGTGGACATGCGCTCTGTGGATCAATATGTGAGAACCTAATCCATCAGGCATGTCCATCATTCTACACTACCAGGGAACTCTCTGATCTCTGTCTTGGCAGGGGGGGGGGGAAACAGAGAAATAAAGAGGCTCTGAGATGCTCGGTTACACTCGCTGGAGGGGGGTCACAGCCAGGGTTGCCAGATCTGCTTATTATAATTTCCCCGCACGATTTTATTTGAAAATAGCCGATCTACAAGCTCACAACGCGTCGCGATGCGACGCGTTGTGAGCTTGTAGATCGGCTATTTTCAAATAGCTGATGTATATGTTAAAGTGGTCATGTGGGCCAATAGTCGCTTCTTTTGGGCTGGTTTTCCTAGACCTGGCTGCTTGTTCTCTCACAGAATCTGGCAACACTGGCAACATATGGGACACTAACAGACTGAACATGCTGATGGGGTCCCAGCAGTGTTGGAAGAAATACTCTGTAATAAGTCTAGTATTCAAAATGTACTTACTTTGGCTATTTTCAGGTAGCCAAAGTATATAAAGTGCTGAGGTGGTTAATGTTTTATAATAACACAAATCTGCAAAGTAGCTAGTACAACTAAAGTTTTCAAATAATTGTAGTAGAGTAAAAGTAAAAAAGAAAAAAAGTACAATAGTTGTATCTGAGATGTAGTGGAGTAGGAGTAAAAGTATTGCAAATTGAAAGAACCCCATAAAATACCTCAAAATTATACTTACGTACAGTACTTAAGTAAATGTACTTAGTTACTTTACATCACTGGGTCCAAGAATGAAAAATATTTTTTTTAAATGGGGGTCCTTGAAATCAAAAAGATTGTGAACTTGTCTCTTTTTGTTCTGGTCTATGCTGTAGTGTAAACTGTCCTGATACTGTATTGATACTTCTTTAGTTTTCATTTTTTGTGGTCTAAGTTGAAGGTTTGTCAGAGACTCAAACAGCTGGCGGTAGAAGGAACAGGCATCTTTTTCCTTTTGTCGCTGTTGGGTGGAAACCGTGTATTCCAAAACTGTTACCTTTCTTCTTATTCATCGGTATCACAATGAAATATATATTTTCAAGCCATTAAAGAAAATATAATAATAATAATAATAATAATAATAATAATAATAATAATAATAATAATAATAATAATAATGGATTTTATTTATAATGCACTTTACATTTGAAAAAAATCTCAAAGTGCTACAATAGGCAGTTGCATTCAAAGAAACATCACACCATTAAAAATATCTGAGAAACTGAAACAAAACAATTAAAACGTGGGGGCATAAAGCCTAGAGGTAAAAACCAGTGTAGCTTAAAAAATGCTTTGTTAAAAAGGTACGTCTTTAGTCCTCTCTTAAAGGAGTCAACCGACTGTGGTGCTCTCAGGTGGACAGGGAGGGCGTTCCACAGTTCGGGGGCGGCCGAGCAGAAAGCCCGGTGGTACGTACTCTAGATTGGTCTTGTGGGTTTTGAGGAGGTTGGTGTTTGAAGAGCGGAGGTTGCGAGTCGAGGGTTGGAGGGAGACTAGTTCCTTGAGGTAGGAGCGAGCGTTGCCGTGGATGCACTGATGTGTCAACAGGGATATCTTGTATCCGGTCCGGAAAGTAACGGGAAGCCAGTGGAGTGAACGGAGGATGGGTGTGATGTGATGTGTTTGTGTTTGCGCACTCTCATCACGATCCTAGCAGCGCTGTTCTGAATATACTGGAGCCTTTGAAGGCTCTTGCTAGGGATCCTGATGAGAAGTGCGTTGCAGTAGTCCAACCTGGAGGAGACGAAGGCGTGGACGAGTTTTTCTGAATCTGCTAGCGTGAGTGTGGGACGGCGTTTTAAGATGTTTCTGAGGTGGAAGAAGGATGTTTTGCATATATATGTTTGATGTGGGCCTCGAGGTTGAGGGTGAGGGTCCATTTTTACTCCCAGGTTAGTGACAACCGGTGAGATATACTGCATAAAAGTACTTTTTAAAATAAAATGATCGTTTTATATTATTAATCTTAGGGTTTTGCAAATCATTTGTGGGCCCACTTGCAATACCCTTACAGCCCACCAGTGGGCCCCGGCCCACAGGTCGGGCATCACTGCTCCACGACGTTGTTTAATTTCCTGTTGGGTCTCACTGAGTTGTGCTTTTTGCCCATCTTAATCAAGGAAGTGTTTTTTTCGTTTTCTGTTGGTAGTCATGGCTGCCAGCTCCCACCTGACGTTGTGTGGCAGTCCAGACTGCTTCAGACCGTACTGAATAACGGCTAGCTTGCATAGCGTCTTCATATTGGGACTGAAGTCTAATATGTACAGGCCTGATAGTCCTACAGAGATTATACAATCTCCCGCCACGCAACAGGACCTATCAGGCTTTGCGTTCAGCGGCTTCGCCGAACGCAGGCCTTTCGGCTTAACCTTCTTCCAGGAGAAGGTCTCGGGATTGAACCTCCACAGATCGTTGAGTGCTCGGTGCTCTATTCGCATGCCGATACAGTTCTCGCCACCATATACGTACAGCTCTCCATTGTAGGCAAAGGCTGAATGACCAAAGCGCCGCTGTGGAAGAGGCCGTGCAGAAGGAGCCTTCAGCCAGAGGTTGGTCTCTGTGTCAAACACTGTGACGATGTTGTTGGTGTAGTAATCTGACGACGTCCAGCCCCCGAATACAAACATCTTTTCCCCGATTGTGGTGAGAGAGTGACCTGAGAAAGTGGGTGGTGGAGCTCCGCTGGTGTTAATTAAAGACCAGACCATTGTGGCGGTGTCCAACTTGTACATGTCATCCGATTGGGTTACATTCTCGTCGCTCTGTCCTCCATGGACATACATGACCTTCCTCAAGACACACGCCGAGTGGTCCGTCCTCCCCTGTGGAACAGTGCCAGAAACCGTGGGCTCGGACCATCTGCGGGTGTCGACATCGAATGCATAAACCGTGTTGTATAGAGTAAGCGCCCGCCGATTGTCGTCCCTGATCCCTCCCCAGACGTAGATGGTATCTCCTATCGGCACAGACGTGTGGCCGGAGCGCCTGGAGGGAACCTCAGCGGGACGATGTCCTCCTCTTATTGTCACCGGAGGCAACTTCGCCCAGATCAAAGTCACTGTGTTGAAGACGTGTACATCAAGAGGACGCTCCCAGAACCTCCAATAGTTACCTCCAATGAGATACATCTCGTTCCTCACTACAACAGGAGCAACATGACTGAGGCTTTTTGGAATTGCTTTCACGGACACTGTCAATCGTAGCATTCTCAGTCCTCGAATTACACTCTTAGAATTGAGTCGTATTGTGCACGACTCCACTTACATTGCTACAGAGAGGCACAGGTGGCACGTGAAGCTTGACCAATCCACAAAGCTGATAGGTGGTGTTGGCCAATCAGGGACGCCGATGCCTTTTCGATTTCCCATACTGTATATATGGTAAATTGATTGCCATAGCAACCCCAGCCCAGGCTTGCTCTGGAAATCCCTCATGAAAGCGGTGCTCGATGTGGGGTCTGGGGACCCCCCCAGGGGACATTGAGGAGTTACAGGTCGGTAACTCTGAGAGTGTACAAATGGACCCAAACGGGCCGACGAGTGAGAAACATATTAAGGAAAATAAAGCCTGGGGTTAAAAAGAACATGGAACTATAGCGGACGGAAATGTACAGTATATAAGCAGGAATTGTGTAGTGAGCAGTGGTAGAAAAAGTACTCAAATGTTTTACTTTAGTAAAAGTATCAATACTGCAATGTAGAAGTACTCTGTTACAAGTAAAAGTCCAGAATATATAAATGAATCGAGTAAAAGTACAAAAGTATTGGTATCAAAATGTACTTAAAATACCAAAAGTAAAAGTACTAAATTTATTTTTAACACATGGGGTGCCAAAACCGCAGGGTATTCGGTTTTGCAAATAATTACGCGGAGTGCCAAAACCGAAGGGTATTCGGTTTTGCTGTCTTTTTGTTTTTTTTTCGTTTTTCTCCACACGGGAGGGGCTGGAGCAGCTCTGGGAGTATCCATTGTGATCCTGAGAAGGATAGGCCAAATGGATCACCGGAACCAAAAACATGGCTCCCATCCGCTTCCTGTCTATTTCCTTCTTTAAAACGCCTATATCTCCGAATCTGTTTCCGGTGGGGAAAACCGGTCATGCGCGATGCGCGATCCGTCCCCGTTGTAACTCGCGAACGAAATTTTATTGTTGCAGGATGTAGCCAGGGTCCTCGCGCTACATGAATGGATGCTATTTTTTACGTGGATTTGCTCGTCGTGGAGTTTAGAGCTTTAAACAGTAAAGCGCAGTCAATGGGGAGAATGCTGGCACCCAACCTAAGTTGTTATGAAAAAATGCTGGCACCTAATGTGTTAAATAAGGCTAAAGTGGTACATGTATGTTTTATGCAAGGGATAATTAATGTATGGGGAGGTTGTCATTATTGAAATTTAAAGCCCGACAGGGTTGGATAATGACGCTGAAGGGCTTTAAATTTCAATAATGACCACCTCCCCATACATTATCCCGCTTATTATAGGGGCGAGTGTTTTGGTATTCTTGCGTTGGTGCGCCACGATAAACAAGGAAGTGTAGTGGATCAAATAGAATCACTTTTCGGTTATAGCATCGTCTATTTCTCACTTCAAATGTTTTCAAAAACATTCTTGAGCGCAGGGTAATGTCTGCATTCCGACATCTCACTACTCCGACTGGCTTCCGCGTGCGGTTAGGGTTAGGGTTAGGGTTAGGTATAGGGTTAGTTAACGTCGGAAAGGCGACATGTAACCCTTGAGCGCAACGTTTAGTTGTAAATGACATTGTTTGGTTTTTACATGGCTGTCATGTTGGATTACAGCATAAAACCAAGCAGCGCAGGTTGACATGAGCAGCAGTTATAGAGTTCATCGGTCACTTTTTAAGAAATAATGACCGATGATTGACCAATCAGAATCAAGAATTCAAGTAAAAGTACAACATTGTCCTCTGAGATGTAGTGGAGTAGAAGTAAAAGTACTGAAAATTGGAAGTACTCCAGTAAAGTAAAAATACGTCAAAATTGTACTGAAGTACAGTAGCCTACTTGAGTAAATGTACTTAGTTATTTTACACCACTGGTGGTGAGGGGAAATGTTTAACCAACACTTGATCGTTTATTTATTATAGTAATCAGGGAAATGCAGGAATCATAACCATAACCTAGATCAGTGTGGTTCTCAAACGTTTTCGTGCCAAGGACCCCCAAATTGATATGTATGTGGTATTTTGAGATGGGGGTCCGCGGCCAAATACATTTCATTTTGTGGGGGGTCCTTGACATGAAAAGGTTGGAGCACCACTGATAAAGCAACGTTACGTTTTTTTTCAGAAAACTGTCAGGATTTAGGAGACTTTTTGTAGAATGGGCCTCAGGTCTTATAATGGGTTAACAGTTCCATCTCCTTCCATCATGTGACCGTGTGTCACTTCTGACAGACTGTCAGCAGTGTTGCCAGATTATGTGAGAGAAACAAGCAACCAGGTCTAGGAAAACCAGCCCAAAAGAAGTGACTATGGGCACTTTAACATATACCTGCAGCTATTTGAAAATAGGCGATCTACAAGCTCACAACGCGTCGCGATGCGACGCATTGTGAGCTTGCAGATCGGCTATTTTCAAATAAAATCTTGCGGGGAAATTATAATAAGCAGATCTGGCAACCCTGACTGTCAGTCCAGTCCACCTCCAGCTGTCACCATGGCAACTACTCCGAGACCCCTTCCTTGAATAGCCAAGGTGTAAAAATATGGTTAAAGTGGTTAAAATTTAGCTTCCGGACCCCTGGTATTCCCCCAAGTACCCCTGGGGGTTCCCGGAACCACACTTTGAGAACCAATATGGCATACAGGTTCCAATACATTTAATTTGAATGGACTTGGCTACTCTCCACTTGAAATAATGTGCAGCAACATAATCCTTATATGTGCTGAGTCTGACAATGCTCCAACACCATTACCAAAGATAAGCAATGAATTAAACAACAACCAGGTTTTCTATTATTTAAAAGCCCAGGATTATCATGCTCTAAAGTACAGTATCTCAGTGGTTCCCAGACCCTTTAGCTCGAGACCCAAACGAGAAATTTGATGTCTCCCCGGTACCCAAACTAGTGAAAAGCCAATCTACAAGCTCAGTTGTGAGCTTGTAGATCTGCATTTTTTTTTTTACTATCTCTTTTTTATTTATGGAATGTCTTTGATTGTTATTGATTTATTTTATTTATGACATTCTTACGCGTCCATTTGGTTACATCTATACACTCTCAGAGTCCAAAATGTATAAATGAACACTGAGGATTTCACGGTGTACAGCAGCGGCAGACGGGCTAAATCTAATTATTGCTTTTTCCATTACAGCCTCGTTTAAAACAAGACCGTTTTCTAACCCTGATAATTAGGTGGACAAGACAAGTGCATTCATTTGACCCGCTGATTCACGTCTCATACTCTTTGTTCAAGTAATGGTTACTTACTCAGTGGTGGAAAGTAACTAAGTACATTTACTCAAGTACTGCACTCAAATAAAATGTCGAGGTACATAGTTTGAGTATTTCTATTTTTCAGTATAGTGTATACAGTACTTCCACTATATGTCAAGGGCTTAGGCAAATGTTGTACTTCTTTTTACTCCACTAACGTTATTTGAAAAACGTAGTTACCTTGTAGAGTTAGATTAATATTAGAAATCATACATTGAAAACGTTAAGTCATATTTCATACTTCATCGATTAAATAATAGTAGATAATATACTATTAATATTAATATAAGCTATTCTCAAATTGATAAAAAAGTTTGAGGAAAGGATTTGAAATTGGACATTCCGCATAATAAGTACCTTACGTTTTGCTACGTTAAGTATTATTTTTGATGGCATTAGGTTTGCACTTTTAAACAAGTGACATGTTTAATACAGGACTTTTACTTCAGCAATCTGTAAACTTTTATGTTCTAACCTGGATTTGAACCTGGATCTCCTGCGCAAGTGTTGCCATTTTTACCATTGAGCTAATAGAGCCTGCCCGCTTCCGCTGGGGAGAAATTGAATTTTGACCATCAGGCAATAACACTTGTCAACCAGTCATGTCAAACCTAGCCTCGGAAACCCATGCCTGTTAAATATTATACATAATGGAGTGTGATGTCTAACAATCAATTTGTCATCATGGCATCAGGCGCAAACAGATCAGTCAGCTCCATATATGGGCACACAAGGGGACATGCCCATATATGGGCATATACTGATCATGCATCAGGGATCTCTATATGGGTATAAGGGACAAGGACTGACAGATACAGAGATCTCCATATATGGGCACATCAGCATGCCCATATATAGGCATATACTGATGACATCAGAGATCTCCATACACGGGCATACAGGGGATAAGGACTGACAGAGACAGGTGCGACCTAGGTGTGAGGGCCGCTTAGTTGCCCGAACTCTATATGTGATAAGGCCGCTACCGAACCTCTATAGTTATATTAACTAACCCATTAAGACCTGAGGCGATTCTTTAAAACAATCGAAATCCTAACCGTTTTTGGAAAAAAATCAACAACAAAAAAAGTCAAGATTTTTCAAAAATAGCAGATCTACAAGCTCGTAGCGTGGCACTCGGTGCCGCGCTACGAGCTTGTAGATCTTCTATTTTTGAATAGCCAAAGAAATCTAAAGTGACACGGATGCGTTCCAGGTCTTATTATACTCTACCATACAGATTTGACAAAATAACATTGCATTCACTAAACGTTATAGAATATGAGTACTTCTTCCACTGTACTTGGTGGGGTTCCATGATGTCTGCCATGCTTTGCACACCCTGGAAGAAAGATGAGATTGTTTTAACGATGGGAAATGATGGGAGTGAGACAAGGATAACTTTAATGACTTGGAGTTTAATGTTCACGGCTTCTGGGATTCATTACATGTGATTTGCTTGTATTTAATGAACAACAATAAAAAAAAAGTCAATGATATTGTCATTAATAGGAATGTATCCTAGTAAAATGCCGTTCATCTGTGCTTAACATTTTTTATAATAATGATGTAATTTTTAATCACAAGTATATGTAATCAGGCTTAGACTGGCTGAAATATAACTACTGTCGTGACATTCTGGGTTAATCAGTAACTGATGAGGCAATAGAAGTCGGAGACTCCTATTTCATAGGTGGTGATGGTTATGCTTTAGTCTGGGTCACGTTTTTTTCCCCATCCTGAATTCCCACAGACTTGATCAATATTTAATATCGCGTCAAATAAGAACTGTGCTCCAAAAATAAACAAATGATCCCGGCGGTTTGATTCATATGGATATGAAGCATCAACTGACGGCGGGAAATCGCTAAGGTTACCGCCAAATGAGTTAAATATTCGCCAGAAACAGACTGTATCAAATATGAGTGACTGACTATCATAAACGATACAGAGCCACCTGCCTGACAATAGCGCCAGGACGATTTGTTTCATTTTGGACGACAATTCTTATATGAGACGATCCTAAGATGACCCAATGTTATTCTCCATAGAGAAATGACTTCCGTGACACAGCCCAGCAAGCACAGTCAGGACCCGGACCAATCAGTGACGTCTCGATTGGGGCTAGATCAAGTCAAACCAAGACAAGTCAGATCTGGCCCAGAATATCACCTGATTTCAACCAAAATTAATCCTGACCACAAAAACGTCACTTCCAGGACGTCATCTAAACACATTTCTCATCACCCGAAATTGCTATCCAAATGTCCATATGATGTCCCGGTGATGACGTCCTGTAAATTACGTAAAGATCATCCCCATATGGGCTGTGATCTGGCCTAGTCCTGAACGTCACCGGGGTGATGACCGGGCGTCATCATAACGTCATCATGACGTCATTGTGCTTGCTGGGAGGGTACGAGCGAGTGACGTCAGGACTTCTGCACTCTATTTACACGATATCATGGGGAGAAGTACGTTAGACACACAGTCTGACACAGACGGGTGGTACGGTAGTTCTGCCCACGGGTACATGGGATCCGATCATAGTTATACTCATGGAATAAAGCTAACTAAAATCTCACGGCTGAAACAAATTCTATGGCCAAGTCCTATTATGCGATTTGTGAAACAGTGTGCTTCCTAAACACTAATACAATATGTAACATTATGATGTTTTAATAATTGTTCCTGCTGTTCTACATACTGCAACCGAGTGAAGAAATCGCAGATTGAGGCTTTAACCTTTTTTGAAATATTCGAGACCATCAGGGCTTTTTGAACATAATATTGCTAGTTTGACCACTTCAAATGTTGTTTTTTTAAACATTACATAAAATAGCCGATCTACAAGCACTCAATGCGCACTCAATCTAAGTTAGCTGATTCAATATGTAGATGTTTGATATCCATTTCATCAGACATGCCCCCCCTAGCCCATTCAACTTCAAAGTCCATGTTAACCATGTTAGACTAATGTCAACCATGTTAGAAAATAGCTGATCTACACAAGTAGGCTATTCACTATATTCACTGCGCAACATGTGTCCATAGAAGACATGCTGGCTTCTATGGAATCCACATGACTGAAATCAGTCGTGGCGACTGAGAAATTTAACTCATGTATACTCTATCTCAGTGGTTCTCAAACTTTTTCATGCCAAGGATCCCTAAATGAATGTGTATTTGACCGCGAATCCCCATCTGAAAAGATTTTATGCCAAGGACCCCATACAAAATGTGTGGTGGTAAGAATAGTTTTCAAAAAATGCCAACATTCTTTTTTAATAGCTGATGTATATAGGGCCCTGGGGGTCCCCGGACCCCACTTTGAGAACCCCTGCATTAGACCACGGACCACCATAACTCTGAGAATGTACAAATGTACACTCTCAGAGTGACAGACACGTTTGGTTCCTAACTGTCCATTTATCTGAGGACCCCCTGGAACCCCTCAAGGACCCCTGGGGGTCCACGGACTCCACTTTGAGAACCATCTGCTACAGGGACAAGCTGAACGGTAACAAGACAGGCTGTAACAAAACAATAGCTATCAGGCCTAGCGGAGACAAGAAAATGATCTCTAACCACCCCATATTGATGGCCTTTCTACCAGGATAATTGACAGTTTTCATTGTTCGTCCTTTAATTAAATTGATAAATGAAAATGCTGCATTTCTATAGAACCAAAGACTTATATTCACGGTGGAGAAAACCATGCAAGACACCAAGCTGCTTTATCAGGAGTGTCTTGCTCAAGGACACAAGCCAGGATTGAACCATGGAGGCCTGGGATTGAACCAGGACCCTTCTGATTCCAAGACGGCCACTCTACCGGCTGAGCCACATGCCGCCAGCTTATGATAATAACTTTACACCAAGCTTTATATTTCCCCCCTCGTTGTATCCCATTCCACCGTGGAAATTCCATGATTTAATAGTGACATCTCACAGGGAGAGTCAATAATTTACATCCAAACAAATTCATTTATGCTAGCAGGGTGGGTCCCATTTTTCAAAACTGGATACTTCTGCTCCATCTCAGAGGCAAATATTGTACTTTTTACTCCACTACTATTATTTGAACACTTTATGTTACATAAACATAGCCATATTTTATCCTTTGTCCATTTGGAAATAGGCGATCAACAACCTCAAAACATGTCGCAATGTGGTGTGTTGTGAGCTTGTAGATCTGATATTTTTGAAAGATTTTGACAAATTCTGAAAACCTTTGAAATAAACTTGTGATATGGTGCCTTCTGCATAATGACTACTTTTTTGTAGTAATTGATGCCAACACTTTTTTACTTTTACTTAAGTGAAGTTTTGAATACAGGTAGAATACAAGTAAAAAAGAAAAAATCTGAGTGCTTCTGCCACCACTTGAATCATGTGATCAGGTGGGTGTGGTTTTGTGTGAGTCATGTGATCAGGTGGCTGGGGTCATGTGATCAGGTGACATGTGATCAGGTGGCTGGGGTCATGTGATCAGGTGGCTGGGGTCATGTGAGGTGAGGACATGGAGTGGATCACAGAAGCCTCACAGGTATTCCATTCCATTGATATGCAAAGCTGACGCTATATAATATATGGAACTATCCGGGCCTTCCTCGCCACTGGGCGGGGCTTTCGCTCTACTGAACTTGGGAAGCTAATGAGAAATAAAAATCCTCCGAATGTAGCGAATCAGTCTGGATTCCAGTCTAGTTAATCCATAGTGTAGCCTACCTTTTCCCATCCTAGAAATGTTGTGGAGTGAAAAGTATTTTATTTGTTATGTGGAGTGGAGTGAAAGTATCCCAAACATCTACTGTAATACTCAAGTAAAGTTCAGATACTCAAAAAAAAAAAAACATAACCACTTGAACCCCAGCGTTGTATTTTGAGATTGTAGATCGGCTATTTGTGGTGAAGAGATTTGGTGTAGATGGAAAAAAGCGTAAAGTACAATTGCAACAATTGGTTACAGTACTCAAGCACTTAGTTACTGTCCACCTGTGATTACGTCCTGTTAGGAAAAGCCATTACAACCACATGTTGTATTTTAATGCATGTGTCATTTCCATATAGGCTAGTACTCTGCTTCTCAATGTTGAGGTCCGAGGACCACCAGGGTTCCAAGTGGACCCTTACAGGTCTGTAACTCTGAGAGTGTACACATTAGTGTCTGTTGATTGTGGTTTCTAGGTCTTGTGTTTCTATGTATTTTGTTCCCTGGTCTAGTATTCTTGGTTCTAGGTTTCTGTTTGCCCCAGCTGTATTTGTAATCACCCCTCATGTGTATCAGTTGAGTCAATTGTATCCTGTCACTTGTTTTAGTTTGTCATGTTCCTGTTCACCTGTGTCTTGGGTTAAAACCGATTAAAACACACAATAATGGGTTTTGAACACCACCACCTTGCCTGGCTGTCCTGCATTTGGGTTCTTGCCCCACCAGCACGTGACAGGGACCCCCACTACATATTGTATAACGTTGCATTCATAGACTTGTTTGACAGCGCGCTATCATCAGTGTTGTGTTCAATGAATGTTTTTGTTTATTTTACACACCATCTTTTCTATTCATATTTTGGATTCGTGTTAATGTGTATTTTCAGGCATTTAACCTCTTAAACCCTCGATAGTACACTTGACCTTTGGCCCTGTACTTGGTCTGCTCTTTTTCCCCCCTTCCACACCAAACCTCTTTCGCTGAAAATAGCAGATCTACAAGCTCACAACGCCTCGCGCTGCGAGGCGTTGTGAGCTTGTAGATATGCTATTTTCCGGCTTATGTTCCCCTCAGAATAGGGATGCTATATAGGGTTCAATGAAGAGGTCAATGTAAAGAAACAATTAGAAAAAAGTTCCCATCACGCACAATGATTTTGCTGACCCCCTGTAGTAACTCTGAGGACCCTCTAGGACAGTGGTTCTCAAACTTTTTCATGTCAAGGACCCCCAAATTGACGCTTATTAGCCCGCGGACCCCCCATTAGAAAAGATATGCCAGGGACCCCCATAAGAGAAGATTTTTACGCCTCTAGCAGTGATTCTCTATACCAGTTAAATTTCAAGGACCCCCAGTTTGACATGCATTCGGCTACGGACCCCCATTTAATGGCATTTCTATCTCTGGGACCCCAATTCATATTGTAAAATCAATATTAATTTAACTCTGAGAGTGTACAAATGGAACCAAATGGACCCGTTAGGGTCCATTTGGTTTGCTCTCAGAGTTACGGACCCATAAGGGTCCATTTGGTTTCAAACTATCATTTAGCTGGGGACCCCCTGGAACTCCCTCAAGGACCCCTAGGGGTCCCCGGACCCCACTTTGAGAACCAATGCCCTAGGGGTCCCGGAACCCTGATCTAGCCCATACCCTGACTGAAGCCCACCCCTACTGGAGTTGAGTTACTTTTGCTTTATCCACCATTATAATGGTGGATAAAGCAAAAGTATAAAGCTGTTGGGAGATCATCTCTGTCCTGACAGAGCAATTAATGAACACATGATGACGTCATCTTGACATCACTAACCTAATTGAGGGTTTAGTCAGGGTTATAGCGCTGCACTGTGGAAATGTCGCGTCAGCAAAATGCGTGACGTTTTATTTGTTTTAACTCTATGCCTTTCCGCCGAAACATGAACATCCTCGGTGTTAATTTGATCCGTTCCTACAGTTCTATTATATCACTCAGGATTTTACTGTTTAAATTAGCCTATTACACGCGAGACGCTGTGTAGCGCGTGCCCGCGCCTGTCTGGGAAAGGCATGGATAAATGCATACACCTCCATCGCTGCACGCACACACACACGAGCGCACGCACGCACGCACACGCACGCGCGCTCACACATGCACGCACGCACGCACACACAGACACCGGGCATCTCCACCACTCCCTCCGTGCTCCATCCATCTATCCATCCACGCACGCGGTTGTGTGTGATATAAACGGCAGGTGGATGGATAAGGATGGATTAATGGATGGATGGCAGACTAAAAGCAGCCGTTAGTAAGACGCTCTCGGTCCAATAAAGCCCCTGATTGGTCGCTTTTCTACAGGAGAGTCTGCGATGGGAACTTATAACGTTATACCGCTTTATTTATTCTGTTCATATTAACGTCAGCCCCGTGGCGGCTCTTTGTTTAGATCCAGGAGGAGAAGGAGGCGACGACGGGGAGAAAGAAAGAAAGACGGCAAATTGTTGCTTTTTTTTGGGTGGCATCACCGTGGATCAATGAACCTGATCGAAAAAGAGATCGAGCTCCGTTTAATGACTTTTCTAATGATCGTCTGGATAATATAACGGCCACAACGGTTTAGTTAGTGAGAGAGAAGGTGTCAGCACTCTCTCTCTCTCTCTCTCTCTCTCTCTCTCTCTCTCTCTCTCTCTCTCTCTGTGTGTCTGGATCTCCTCCTCTCTCCCTCCAGTCTGATCAGTAGAGAGGGAGAGAGACAGAGAGAAGAGCACCTCCCTTTCTTGCTTGCTTCTTCCACGAGGAGACACACACCACCATCATCCTCAAATGACCCATCATCATCACCACCACCACCACCACCCTCCTCCTCCTCAGTGAATCGTCCATTCATTGGGGGTCTCTCTCTCCTCTCTCCATCTCCTCCCTAGTCCTCCCATCAGATCATGGCATGGTTCTCCTGTCGGCTCTCCATCTCCACAGCGCCGCCACACCAGCCTCGCCTCGCCGCCGCCTCCAGAGCTGCTGACCATGGGCCTGAGATCCAGGAATGTTAACGGAGCTGCTACCGAGGAGAAGACCACCGCCGGAGGGGGCTCCTCAGGAGGAGGAGGAGGGGTGGTGCATGGAGGAGATCTGCTGGATCACCAGGTAAGGTCTGACTGTTTTGGTTCACTTCAGTTCAATTCAATAGTGTTTTTTTTTATTTTTAAGTGATATTTTTGGGTTGAAACTAAAAGAAACTGAAACGAAAATGCATTTTCTGTTTTATAAAGAGCTGTAGAGACAAGGAGACTCCTTTTACTGAACAAACACTATAGCAATGATTACTATCAGAATATAGAGCTATTTAATACTTATTTTAACCAAAGAAAATCACTTACCCTACCTTTAAGTAAAAGTATTGCAACGTGGAAATACTCTGATGAGGATAGTCCAGAATTCTAAATTTACTTGAGTAAAAGTATTGGTATCAAAATGTACTTAAAGTACCCAAAGTAAAAGTAGGCTGCTCATTATGCAGAATTTACCATTTCACAAGTTCATATTATGTCTAAAATGTATACACATATTTTGAAAATAGCAGATCTACAAGCTCACAAGATACCCCAAAATTGTACTTAAGCACAGTACTTGAGTAAATGTACTTAGTTACTTTACACCACTGGGTAGGACTGTCTGTCAGTTCAATTCAGTTCAATTCAAAGCAGCCAGTGGTGGACAGAGTAGCCTGTAGATCTGCTATTTTCAAAATATTGTGACAAATGGGGCATAAGTGTATTTCATAATATAATAGTTCTTAGAAATTTGGGTCCCAAACTACAATATCGAAACAGAGTAAAAGCAAAAAAATATGGAAATACTGGAAACAAGTACTGAAGTACAGTAGCCTACTTACTCAAGTAAATGTACTTAGTTACTGTCCACCACAAAACATTAATTATAGTGAAAATAGCCGACGTGACGTGTTGTGAGCTTGTAGATCTGCCACTTTTACACTATATTTTAAACAGGGCTCAAGTGGTTAATTCATATTGCACATTTTCCTTTCCTAGAAACGTAGTGGAGTCAAAAGGTACAATATTTGTCTTTGAAATGCAGTGAAAAATACAAATACTCAAAGTAAAGTACAGATAAAAGAAACGTAAGTACAGTAGGCCAGTGGTTCTCAAACTTTTTCTTGCCAAGGACCCCCAAATAGACACTTATTAGCCCGCGGACCCCCATTTGAAAAGATAAGCCAGGGACCCTCATAATAGAAGATTTGTACGGCTCTCTAGCAGTGATTTTCAACCATTTTAATTTCAAGGACCCCCAGTTTGACATGCATTAGGGCTACGGACCCCCATTTAATGGCATGTATGTCTCTGGGACCCCAATTTATATTGTAAAATCAATGTTAATTGAACTCTGAGAGTGTACAAATGGAACCTTTTGTAACACTCTCAGAGTTACAGACCCATAAGGGTCCATTTGGTCCCTGTCCATCATTTAGCTGGGGACCCCCTTAAGTACCCCTGGGGGTCCTCGGACCCCACTTTGAGAACCAATGCAGTAGGCTACTCAAGTAAATAATAAGTTTATAGTCACCACAACCTGCCTCTCGCCACCAGGGAACTCCCACCGGCGCCGACAAAGATGGGGTTTTCCTCCTGGTGGTGCCCGGGAGCCGGGACTCGGACTGCAAGAAGCAGCGGGGGTCCCTCCAGATCCAAGGGATGGTGGGCTTCGGGCTCCTCGCCAAGACCCCCCTGGGATACACGCGTCCCACCAAGAGGAATAACCTCCGCAAGAGGAAGATCCAGAACCTCATCTACGACACGCTGGAGAGACCGCGAGGATGGGCGCTGCTCTACCACGCCTTCGTGTGAGTACAAATACTTTTACTCTCCCATTTCAGAGAGTATGCTAGGTCAGTGGTTCTCAAACTTTTTCCGTGCCAAGGACCCCCAAATTGATACATATCAGCCCATGGGACCCCCATTTGAAAAGATATGCCAGGGACCCCCAAAAGAGAAACATTTTAAGGTGATTCATTCCGAACCATTTTAATTTCAAGGAACCCACTTCAAAACGCATTAGGCTACGGACCCCCATTTGATGGTATTTGTATCTCTTGGGACCCCAATATACGCTGTAAAAATCAATGTTAATCTAACTCTGAGAGTGTACAAATGGAACCAAATGGACCCTAACGGGTCCATTTGGTTCCATTTGTACTCTGTCGGAGTTACAGACCCATAAGGGTCCATTTGGGTCCTGACTATCAATCATTTGACTGGGGACCCCCTAGAAATCCCTCAAGTACCTCTGGGGGTCCACGGACCCCATTTTGAGAACCACTGTGGGCTATGTTACCCCGTTTGATACAAGTATGTTTTATTGTTTTGATCTCTGGGACTCCAATCTACACTGTAAAATAGTCAATGCAAACTGAATTTATGTTGTAGCATTGAAGTCTGATACAGTGTCATTTATTTTGCTGATTTTGCACCACAGGCAGCTACTGTACTGTATATGTATGAAAACATGCATGTGCATACACTTGTATGTGTATATATTATGTAAATATCTACAATTCAGTGCCTCTCAGTTGGAGAAACATTGGATTTCATGTAGATTTCTTTTTTCTTTAAGTGTATCATGGGATTTTTGTGATACTAGATAAGAGTAACAGAAGTGTTATGATAGTAAATGGGTCCATTTGGTCTCATTTTGTACACTCTGGGAGTTAATTGAACGCTCAAGACTTTACACGTGTGTGGTTCAGACACGAATCTGAACCCAAACACAAATCCGCTTCTCGCCATTGTTGTACACATGTTGGGATCAACAAAGGTTTTAAATCGCCTGCAAGCACGAGTGGTAGTGTAAATCCGTCTTATGGCTACTTGGAATACACACGCGCACACACACACACGCACACGCACACACTTAGAAAATGTGACGGTGTTTTGTTTCCGGCTGTTGTGGGGGAGTGTAAAGGAAATTGGGATTCATGTAGACCATTGGTTCTCAAAGTGGGGTCCGGGGACCCCCAGGGGTCCTTGGGGTGGGGGTCTTGTACTTTGGCTATTCCAAAATAGCAGATCTACAAGCTCATAGTGCGGCACTCGGTGCCACGCTATGAGCTTGTAGATCTGCTATTTTATGAATAGATATGATATGAATTTGGCCCGCAGCCAAATTCATATCATTTTGGGGGTCCTTGACACGAAACAGTTGGAGAACCACTCGTGTAGACAGTGGAGGTCTGCGTGCATGTCTGTTGAGACTGACATTGCATCAGAGCAGACAAACCATCAAAGTGCCGAACATTTAGTGCAGCTTTTAGATCAGTTGGTTCTGGTTTGGCTCCGGACCCATATCTGAAAATGCCAGGGGACCCCCACGTGAGAATTGTGCTGTTAAAATGTTTTAAAAAAAGATTTCAAACCTTTTTATTCAAGTTTCGTTGAAAATAGTAGATGCATAAAGAGTTACAGTAGTTGTTACGCTGATTTATATGCTATATTAGCACATTTAGCTGGGGGAAACTTCCCAAGGACCCCTGGGGGTCCTCGGACCCTACTTTGAGAGCCACTGATTCAGAACAACCTTGTTTTGTACCTTTTACCCTCGCATTAAGGAAACAATGGCTTATAATGCATCTGAACAAGTGGTATAGGTTAGTTGATAAGGTGTGAATGTTGTAGTTTTAACCAAACTCTCTACTCATAGTGAACCGGACCCGCATTTTGGACAGTTTTTTCTTGGCTACACCACATTTATTTTCCAGAAATGGTGAATCTACAAGCTCGCCAATGCGTCACCACACATTGTGGGCTTTTAGAGCTGCTATTTTTAATTCATTTAGGTGGTTTAGGCATTTTCGGTCTTTGTGTGTCTTTTTTTTTTTCATGTTGGTTGCAGCTTGTTTTTGTGCAAATGACACCCCTGGCTGACAGCCACCACACTGAAGTCATCTTGGCAGCGACATGAAAAGAAAACATGTCACCCCTTCTACGCATCATCTTACATCACACGGTGTGTCATCGTGTGTGTGTGTGTGTGTGTGTGTGTCTGTTGTCCCAGAAGGGATGGCACACACGCGTATTTGCGCTCACACCCACACACACACACACATACGCACACACACACAAGAAATATTTTGCAGAGCTTGGTACCCTCGCAATCCAGAAGTCGAGTTGTTGGCTGAACTTAATTAGTTCTTACAAGAGTCCGATCTCAGTCAACTACTTTCAACCTGACATCCTGATTTTAGGCTTGGCATTACATGGCATAGGCAAAATGTACAGTATGCATATATATATATATATTCTGGTACTTTTTTATTGTCTCCGCCAAGCGGAAAGGCATGGCGAGAGAGTATGTTTTACCCCCTGTCCGTCCGTCCGTCCGTGTGTGTGTCCATGTGTCCGTGTGTCCGCGTGTCCGTCCGTCCATCTGTCTGTGAGCAGCTAATCTCAGGCACCGTTGGCCCGGTCACTGCGAAACTGTGCACACACACTCCCTGGATGCCAATTCAGAACCTCTGCCCCAATTTTTTCACATGGGCCTGTTATAGCGCCACCAGGAGGCCGTTTTGTTCAAAACCCATTTACTCCTACAGATTTTATCAAAACGTCATGCAAATCAGTACACAGTATCTCTATAGTCATGTGATCAACACGGATCTGTCCGATTTTCCATATTCCATCCTCATTGGCTAAGGTTGGCTTCCAAAATTTGCAGGATTTGTCAGATTTGAACAAAATGGCTCAAATCATGAATGCAGCTTGCGCTTTCCGTGCCATTTCACACGCACATTCCCACTAGGTCGAGGAAGAAATGCCATCATTTTCACATTGGCCTGTTATAGCGCCACCAGCAGGTCTAATTTAGCAAAACACATTTTTGGAACAAAATGCCTCAAATCATGAATGCAAGGTCCGATTGCCGTGAAAGGCCCAAGAAGAAATGGCACCCTTTTCACATTGGCCTATTATAGCGCCACCAGGAGGCCACAATAACCTACCTAACCTGGCGGAGACCTGCTTTTTCTAGTTTGGTTTTGAAAATGGTTGAGATGTGTGAATGTTTTTGATTATGGCTCTGCTGGGTGTCTTGTGTGTGAACTGGTTTCAAGAATGGTGCCTACAATAACATGCCCAAAAATAGCAATGCCAGGATGAATGTTGTTAGTTATATGGGAAAACTGCAGTAGAATTAATGCCACTATTAACACATGTGTATGTTTGTATAACTACCAGTGTGAGTTCATAAGACATTGTGTTGTGCTGTGCTGTGTTATCACAGGCTGGGTGGTGTGTATCAGTGTGCGTCAGTGTGTAAACATTGTGTTGTGCTGTGTCGTGCTGTGTTGTCACAGGCTTTGTGGTGTGTATCAGTGTGCGTCAGTGTGTAGACATTGCGTTGTGCTGTGTCGTGCTGTGTTGTCACAGGCTTTGTGGTGTGTATGAGTGTGCGTCAGTGTGTAGATGTTGAGTTGTGCTGTGTCGTGCTGTATTATCACAGGCTGGGTGGTGTGTATCAGTGTGCGTTGAGTTGTGTTGCTGGGAGGTCACAGGGTCATTGATCAGAGGGGTGATACCAGGAGGTTATGTAAGGACTTTAGGGACCTTGACATCTGCTATAACGATGAGCCTCCATTTCTGACTGCGGTGTGTGTGTGTGTGTGTGTGAGGCAGCGACAAACATTCATCTTTACAGTGACGCCCTGGGAGTTATATAGGGAGTTGCCCAGTACAACCTCAGAGAGAGATAGAGAGATAGAGAGGGGCGAGCGTGTGTGCGTGCGTGCGTGTGTCTTGGCAGTGTGACAAATCTCCCGACACCAGGCCTTTTCCCAGAAAGAATCTACCCTGCTAGTGTTTCTCCACCTCTCTCCGTCTCTCTCACCCCATGTATCTCTCCTTCACTCTGTCTCTGTCCGTCTCTGTTTGCCTCTCTCTCTCTCTCTCTCTCTCTCTCTCTCTCTCTCTCTCTCTCTCTCTCTCTCTCTCTCTCTCTCTCTCTCTCTCTCTCTCTCTCTCTCTCTCTCTCTCTCTCATGTTTTTCCATGTACCAAAAAAACAACAACAGAGCACAACTGGGGCTGTCACGATTACAACTTTTATTTGACTGATTAATTAATTAACGACTTCACTCATTCAGTGCCCAGCTTATTTATGGAATTTTGGCTCTGAGTGCCACAGCCAAAATTCATTGTAAAAAAAAGTGCTTAGGAGCCAAGATACAGCCTTTTTAAGTAAGAAGTTAAACAAAGAGTGAATGGAGCTGCAAATCTTCATATCATCATATCTTGGTTTCTGAACATGTTTTTCCCCCAGAAGAGAGAGAGACAGACAGACAGTAATGTCATGTTCTTTATGCTGATAACAGTACAGTATATACTGACACAGCTGGCAGAGCTCTCCGTGGTGCTGAAGTACTCACACAGCATACAGAGCAGGACTTCAGCACCCTGGTCAGCGACAACACACTGCTCCACTGTATCTCAACGCCTGTAAACTGTACACATGGTTTTCCATTCGGTACGCTCTCTGAGTTAAATGAACGCTGAGGATTTTGTAGTGTAGATTTGGGGGGTCCTGGAGATGAAAAACAAATCTATGAAATGGGGGTCCGTGGGGCTTAATGCATGTCAAACTGGGGGTCCTTGCAGTAAATAGAAAAGAAGTTGAGAATCAGTGACTAAAATATACTGGAACCCCAATTTACACTGTAAAATACTCGGTGCTTATGTAACTCTGAGAGTGTACGAATGGAACCAAACGGACCCTTACGGGTTCGTTTGGTTCCATTTGTACACTCTCAAGAGTTACACACTCATAAGGGTCCGTTTGGACCGCTGGTGGTCCCCGGACCCCGCGTTGAGAGGCAGCGCACTACTCAATGCAACGTGACTGCTTTTCGCTTGTTCATGTTAAAGGGCTAGTTCACACAAAAAATGTCTTATTTTCTTATCAATTACTCACCCCATGGAGCCTTGAATACATGGAGATATTTTAGTTTTTGTCGCATTCCTGAGCCAATAATTTGATCACCAGCGGAGACTCAGCAGGTCGTCAAATTATTGGCTTAGGAATGCGACAAAAACTAAAATATCTCCATGAATTCAAGGCTCCATGGGGTGTGTAATTGATAGGAAAAAAAAATATTTTTGGGGGGTGAACTATCCTTTTAAGATGTTTCCTTTATTCTTTGTTCAGGGAGGTTCAATTGACAACGTATAATGAACCAGGACATAAAGATGTGTGTTTGTTTTGTTTGGTTTGACCACAACAAGAACGTCATTTAGATTGTTGTTTAGACAGATGCTAGGTTCATTGTTTACCTGGTATCCTACAGTTTCAAATGCACAGAATGCTATTTAGATAGCTTGTCATTTAGACACAACGCTAGGTTCAGTGCTTACCTGGTGTCCTAGTTTATTTGATCGCACACTTGCAATTTTCTCGGGATAAGAGCATCTGTTACGTAAATGCCTACATCGCAGATTGTAAGCAGCAGTTCCAACACGATAACACAGCAGTCTTCCTCGTGAAGCCTGGCATCACAGCACATCAAGTCCACCGGAGTGATTCACTTTTCACACTAACCAGTGAGCTTCTCTCTTTGCTATCTCACCTCAATGCACCTCAACGATAAGGCTGTTCACACGTATACAACACTTGTGTACTTTTACTCAAGAAACATTTTGAACACAGGCCTTTTATTGTAAAAGAGTATTCTTATGTTGTGGTATTGCTACTTTTAATATCCGAGTACTTCTTCCACCACGGCCAGAGTGCGAACTTCTTTCCACATTATTGATTATGTAGCGTATTCTAAAACAGCTGGTCTGATGGGAGCTCCCCCACAGGTGGCTCATTAGGAGCTGTGAGCGCTCATTAGGAGCAGAGTGGCCACGCAGCACTTTCTGCAAGGCTGCACAGCCATTTAGTCAAAGTTGACTGAAAACAGGACCCAACCTCACTAGAATCTCACTGAACTCACTGGCGACCGAGCTCGCTGAGGGCCGCGGACAGTTCCGGAACCTGCCCTACTACCAGCAGTGGTGGACAAAAGTACATGTTTTACTTAAGTAAAAGTATCAATACTGTAATTTAGAAATACTCTGTTACAAGTAGAAGTCCGTAATTCAAAATGTACTGAAGTAAAAGAACAAAAGTATCGGCATCAAAATGGACTTAAAGTACCAAAAGTAGAAATGACTCATTATGTAGAATGTCTCATTTCAAGTATTCGGATGTATACAAATCTTTTGAAAATAACAGATCTACAAGCTCACAATGCGTCGCATCGCGACGCATTGTGAGCTTGTAGATCGGCTATTTTCAAATGGCCGAAATATATATAGGGCTGAAGTAGTTAATGTATGTTTTGTAATAATAATCAGAATCTACTAAGTAACTAGTAACTAAAGCTGTCAAATAATTGTAGTGGAGTAAATATTTCCCTCTGAGATGTAGATGAGTAGGAGTAAAAGTACAGAAAATTGGAAATACTCCAGTAAAGTAAAAACATTATTCAGTAGGCAGCAGTGCAGTCATTATTCAGTGCAGACATCAAAGGGGGCTTGAGCCCCCCGCCCTTTTGCCCGTCAAAAAAAAAAAAAAAGTGCCCTCTCCAGACCATGAATGCAGCTTTTACTATGGGGAAAGAAATGCAAATGCCCCCTTTCCATTCAGCATCCAAGAGAATTGCCTTTTGCAATCTCTCCTGAACTGGAACGCAGCATTTTATGTTGCAAGAATTGCCCTCTGTGTAGAAATTCATGCCGTTTGCCGCATCTTCTAGTAAAGGCTTGATTATGCTCGGATGAGTGCGGTGTCATGCACCGAAGATAGCCGATCTCCGAGCGCGCAACGCGCCGCAGCACAACACATTCTCTGCGCGTTTTTGTAGGGTTTGGACATTTTGAATCTCTCAAGACAGATTCAGAGCTCCGCAGCCGAATCTGTCGGCAACTCCCGTTTCAACGTGTAGAGTTTGTTAGTAGGAATGAAAACAAAGACGCGCCACAGGAAGAGGAGGGCTGAAGGCGAGTGAACGGGCCGACATCCGGTCTTTTTTGCTTTTTTTTGCTGATGGGTCCCCAGATTGGGTCATTTTCAACTTTTTTTCCGACTTTTTATTCATGCAAGAACAATGGCTCTGTTTCAGCATGCTAACTTAGACGGAAACTGCGCCACCGTGCCCCAGGAAATGGTGCCATCTTAAAATGAGCATTGCTTGATTGATTGACATTTTTATTAGGCAAAATAATGTAAAACAACACAGTTACATTTATAATACTTCTGTCTAAAAGACAAAAAAAATTGCAAAATTCCTCACGGTCCACAGGTTGTGAATCACCGCCCTAGTTGGAGGCATAAACATGGCTGACTTTCTTGTGTTATACTATGGCTTCAGGAAATTGAATCCGCTACTCACACAAACTGGCGTATACCTCAACGCCCCACGCAAATCAGTCACGGCGCTGTTAGGGCACCGGGACTGTTATGTATCTCTGGCTGGCCGGCCGTGTGATCGCTCTTCAGACTGAACGCATTGATTTTTTCGTGCATTAACGGCACAACAGAAACACTCTCTGCTTCCTGGAAGCGCCCGAAGAGTCAACAGGAACAATGCATCTTTTTCCCCCTTTTCCCCTTCTTTTTTTCCTTCAGCTTTCAGCATGATCACAGATGTTTAAAAAGACAGGTGCCATTTAAAAACATTGAATTATTTTGCTGATTACAATATAAAACTTCAAATCAAAAAACAAAAAGCAAGTTCACTGGTTACAGGGACTGGGATTTGAATTCAGCCCAGTGTAACCAGTGTGTAGTTGTTTTGGAGATGTAAACAAGTGGTTCTCAAACTTTTTCATGCCTTGGACCCCCAAAATTATATGTATTTGGGGCGCGGACCCCCATCTCGAAATATTTTGTTCCAGGGACCCCCCAGAAGCAAAGATTTGAGTTAAAAATATTTGCTTTAAAAATATATACATATTCAAAGATTTGCACAAATTTTCAAAAAAGAAAATAGCAGATCTACAAGCTCATAGTGCGGCACTCGGTGCCACGCTATGAGCTTGTAGATCTGCCCCCTGGTACCCCAAAAGGACCCCTTGGGGTCCCCGGACCCCACTTGGAGAACCAACGATGCAAACGTTGCATTTTAGTAACCTGTGACTTAGACTTCTGACTTAGTTTTCCACAGTTTGCGACCATGTACGCCGGCATACTTGTCAGTGCACATACTGTAGATGTGAGAGCAGATTATAAATTAGATGGCTGTTCCCCCCAGAATATGGATGCCTGGGTTCAAGTGGTTGATGTGAAAGGGCTGCCTCCCCCCCCCCCCCCCCCCCCTGTCGTAATCTTGAGGATTCCCTAAGGGTACTTCTTGTACTCTGAACCTCTACTCTCAACTGCTGTGCTACTGATCTGAGTCTGTCTGTCTGTCTGTCTGTCTGTCTGTCTGTCTGTCTGTCTGTCTGTCTGTCTGTCTTTCTACCATCTCTCTATATCTCTTTGTGAAATATGAACTCATATATTCTAGGGGTGTTTTCTTTTCAGAGACAAGGTATAATGCAGCGCCCGCTTGCAACCGAACCGTTTGTACGCTCTCTTCTCCTACACATACACAAACCATACATACAATACGGGCGATTAGTCATCAGAGCGTCACAGGTCTGCTGAGGTAAACACGCTCAAAGTAAACAGATTGATAATAAAGGGACCACATATGGTGCCTAATATGGGGTCCTTGAGGGGGTTCTTTAGCTATGACTGATAGCCAAGAATAGGGCTAGGCAATTAACCAAAACTGTATCAAAATGTAGAACCAATAACCAACCTAATCTTAAATAATCGAGAAGCAAGAGTTTTTTTTAATAACTAGAGAGCTGCTTGGTTATTTCCTCAGGGTCACTTGCCTGGTCTTGCCTGTTTTCAGTGGCTTTTCTGGCCCTCAAAGCTAGCATTCTAGCTAGCAATTCTATCTACAGGATTTGTAGCCCTGTTCTCAGAAGCTGGAGTCGATTATGTAGAAGTGTCACTGGACTGAACTTAGAATAGGTTCTAGATTGGTGCAAATTGGTGCTGTGTCTGACATCAGTGTGTGTTGAAAATCTCCATATATGTGCATTTGGTTTCTGTTGTGTCTCACTTAAGTGCATTTTGATCTCCATGTATGTGCATTTGACAGGGTATTTATTACATAAAAAATGAAACAATAAACATGAAAACGTTTTCATATATATTTTTAATGATAGACTAAATCGATTAGTCAGATTAATCAGCCCTATATCATACTTTGTTGAACAATGGTGGTGTGCAAACATGTGTTGCATTGTGAGCTTAGATCTGCTATTTTAAGAGTAACAATCGTGATATTGATCTGAAGTCATATCAGCTAGCCCTATAGGAAATGGGCCCTTATGGGTCTGGAGCTATGACAGTGTGCAAATGGAACCAAATGGACCATTATGGGTCCATTTGGTTCCATACCATAACGATAACTATTTGTGTCTCATCACAGAGCTGGTTGCGCACGCACGCGCGTGCACACACACACACACACACACACACACACACACACACACACACACACACACACACACACACACACACACACACACACACACACACACACACACACACACACACACACACACACACACACACACACACACACACACCACAGCATCCATTAGTAAGCTGTGGTGTTTGTGAAATGATACATTATAGCATTTTTGTAGGGCAGAAACCTTGTATCTCCATATTTCATTGTTTTTGTGTTTAATATTGTGCTTAAATTAATGCCCTAGTGCCTCTAGCATTGTGAGCTTGTAGATCTGCTATTTTTCCAGTCATTACGGGGACAGAGCTCTGCTCTGTACACGTATTGTTATTGGCAGTATTCTGTCACTTCTTCTTCTTCTTCTTCTGCCACTTTTCGCAGTTCTGGCTGAACCGCGCTGTCGCTTTTTACGAAACTCGGCCATATGGTAGATGGTCATGAAAAACGATCAAAAAATTATTCTCACAATCTTTCGTCCAAAGGTGGCGCTATAGCACTCAATTGAAAATGCCAACTTTGACCAGGTACAACTCATGCCCTGTTTGACCTACAGCCATGAAACTTGGATACACATTATGCGTCTCCTCATGCTGAACAACTTTCACCCTCTGACTTTTGACCTCTGACCTTTAGATCTCCCACCATTTTGAATTTTATGAAAAACAGTCATTGGCTCCTAACTTCTGCATTTTTTCACTTATGGAAAATCCGTTGGAAATTTTTGTAGGCAGTGGTCCAAGGTTCAAGTGCTAAACGTTTCGTGCAGATTGCTCAAAAATCCCAGGAGGAGATAGATTTTAACTATTACAGTTTAAAGACAATTATTCATCTGTGCCTAAAACATACATGCAGACTCACATTTCTTTGAAACTTTGCAGAAATGTACAGGGTCATTCCAAATATCACTGAAACCAATCTTACTCCAATTGGCCAAAAGGGGGCGCTATAGCAATTTTTTGAAAAGGCAGACTTTAAACAGGCATAAGTCATGCCTCGTTTGGCCGAAAGTCGTGAAACTTGCTTACACATGTGCCTTGACTCATGAGGAACACACGTATCGATTTGACCATTAAGCTCCGCCCTTAGATTTTCCGCAATTTTGAGCAGTTTGAAAAATACTTGTTTTTGCCAGTTCTGGCTTAACCGTGCATACGCTTTTTACGAAACTCGGCCATATGGTAGATGCTCATGAAAAACTACCAAGAAATAATTCTCACACTCATTCGTCAAAGGGTGGCGCTATAGCACTCAATTGAAAGTGCCAACTTTGAACAGGTACAACTCATGCCCTGTTTGACCTACAACCATGAAACTTCGATACACACATGCGTCTCTTCATGCCCGACAACTTTCGTGGTCTGACTTTTGACCTCTGACCTTTAGATCTCCCACCATTTTGAATTATATGAAAAACAGTCATTGGCTCCTAACTTCTGCATTTTTTCACTTATGGAAAATCCGTTGGAATTTTTTGTAGGCAGAGGTCCAAAGTTCAAGTGGTAAACGTTTCGTGCAGATTGCTCAAAAATCCCAGGAGGAGATAGATTTTAACTATTACAGTTTTATGAAAATTATTCATCTGTGCCTAAAACATACATGCAGACTCACATTTCTTTGAAACTTTGCAGAAATGTACAGGGTCATTCCAAATATCACTGAAACCAATCTTACTCCAATTGGCCAAAAGGGGGCGCTATAGCAATTTTTTGAAAATGCAGACTTTAAACAGGCATAAGTCATGCCTCGTTTGGCCGAAAGTCGTGAAACTTGCTTACACATGTGCCTTGACTCATGAGGAACACACGTATCGATTTGACCATTAAGCTCCGCCCTTAGATTGTCCGCAATTTTGAGCAGTTTGAAAAACACTTAAACCCAGGATTTTTCAGCTATTTGCGTGAAACTGTATCATCTGTGTGATCTCCTTTTTCACAGTTACTTGTCTGTTGGGCCAATGGCGTCTCCCTTAAATGAATGCCTCACAATCTCAAGGTCGCCAGTTCAAGCCTCACTTGATGTAGACTTAATTTAAGTTGAATTGCAAACAACATGACTGTATCAATGAATACATGTGCAAATTGTAAAGATAACCTGAAATGCTTATTTGAGAGTACGTTTTTTACGTATGACATACTTCATTCTGAAAATAGCTGATCTACAATCTCACAACTTTTCATGGTTTGTGAGCTTGTAGATCGGCTACTTTCATTAGTTTTGGTTCTGAGGAGATGTACAATTTCTTCATTGGTAAATGGCTTGTGAACGAGTGATCTTAGTGTTAGTGAAACAGGGGCTTGGTTCATGAAAGAAGGCAAGAGTTTATGATCTTCAACAGACAATATCAGCCTGGACAAAGCTATAGCACTATAGGTAGTGTTGCAGCCTATTAGTCTGAAGGTTGAGAGTTCGAATCCTGTTAATGGCAGTAGGTTGAGATGTCCAATCAAACCATTATGTTTCCATCTCTCTCTCTCATCAATCTATTGTTTCCATGTCACTCTCTCTCTCTTCAATCTATTCCGTTTCCATGTCTCTCTCTCTCTCTCTATTCACTGGCCCCGTATTATCGCTGCTTGCAGCTATATTTTGGTTTTAGAATGCCGAAAGTGGTTTCGTGTGTCTGTGGGTTTTACACGTGAACTAATGAAAAATATGAAAAACTATTAAAGGGATAGTTCACCCCCAGAATTACTTTTTTTTCTAAATTGAAATTGAATTCATGGATATATTTTTAGTTTTTGTCGCATTCCTAAACCAATAATTTGATGACCGGCAGCGGTTCCGGTAGGAGACACAAAGAGTCTCCTTTGTGTCGCTTACCGGAACCGCTGCCTACAGATCTGCTGGTCATCAAATTATTGGCTTAGGAATGCGACAAAAACAATATCCATGAATTCAACTATGGGTGAACTATGCCTTTAAGCTTGTGACTATATAATAACTACATTGGATAATTTTTTTCCCCCCCATTTCCTGAAAAGTATGAATTTTGGACATACAAGTTTTCCGTCCCGACAGCAAGGATATTTGTCTGTTGTGATCTGAGTGTCTGTGGGCATTTAGTGGCGCGACGGGGCCTGTGTTTGGTTTCTCCCATGGCACGGCTTTTATTGCAGCCACTGCAGCCTAATAGTGTTGCTGTTGGGCAGAAACCTTGTATCTCCATATTTCAAATATCTTATGTTTTTGCCAATATTTAATGACTTCGTCACATTACAGGGTCACACAGAAGTAGAAAAAAATTGCTGGTCTGCAAGCTCACAATGCGTCACAATGTGGTGTGTTGTGAGCTTGTAGATCTGTAATTGTGTTAATGTTTTTATGACAAGTGAAGGTGAAATTGGTTAAGTCTGTATGTTGGTTTTATACATATTGAACCAATGAAAATTATTAACAAGAGCGTGTTACTAAATAATGACTACATTGGATCCTTTGGAACACAGGTTATTTTTTTCTATTCCCTGAAAAGTAACTATTTCAGACATATGAGGTTTCTACCCGACAGGGACAGTATTGCTCCAGCACTTGTTTGTTTGGAGCCGTGCGGTTTTGTGTCATTTGCGGTAATGTCTTCAGTGTTTCAGCATTAGGAGTGTCTGCTCTGTTTAACTTCCCCCCGAGGGGAACAAAATGGAGTCGCAATTTGTTTTTTAAGACATATTAAATACTCTCCGCACTAATACTGTTGCTGTCGCTCCACCTCTTCATTGAACTAAATTATATTGACCATGTGGTTCTGTAATGATTTGAATCAGAATTAGTCCTGAAAAAGGGAAAATAGGGAAAAAGGGAAATAGATAGAAAACAGGTTAAATAGAACAAATAAAGATACACTGTACATGTATTTATGCAGATAGCACATGTGAAAGCAGGTATATATATGATGATGTTTCAAACATTATTATGATATGCAGGTATGCGCATGTTATTTTAGAAACATTGACATCAAATGCAGGTGTGCACATGTTATTAGCATCATATGCAGGTGTGCGCATGTTGTTTTAGAAACATTAGCATCACATGCAGGTGTGCGCATGTTCTTTTAGAAACATTAGCATCACATGCAGGTGTGCGCATGTTCTTTTAGAAACATTAGCATCACATGCAGGTGTGTGTGAATGTTGTTTTAGAAACATTAGCATCACATGCAGGTGTGTGCATGTTCTTTTAGAAACATTAGCATCACATGCAGGTGTGTGTGAATGTTGTTTTAGAAACATTAGCATCACATGCAGGTGTGCACATGTTGTTTTAGAAACATTAGCATCACATGCAGGTGTGCTCATGTTGTTTTAGAAACATTAGCATCATATGCAGGTGTGTACATGATGTTTAGAAACATAGCTATGCATGTGTGTGCATGTTCTTTTAGAAACATTTGCATAATTTGCCGGTGTGATTTTAAGGTGCTGTTTCAAAGACCATGTTTGTGCATCATGGAAAGGTACAAATTAATTAAAAATGAATACCTAAATGATGTTGTTAAAAAACACCTCAAGCAGGCGGTGTTCATGCATTTGTTCAACAGATTGATGGTTGTCGGGTCAGAAACTGGTCAGAAGTCGGGTATTCAGGCATTTTACAGTGGCAGAGCTTGCCTGGCTGTTGTCGCAGTAATGTGGTGAGGGTGGTAACTGTTGAGCTTTGAACACACCGCCTTTCATATGATGACCAAAGTCAGATCTCTGAACATATTCCGGGTCCATTCTAAGCTCTAATACCAACATAGTGTGTAAAGTTGACAGGTATTGTTATAATTATTATTTTGATTTGGGTGTGCTTCCTTGCAGAGACTTTCCAACGATTGCACCTTTTCTCGTTGAATATTCATTAAAAAATGCATGAAGCATCAAACTTTTTTCATGCAATATGCTGCAATACAACACAACATGAGATTGCTCTCAGTTGCATATTGTTCTCATTACGTTTGAGGAAAAACAGAACAGTTTTGACATGAAATCTATTCAGCTTCGGTAGAAGGGATATAGCCTTTTTTTTTTTTTACTCGAGTCATGTTTTAACTCAGGATGTCTGACAAGCAGATTGTGCTGAGGTAGGTAATCATCAGAACAGCTCCCTGCGGTCTCATAACACATTGCTAAACCCACCTGGACCTAATTATAGCCACCAATTAGTTGAGTTGTGTTTTTTTCAATTCTAGTGGAGAGAGAGAGAGAGAGAGAGAGAGAGAGAGAGAGAGAGAGAGAGAGAGAGAGAGAGAGAGAGAGAGAGAGAGAGAGAGAGAGAGAGAGAGAGAGAGAGAGAGAGAGAGAGAGAGAGAGAGAGAGAGAGAGAGAGAGAGAGAGAGAGAGAGAGAGAGAGAGAGAGAGGAGAGAGAGAGAGAGAGAGAGAGAGAGAGAGAGAGGAGAGAGAGAGAGAGATTTGTTACTTCGACTTGTTTCTCTCTCGCAAATCTTCACGAATGTCTTCTAATTCCTAACAGTTTAAAAAAAAAAACGTATGTTGCTATATCAGTGGATCTCACACTTTTTCATGTCAAGGACTCCCAACATGATATGTATTTTGCCGCCGAGCCCCATCAAAACATGATGTTGTTCCAGGGACCCCCAGAAGCAAAGATTTGAGTTAAAAAGGTTGTTTCAAAAATATATATGTATTCAAAGATTTGCATAAATGTTCAAGATTCTTTTTTAAATACAGATCTACAAGCTAAATTGGCAAAAAAAAAAAGATTTGAATTTTAATATAACATGAATATAAACAAAGACATAATGTGGTATTTCTTTCTTTAAAACCTTGGAAAATTATTTTTTCATTATGAAACCGATAAATAGGAGTACTGTGCTCCATTGAATCCAAGACCAGAACACGGTCCATCGATTGATCATTGAAAAACAAACATGCTCTGAAAATGCATGTGGCGCCACCCATATCTGACCACTTAACTATCGTCTGCCGTGTTAAGTGGTCAGATGCGTGGGCCGCAAACGCTTTTCCGATTTTTCAGCCGGGCCCTGATCCAGAAAAGCTTGAGAACCACTGCTCTCTCTCTCTCTCTCTCTCTCTCTCTCTCTCTCTCTCTCGTAGATTTTGATTATTATTACAAAACATACATGAACCAGCCCTATATACATTTCAGCCATTTGAAAATAGCCGATCTACAAGCTCTTATTGTGAGCTATTTTTCAAATGATTTTTATACATTTGAAGACGTGTGAAACACAATGAGTATACTTTCAACTTTTGGTACTTTTAAGTACATTTTGATGCCAATACTTTTGTACTTTTACTCAAGTCAATTTTCGATTACTGGGGACTTTCCCTCGTAAACAGAGTATTTCTATACATTCTTCTATATACTAAAACGTGAGTATACTTTTTTCCACCATCGCGGTATACATTCCACTATATTATACGCTCTGTTCTTTCCACCCCAGACGAGCATACATTCGCCTGGCAAACACTCCCCCCCCCCCCCGCCCCCCTCTCTCCCAACCCCCCCCATAGGGCACACACAGTGCCTCAGAGCTTCCTCTTGTCAACCTGCATGCCTCTCCGGTTTGATTTATGTCAAGTTTATGCGACAGAGCAGCAGAACACATTTAGCTCTCTCTCAGGTATATACTGAGACTCACTCAACGCCAATGCTGAGCGATGGTAACAAGACAAGCCTGGTGCACTGGACCGCAGGTTGCAGGTTGTATTCTCAGGTTGCAGCAGTGGTTCTCAAACGTTTTCATGTCAAGGACCCCCAAATTGACACTTTTAGCCCGCGGGCGGACCCCCCATTTGAAAAGATACGCCAGGGACCCCCATAAGAGAAGATTTTTTACGGCTCTAGCAGTGATTCTCAAGCGTTTTAATTTCACGGACCCGCAGTTTGACATGCATCAAGCTACGGACCCTCATTTAATGACATTTCTATCTCTGGGACCCCGATTTATATTGTAAAATCAATGTTAATTTTAACTCTGAGATTGTACAAATGGAACCAAATGGACCTGTTAGGGTCCATTTGGTTCCATTTGTACACTCTGAGTTACAGACCCATAAGGGTCTATTTGGTTACTATCTTTGAGAACCAACGGCACATAGGGCAGTGGTTCTCAAACGTTTTCATGTCAAGGACCACCCAAAATAAAATAAAAACATCTCAAAATATTAATTAATAATAATATCTCAAATTATTTTTTTATCCCACGATTTTGTGACCCCATTTTTTTTCACCCAGTGCCAATTGTCAAAGTAATCCTGGGCACTACACTCCCTCTGCCAGCCTAGGGAGAGCTCAGAGCCGAGCTCATGCCTCCTTCAATGCATGAGAGCTTGCACGCCGCTTCTTATCACCTGACAGGGAGGAGTTTCCCTGGGTGGGTCGTAGCGCGTGGAAGGAACACGGTATTCCAACCAGTTCCTTTCCCCTCCATCAGGCGCCCCGGCTGGCCAGGGGGAGGCAGTATAGAGACCAGGATTACTGCATGTTTTTTTGTGAGGGTATACCTACCCTAGGAGACACGGGGAGAACATGCAAACTCCACACAGAGAGGCTCTTTCGCCAACCCAGAAGCAAAGATTTTAGTTACAAATGTTCGCTTAAAAAATATATATATATATTCAAAGATGTACACGAGTTTTCGCAACTTTTCAAAAATAGCAGATCTACAAGCTCATAGCGCGACACCGAGTGCCACGCTATGGCACCGCTTCTGGCAGTAGCTTAGAAGTAGATTATTCATACTTCTACAATCTACAAGCTCACAATGTGTCACATCACAACGAGTTGTGATCTTGTAGATTTGCTATTTTCTAACCATTTCGATACATTTGGAAAACTTGAAATAACTAGTGAAATGGGACATTCTGAATGAGGAGTACTTTTACCGTTGATACTTATATTTGTTTTTTTGAAAACAGGACTTTGAATTATAACAGAGTACTGCATCGTTGTGAGAAATATTGAGGAACACCAGAGCACTGCTCTGCCTCTGTTTATGGCTCTGGAAAGCGGAAGCTAGTCATGTTTAAATCAATATTTATTGTCAAAGTATTGATTTAGTTGGTAAGCAGTGGTGTAATCTGCAGGATAATGCACATGTGAGTGAGCACTCACAGGCCTTATCTCTTCTTACCAACAGCCTTCACTATTACCGCTTTTTAAGTGCAATAGCCACAGGGGGAAAATATACTTCAAATACCAAAAGTAAAAGTACTCATTTTGCTGAATATCCCATTACAGATTTTATTTTTACAAAGGTTTTCAAAATGTCTAAGATACCCGATCTACAAGCTCACAACACCTCACGATGTGAATAGCCAAAGTATAAAATATAGGGTCAAGTGGTTAATGTACGTTTTGTAATAATAATCTAAATCTACAATGTAACTAGTAACTAAAGTTTTCAAATAATTGTAGTGGAGTAAAAAGGGTAATATTTGCCTCTGAGGTGTAGTGGAGTTGAAGTATTAAAGTACAAAGAAATCTGAAATAATCCAGTAAAGTAAAAGTACCTGCTGTAGAATGCAATACTTGAGTAAATGTACTGTACTTAGTGACTTTACGCCTCTGCAGCCCTTGTCTCTTCTTACCAACAGCGTTCACTACCTATTTAAGCACAATGGCCTCAAGGGAACGGTCCATCTTTTTACCAGTTTACTGAAACCTCAAAACCATCGCTGGTTATCTGCCAATATCACAATGTTATTGGCTATAACTATAAAACCTCCAAACGGTCATTGGTTATCTGCCAAACAGGCATTTGGTACGGTGGAGTCATTTGCCTGCCAACTACATTCATCAGCTCCATGTACTTTAGGCAAAATAGGCAATTGCCCGGAGCCGCACTTGGCAAGGGCGGCAAAATGTGGGCCAACTATGAAAAAAAAATGTGCACATTCAGCAAGTCGGCAACGTCAGTAATGTGCCAAAAACGGCACCTTCACCCATTCAATCCGGGGACGCATCCCTGTCATTTTAGATGTCTTTGGCTATTTGAAAATAGCAGATCTACAAGCTCATAGATCTGAGCTTGTAGATCTGCTATTTTTGAAAAATCGTCATTTTTTTTTTCCAAATCTTTGAATGTATATTTTTAAAGCGAACATTTGTAACTGAAAACTTTGCTTCTGGTGGTCCCTGGAACAACATATTTTACAAATGTTTGTGTGTCTAAAATGACACAGATACGTTCCTGGATTGAATCAGTTAAGCTTTAAATTCAGCGTGTCTAAATGACCGCATTGATCGGCTGTGAATCCGAGAAGAAAGAAGTGACTATAAGCCTATTGAAGGCATGTCAAGTTGACCTGTGAACTGATCTGAATCTGCTTTTTGTTTTTTTTAAGCGGTAATTTTTTTACTCAAATCTTTGCTTCTGGGGGGTCCCTGGAACAACATATTTTGAGATGGGGGTCCGTGGCCAAATACATATAATTTTGGGGGCCCTTGACATGAAATCGCTTGAGAACCACTAAAAAGAAATGCAGCTTTGAGCTTGTATATCTGCTATTTTTGAATAGCCTAAGAAATCTAAAAAAGACGCGTTCCTGGTCTAAAAGGGTTAAGTTTCTGAATTGTGTGTGTGTGTGTGTGTGTGTGTGTGTGTGTGTGTGTGTGTGTGTGTGTGTGTGTGTGTGTGTGTGTGTGTGTGTGTGTGTGTGTGTGTGTGTGTGTGTGTGTGTGTGTGTGTGTGTGTGTGTGTGTGTGTGTGTGTGTGTGTGTGTGTGCTGTAGGTTTACATGTTATATAGACATCAAAGGGGGCTTGAGCCCCTTTCCTTTTAAAAAAGTGCCCTCTCCAGAACATGAATGCAGCATTCATACTATGGTGAAAGAAATGCTAAATGCCCCTTTTCCACGCCGTACCCAAAGGCAGCATTCAATAGAATTGCCTTTTCCCAGCCTTTTTCCCCAAAAAATGCCCTTTTCCTGAACTTGACTTCAGTATTCTACTGTATGTTGAAAGAATTGTCCGCTCTGTGTATAAATCCATGCCGTACTGTAGCTATCCATCTGCCCAATAAGGCCCTTCAGCCTGACTGGTACGACACAATTAACTGTAAGTAAAACACCTGGGTAATAATCATTGACAACACCTGTGTAATCATGGCCTTTCTTCTGCCGTAAAGCCTTGATTGTACTTAGTTGAGTGCGGTGTTTGTGCAACTAATTATATCATAGTAAAAGGAGTAGTTCGCCCAAAAAAATACTTACACCCCATGAGGCCTTGAATTCATGGAGATTGTTTTGTTTTTGTTGCATTTTAAGCCAATCATTTGATGACCGGCGGAGACTTGTGAGACTCCGCCGGTCATCAAATTATTGGTTTAGGAATGCAAAAAAAAAAAAAAATCTCGAATGCAAGGCTTCATAGAAAATGTGAATCTTATTTGTGAAGTAGGTCATAATCTCATGTTAATTTAAAATTAGATATTCATCTAAATCTGGCTAGAAATGTCACAACCTTTTTTTGCCCTTTTAGTGCCCTTTTTGAAATTTAAGCCCCTGCCCCTCTACACACTGTGTGTGTGTGTGTGTGTGTGTGTGTGTGTGTGTGTGTGTGTGTGTGTGTGTGTGTGTGTGTGTGTGTGTGTGTGTGTGTGTGTGTGTGTGTGTGTGTGTGTGTGTGTGTGTGTGTGTGTGTGCGTGCGTGTGTGTTTTATGCAAATTAGGCACAATGGCGGTGTCCTTTATTGATGTGTCGTACGTACATGAGAAAGTGTAAATGAGAGACTGAACTGGTATTATTTTATTTGAAGGGCTAGAATTGTATTATTCAGAAAATAGCTGTGACTCATTCCTAATGTAAGTCATTTAGAACCAGGGAATTACTGTACATGCGTAGCCTCCCTGTTTTGTACCAATTTTATATGATCCTCTAAAATCCTAGCCTTGAATCTCAACTGATTTGCTCCGTTCAACGTTTTTTTTCTCCTTTCTTTCTTTTTTCACTTTGATGTCAGTCTGGCTGTCCTCCTATGTGAGAGGGCAGTCTCGGACACCCAGGTGCCAAGGACTCTGTGATTTGTTGAGCACTATCCAATCAATCAGCAATAACGTGCCTACCAGTGCTATAGAAGAGAGAGAGTTCCGTCACGCTTTGATCTCGCCGCAAAGTGGTCCGCTGTAGACCATATCACACGCCGGGCATGTTGCTATTAAGTCAACTAGTAACTACAGTTATCAAATAATTGTAGTGGAGTCAAAAGTACAATATTTGCCTCTGAGATGTAGTGGAGTAGAGGTAAAAGTACAGAAAATTGGAAATACTCCAGTAAAGCAAAAATACCTCAAAATTGTACTTGAGTACAGTACTTGAGTAAATGTACTTAGTTCCTTTCCACCACTGCTAATGACCAAAAATCACAGGTGTGCCTCTCTGTATAATGCATTCAAGTGGTACACCATAGGCCTTCCAGGAACCGATCCATGTTTAGATGAGTGACAGTATTTTAGACTTACATTGTCGTCACTCTCTCTTAACACCACTCTTGTTTATTTGGGTCAGTGACTGTTTTGGGGCACTGGAGATGGAAGGTGCTTCTAATTAACATCATAATTAACATCATGTGTGTAGGCCTGGGACCATGATGCAGTCAGTGGGCTCTGACCCGCAGGGCTTTTACAAAAACGTGTTTAGAAGACAGATTGGATCAGTGCATGAACACATGTGTGATGATTGGAGATGATCTATTTTACATAATCTTCAGACATTTAACCACTTTAAACCCCCTACACTAAACCTGACCGTTGGCTCTGTACTTGGTTAGCTCTTTTTTCCCTCATCACCAAACCTCTTTGCCAAGCTTTACTTTTTCTCTTTTTACTTTTTTAGCTCATGTTCCCCTCAGAATCCTATCACACAAAGATTTGCGGGACCCCCTGTAGTAATAGGCTCTATGCACAGCAGCCATATTATCACTTCCTTCACAGCTGTTACCAATGATACTAATGAAGGCTCTGTTCCATTTAGTCTAGCACAGTGGTTTCCACTACCCCCATAACTCTGAGAGTGTACAAATGGAACCAAATGGACCCTTACGGGTCCATTTGGTTCCATTTGTACACTCTCAGAGTTACACACCTGTAAGGTGCCATTTGGAAGCCCATGACCCCAACTGTAGACCCACTGGTGTAACAGAGTCTTTCCAGTGAGCCAACATGCACAATATCAGCACTCTGACTCTGTTTGACCAGAATGGAACAGAGCCTTCATTTGTATCATCAGTAACACCTGTGAATGTCTTCATAATATGGCTGCTGTGAATAGAGCCTATTCTGAGGACCCCCGAGGGGTCCCCGGACCCCCTGTTGAAGACCCCTTGTCCTATTGTGATAAAATACTATCAATGAAAACGGACTATACCTGGTGCGTGTCAAGTTATTAATTTAAGCGTTCCCAAGGCCTCTTTGTAAAGAGCAGCGTTGTCGTGGTAACAGCGAGGTCACTTCCCCTCCCTGCCGTGCCATCGTGGCGGGACGTTAATGAGCTCGCCGCGGTCCCCCAGATGGCGGAGAGAGTTTAGACCTGAGGGCGACGGTAAACGCAATCGGGACGGTTCTAGCGCCGGCGTGTGGCCCTCTTACTGTCATACTGGCGTGAAGGACAGCTCTCACAGCCAGGAGAACATTGTCTGGTGACCCGTGACAGAGGCGCCACACCGGAAAGATCTTTAGCACACAGCGATCAGCCGGGTGTGACTGAGAGAGAGTGATGGTAACCTGTGGTAGACAGGAACTAACTACGTGTACTTGAGTAATGGTTCTGTACTTTACTTGAGTTCCTTTCTTTCTTTCTTGTTACAAAAGAAAGGCTTGAAAAGCCAGCCCTGTCTATAAACAGGCCTGTACCTAGTTGACACTTCTCGACACTTTTTTGGCTGGCCTCTTACAAAGGCCAGCCAATGAGGACTCACTGTCCTCTCAGACTATGGGATATGGACACACAGCAGAACACAGCGGTGTCAGATTTCACACACGCGCACACACACACACACACACACACACACACACACACACACACACACACACACACACACACACACACACACACACACACACACACACACACACACACACGAAAGGACAGACACAGATGCACTCATTTTTTTTATATTGGTAGCCACCCTGTAAATTACATTTAAATGTCTTTCTTTCTTTCTTTCTTTCTTTCTTTCCTCTTTTCTTTCTTTCTTTCCGTCCGTCTTTCTCTAACTACTTGTAGTTGAGTACTATATTGTACATTTTGAGTATCTGTACTTTCCTGAATGTGTTCTTTCTTTCGTTCTTTTCTGAAGCTTGTAACTATCAATTGACTGCATTTCTATTGCACTAATACTACTATCGCACTTTTGACTCCACTACATTTCTAGGAAGGGACATCCGGGGACACACGCAATGCATTATGAATCAACAAACCCTATTTCAAAAATATTGCCAAAGTATAGAATATAGGGCTGACGTTGTCAATGTGTGTTTTGTAATAATGATCAAAATCTGCAAAGTAACTAGAAACTCAAAGTTTTCAAATAATTGTAGTGGAGTAACAGGTACAACATAATGCCTCTGAAATGGCTTGGACGTAGACATTTAACCTATTAAGACCTGGAACGCATCTGTGTCACTTTAGATTTCTTTGGCTATTCAAAAATATTTTTGAAAAATGTCATTTTTTAAAAACATTTTTAAGAATCGCCTCAGGTTTTAATGGGTTAAAGTATAAAAACATGTTAATACTCAAGTGAACTAAAAGTAGCACAAGTACAGTACATGAGTACATTTACTTGGGTATATAGGCTACTTTCCACCCCTGGTTCTGCGTGAAGGACGGCTCGGGCAGCCAGGAGGTCATTGTCTAATGATCCGTAACACTCTCATCACAGCAGAAAGATGTTTAGCACACAGCGGCCAGACACATGTCACTGAGAGAGAGACTGATGGGAAACCTGTAGTGCCATGTCTGCATATTATGAGCCACTTGGGGCTTGTTTTTCTGTAGTCACTTATTATTGGTGTTTGCGTTTTTTGGGGAGGGCTTGTTTCAAAAGTGTTGTTACTTATTTGGTCTTGCTTCTGTTTAAATGTCGTTAGAATATAACTGGCCACGGATCCCCATCTGATTTTTTTTTTGCGCCAGGGACCCCACTATACAAGATGTTTGTGTTTAAAATGTTTCAAAGAATATTCCAAATATTTCATAATTATTTTTTTCTAGATATTTGGAAAATAGCAGATCTACAAGCTCACAGCTCATCGCGAAGCAACGCGTTGTGAGCTTGTAGATCTGCTATTTTTAAATAGCTGATCAATTTGCAATAGGTGTGATCATGCGACCTAGTCGCTTCTTTTGGGCTTGTTTTCGTAGACCTGGCCGCTTGTTTCTCTTGCAGGATCTGGCAACACTGATGGTAACCTCTGTGGTGGACAGTAATAGGCATGTAATGATACCAAAAACTCACCATACAATATGATCACGATAATAAGTCCACAATAATGAAATGTTTTGATATATAAAAATAAAATAATATCCTGAACGTTTCGTTTCGCCGTCCGCAGATAAACAGTGTGAAAGGAGTTCTCCACACTAGTGCTGTTTCCTAAACAATTAGTACGATACCATACGCTCCCGACGTGCGCAAACACAACGTGTAAAGTAGCTAAGTACATTTACTCAAGTACTGTACTTAGGTTAAATTTTGAGGTGTGTTTACTTTACTGGAGTATTTCAAATGCTCAGTACTTTTACTTCTACTCCACTACACTTATTTGAAACCTTACATTAACATACATTAACCACTTCAGCCCTTTACTGTATACATTTCAGCCTTTTAAAATAGCAGTACCTATAACTACATTTACTTGAGTATTAGTTTGTTTGTATCTGTACTTTACTTTTGTTTACAAGGCTTAAAAGCCACACAATTAAATTGTTAATCACAATGTATGACAATGGGCCCGATTCACTAAGCTGGTGGTAAATAACGTGTGAATAAAGTGACTAGGGTGAGGAGGGTGTATTTTCTCTAGGCAAAAACCCGACGTGCAATTCACAAAGGGGTGTGTACAACCCTGATAGGTGCAGATAACAGTTGTTCCTCATTTTTGCCTGAAGAAGGTCAGAGGCGTGTTCATATGGAAGATCCTTTGCATTGCTCCACGCCCCCATTTAAGACCATAAAGCTGTTTACACTCAAAATATGGGTGTAAACACTAACAGCTTAGTGAATTGGGCCTATTGAATCGTCAAATAAAATGTCCTAATCTAGCCTGTCAGCCGTATTCACAACCTTTTTGTACATGGAGCCCCCCTTCTTACTTCTGACTAAAGATCCCCAATACATGCACGCACCAGCTTAACCACTTAAGCCCTATACTGCATACTGTATGTACTTCTCCTACAAAGAATAGCAGATCTACTGTATAAGCTGCCAATACTTTGTGATGCAACACATTGTGGGTTTGTACAGTATATCCGCTCATTTTGCTATATCCGCACGCACGCATGCATGCGCACGCACGCACGCACGCACACACATTCAGGCTGTGAGCTTTGAAGTCCACTCTAATTTATGTGCATCTTCATTTGGACAGTCTGGTTTCACAGATAAGAAAAATAAGCAAGACAAACAAGCAACTCATTATTGGAATGCGATCGCTAATTGCCTACAATTTGAAGTAAAAGCCACTCTATATTCAGCTCAATCATTTGGTACAGCAGATTGTGTATAATGCAGTAGTATTTATGTTTGCAGCCATGATTTGAATGAATGTATGTCAACATTTTTTTAAAAGCCTCACATCATGTGGAAGTGAAATGTTTTGTCTTAACCCTAGTGCAGTAATCCCAGACCTGATATCACAAAAATGATATCTATTTGATACCCCTCTCAAGCTGATCTACCTGATGACATGCTACCGTTCAATAGGCATGTCCGAGATAAACGCGACTGCAGGGCAGTGGTGGAAAAAGTACTCTATTGTTTTACTTAAGTAAAAGTATCAATACTGCAACATAGAAAAGTAAAGGTCAGAAATTCTGAATTTACTTGAGTAAAAGTACAAAAGTATTGGTATCAAAATGTAGTGGAGTAGAAGTAAAAACACTGTAAATTGGAAATACTCCAGTAAAGTAAAAAATACCTCAACATTTTACTTAAGTACAGTACTTGAGTAAATGTACTTAGTTACATTACACCACTGCTGGCGTCTCCATTAGGCATAGGGTGAGAAGAAC